>NC_052518.1:43392191-43590321 GCF_014356525.2 Nilaparvata lugens | reverse complement strand
GTGAGAGGCCTTCTGATTTATTATGATTTATTTTGATTTATTATTTTTTTTCCCACTTTTTTTTTTATTTTTTTTAATTTTTTTTTTTCAATTTTTTTTTATTTATTTTATTATTTTTTCAAATTTTTTTTTCATTTTCTTTTTTTTTGATTTGGATGACCTTGAGGTTAGGTTTGGTCATCTTGGGTGACCTTGAGGTTAGGTTTGGTCATCTTTGGATGACCTTGAGGTTAGGTTTGGTCGTCTTGGGTGACCTTGGTTAGGTTTGGTCATCTTGGGTGACCTTGAGGTTAGGTTGGGTCGTTTTGGGTGACCTTGAGGTTAGGTTAGGTCATCTTGGGTGACCTTGAGGTTAGGTTGGGATCATCTTGCGTGACCTTGAGGTTAAAGGCGGTTCTGGGACATTTGCTCCAGGATTGGCAATATATATCTACTTGTAATGACAATCAGAATAATTGGCACTTGAATACTCGTCATGTATGTTTTGCTTATAACACAGCAGAACAGGCATCATTAGGCTATTCACCCTTCTACTTGCTTCATGAGAGGGTGGAATCTCAGCTATTTAGACATAGCAATCCTACTGGCCGCACCTACCGGTACTGAAAAGGCTCAAGTTCTGAAGAATCTTCTGGGAATCAGAAATTTCCTGCCAGAAATATTAAGTAATGCTCAAGCACAACAGAATAGTTATTTGTGCAACTAGTGCGCAAAGTGACAGTTTGCTGCACCAAAAGAAACGTTTTATCGGCCCGAGCCGTAGGCGAGGGCGGAATGGTTTCTTGAGTGCAGCAGAGGAACTTTGCACATGTATTTCACATTAAATTTTTCTTACAGTTACCATTGAATATGAAAAGTGAGTAATTATGGGTAAAATTGCCTGAAATGCATCAAATGTTTTTCTGTGTAATTTTATTTTTAATAACTAAAATAGAATAATGTAGTAGTGTTTGAATGGCGGGGCGGCTGTGTGCTGTGTGGTGGTGGCTGTCCTCGAACTCGGTGTCCTTGATATTATTATAACGTGGACCTCACTATACCAGTCACTGTTACCAACTCAACTTTGATTTTGCTGCATTGGTGCTCCATATAACCTACTATTTTGCGTTGCCATGTTGCAAATCTGGAGTGCAGGAAAAATTTTTCCCACACTAGAGCGGAAAAGTGATTCTTTGCATTCTGTAATCAGGCCACTTTCCAAGGTAAGTGTAGGAAAAGAAAATTTTGATAAAAAAGTAAAACAAAACCTATTCAAAGAAGGTGATAAGGTTTTAATCCAATACCCTCAAACACAGCCTAAAACATGCACAAAGCTAAACAATCCATATAAAGGTCCCTTTACGGTACTCAAACAAATAAGTCCTCAAAATGTTGAAGTGATTACTAATCGTAGGGGAAGGCCTTCTCCCGAAATAATACACATATGGAGATTGAAAAAATATCATTCAAGGGAGTCAGTTAATTACTTAGAGTAAACTATGCCAATTAAAAAAGAAGTAAAAGCTCAGCAATATAATCATAATATATTGAGATTTGTAATTTATGGGTTAGGACATTATTATATGCAATGTGAATTAATTTTTCTTTTGGATGTCTTTGAAATTCTAGAATAGAATGTGTAATTTCTCTCAAGATCATTCCACCAGAAGTGGAATAAAATAAGAGCAAAATAAAATTTATTATTATTATTCCTTAGATGTTAGAAATAATTCTACTATAGGATGTGTACAATTTTTTTTTAGGATCATTCCAGGAAGCACCTGGCACTATACTAGTTATGAAGATTATAAAATTGATATGCATATTTAATTAAATGAATGTATATTTGTTTTCTTTCTATGATTGACTGAAATGTAACTGATGTACAGTATTATTTTTCCACATGGAAATAGTAATGACAATTAGTTTTTCATGTAAATAACAATAGTTTTTCCATCCATCAGATAGACTACCTAACGGCTGACTTCATTGACTTGAAAACTGCTGAACTTGCGAGTTAGGACACGTACAAGGTCTACGTTGCAGTCTACCATTGCGGTTGGTCATTCATAAACGAGAGCAAGCAGAGCCATGACCTAGAGGAGGAACCCCCCCTCTGTCAATACGACCATCAGACATCACTGGAAGAAAATTCCCTCCCTCCCCCCTAACCAAACGACAGAGATCGAGGAATCTTCTATTCCCATTGACCAACATGTACGGCAGTGCAGGAGGAGTGGAAAAAAATATCCCCCCCTCCTAGTCCCTCTCTAACAATGGCAAAGAAAATTCCCTCCCTTGCCCCTCACACAATTGCCCGAGCAGGAGGATCTTCGTCCTTGTCCATCAAGATTCTGCAGTGCGAGAGGAACCTACCCCCCTCCACCATCACAATGACGGCCGAAAAGAAAAGGAACACAACTACAGCCCTGAATCAACCCACCTCCACCTTCTTCATAGCGTAGGATCAAGAAGAGGTTGAGTTTCACTCCCTGGCCACCTTCAACCTTCGAAAGCTTGCTAAGCAATTGCAAAGAAGAGTGACAGAACAACACCTATTCATTATCAATCATGAACTCTGTTTTTATATATGATTTGGCAATGGTGATTCTTTTGTTTAATTTGTAAAATCTGTAATTTTAACCATAATCTTTCAATTTCAGGTTTCTAGTAGATTTGTGTTGTTTTAATTTTTGTTGGATTTCTCATATAATTCTTTTAATTGGACAATAATCTTCTCTATTGAACTTGGAATTTAGATTTATAGCTTAATTAATTTTATTTCCAGTAAACTTAATTCCAAGTAATTTTAAATGCAATAATATAATTTTTCCACTTTCTCTCCATTCAAAGTTTAGAATTATTTGGTTTGAAGTTATCAATGGATTTAGACTTATTGAATTCCTACATGATTTTTATAGTTAACTTGTTCACTTCATAGTATCTCTTTATTTTATGTTATTTTGCTAGGAATATTAAATAGTTTATAATTATTGTAAGACCCTCTCAATATTCAGCAAACTTTATGTTAATTGTTTTAGTATCTTTATGAATTTCATGATTTAATTCCAATAACAGGTTCTTCCCAAACAGTGAGTGATCATAAGTAAAAATAACCAACCAAGAATAATCCTTTATATAAATAATACGAAACTTTGATTAATAGTTTATAATATCTTTGAATCACAAAATGACTATCAAAATATCTATCTTCTTTCTAGTTTTATTATGTCAGAGTGAATCAATTGAGCCAACTAAAATATTTTCCAGTGTCATTTTCAAAGAGATCCCTCACACATTCTTGTATGAAGCATCCATACCTTTATCCTAACAAACTACCTTCCTATCAAATAATATCGAACTCCAAGAACAGAGAAAAGTCCAGCTTCCGGAATGTGACAATGAGGATTGTGAACTAACAAAGGCTATTAAGCAACTCTATCTTCTAACAAATGAGATAATCCTCCACGAAGACGAAGATGACAACTTCGACACAAGAAACAGAACAAAATCAGACAGATGGAGAGATAGAAGAGCAATTGAAGTTATTGGAGGCTTCCTACACTTTTGTTGTGGAACAGCGACCGACTCCGAACTCCACACACTCATGTTCAACAAGAAGACGATTGCAGACCACCTGAATGCCTTCAAGGATATCATCCATGACGACCACAAAGATCTGGTAGAAGTAACTGGAAACTTGACTGAATTCACAAAGAACATATCCAATCAAGTACACAACTCGTACCACAACATACAAGTGCAGATAAATGAAGTTCTAATGAGAATACACAAAAATCAATAAAAAACTATAATTGACCACATGATAGACTACTTTTTCCATCTATTCACACAGATACATCTACTAGCATGCCTTCAATTCATCAAATCAGTTGAAACACAATGTCAATTGGGACTGCTTCCACAAAATGTAGTCATCAGAAGCATTCTACTGCAAGATTTAACAGTACTACAAGAAAAATTAACATCAAAGGACCACAGATTAACAATACCACTAACTTCACTACAACATTATTACAGCATGAAACTTACAAGTTGTAATTTCAGAAAAGAAACAATAGAGGTGGAAAATCACAAAAAATGAAGAAGTAAGATTATTTGCCTACATCCCGACTCCATCAACTTGAAAAGGAAAAAAATGAATGTTGAAGAAGAAGAAACTATTCATAGCTAAAAGTCAGAATTGGACAGCTGTGATCACCGATAACCACTTAGAACAATGCAATCCAGACACAACAAGATTATGCTACATTCCAAGACTCCAACAATTCGATGACCTCACTTCCACATGCGCATCCCATCTGATATCATCATCAACTCTGAGCGAACTTCAAAAATTTTGTCAATTTACTTGCAAAATTGATAAAAACACCACTTTAATTGTTGAAGAGAATCCAACAAGTTTCTACATCTCGAGCATCCGACCTAATACAAAGATTGTTTGCAATGTTCAACAAGAACTTCAAACAGATTTACCGGGGACAACACATATTATGCTGCCCTGTCATTGCTCCCTACAAACGGAAAGTACGACTCTTATTCGCACTACCTTTCCTTGTGATTCAAGAACATCTACCTCACCAATCCTCAATCATTTCCTTCCTCTCCATTGGCTCAATGTAAAATCAATTAGAATAGATCCTTTCAAACCGCTTCAAAACACCAATTTTGCAAATTTTTCGGATATTTTTAATGATGATTGGCACATGAGTATTCCAACGATATTTATCCACAATCACTTTTCAACAGATACTTTCGAGAAAGTAGAGTTACCTTCTTCATGGCAAGATGTGTTAGATTCTGCATCTTTCATGAAGTATTTCATTTTTGTTTGGTTGAGCTTACTCACACTGTTGGCCCTAATAGCCTTGTGCAAAATTTATGCAATGGCTATAATGTATTCAAGCAATGGCATGACCTACTATAACTTTGCACAAAATGTAAAAAAGAAAGAGATTGAAAAGATCATATTGAACAGATAAATATGAAAGTTGAATGACAGAAAATTATAATACAGTAGGTCTATACATAAGTTAGTCCTAATTTTTTTAATTTGAATGTGTTCATTCATAGGCCTAATGATGTGTTATAAGAGTAGGATTTCTTATTTTAAAGTGTTTCGTATGTCAAGAGCATTGTTTAATGATTTAATATTTTGTGTTCTTCCCTTTTGATGTATATTTAAAGAAAATTTCTATTGGAGTAAAGAAGTATATCATTGTATGTCTATTGAAGTTGGAATAAGGAAAATAATGAAATTATACTTTATTGCATATACAGAATAAGATAAAATGAAGAATAGAAATAGAAAACCTATTGAATTATGCTGCAACAATAAGGTATTGAGTAGAATTGAATTCAATGAGTATAGTAATGCACTCACTGAGTTGTCGATTATTGAATGTACTCAATGATTATTTTACTTGAAATAATGTATATAATAATATTGTAGTTCTATGATTTGAGGTAATTATATCATAGTGATTCAATTTTTCTTTGTCTAAGAACTTTTATGCTATTAATTTTTAGAATTTAATTATAATAATTTCAATTTTGTAGTTGGTTTCCATCTTAGTAGTTTATTGATAACAATCTATGAAATTTTATTAGGCTATAGGAATTCCATAATACTTATGAATTATTAATGCATATGTATGAATATTTTTGAATATTTATAATATGAATTATCTCATAGCGTTTGAATTTTTCATTTGAAGGTGTAACTTCTACTGAATGAAAAAATCTTCAATATTAAAGGTATGAGGAATAATCTAATTTATCAAGTATGACATATATAGTCTCAATCATATTTCAAGAGTTCAATTCTTAGAAATTTTCATTATCCAATTAATTATCTGATGTATTTTGTGCATCTAATACTTCACATGTTTGCTTTGAATAATCTTAACTTTGTATAGAAACTTTACTAGAAGTTGTACAAATCGACCAGAATGGACAGCCAGAGTCGGCTGTCAAAGCAAAGGAGGGGGAGATGTCATAAACCATGGGTTTTGACAGCTCCTCAAGCACATCAAATTTTTAATTTATTCCCCTTTTTAATTTCCAATAGTAAAATCAGGATCACTAGAGAGCCAATTTGCACTGACTGAATGAAAAATTGCAGAGCTTCAGAGTGGTGAAACTTTCCAGTCTCCCCACCAGCCAGCATTTTCATATTAGATTTTCCCACTTTTTTGAGAGAGTCTTTTTTGTGCCACTCCTCCGAACACTCAAAAACTCTGACTGGCCAGGACCTGGACCTTCCTCTAGACCTCACCTTCCAGCCAAGCTGACGAGATGGTCATCATAAAGGGGATTGGTATCGTACTCAATTAATTATTCATCATTTTATTGGTTATAATGTCATGATGTTTTTCTTTTTCATAGGAATTTAAAAATAATAAATAAAATGTAGAGAATTCAAACCAAGAGGAAAATCCTCAAAATATCAAATACTGTACCTTAATAGTTTTCAAAAATTAATCAAATTGAAATAAATAGAAACTCATTTTTAAATAAGATAATTGAGACTTGTTCGATGATAATCTGTTTTCCTTCTCTTCATAGCCTAAATTATATAACTTCTAACTTATACATTTCAAATTATTTCTTTTTAAAATATTGTAAACCAATAAATTTTGTATTTCTTAGAATGATTTCATCTTTTTATTTCTTTAAAATATCTGCTCTACCATCTTCAGCTATGTATCTCCTTTGTAACTCTTCTTCCCATTTAGGAAGTGGTGGTGCCCCCAATATTTACAAAAAATTATAACTTGGTTACAAATGGTGATACATATCAATTGTTCTCTTTTAATGTAATGCAATTGTAAAAGCTTACTGTCCGGTATGTCACAAATCAATATCAGAATTTGATAGTTGTGATCTTCAGAATGCAAAGGTCTACTTGAACTCTGACTATTTTCCTTATGAAAACCTCCTTGGTAAACAAGAATTATTGTACCATATGTTTTTGGATTTTGCACCCGCATACTATAACCATAGTATCAATAGTGAGCTTGGAACAGAGATTGATTTTGACACATCGGGTACTAAAACACCCCTGATTGTAATCGATTGTTCACATCAATCTTCTAATTCTGAGAAAAAAATGCGGTCCATTAGGATACAGTGTGATCTTGATGCCAAGGAAGACTTTTTCTACTATCACTCAAGATGTAGTACACCTAAACCACAGGAGGAGGAGGAGAATGGAGGACAAAGTAGGACAAAGGAGGAGGACAAGGAGAACAGAGGACAAAGGAGGATGATGATGGAGGACGAAACAGGCATCATCGAACAGGAGGAAGGAACTATCTCCTGTAAAAAATTCACAACAGTCAACATGCATTGGTTCAAGGGGAATTTCAATCAAATTATTGTGAAAGAGATTGCTATCATTGATCAACTAAATAGCTTTGTTTTGTTGCATTTCAAGTCGCAATTTGCAAAGTCAAAATTGAGTGCTAAATTGCATAAGGAAGCGACATGGGCAGAGAACAATTATCACATTATACACTGGGAAGATGGAGATTTTATTCATTCAGACGAATTATTGATATCTTATCTTTAAGGATATGATAAAATCTTCATGGAAGGTACAGAGAAAGTGAAGTTTCTTAGAAGGCTACACAAAAATGTATGTTGTTTACCAGATGAAATTGAGAAACCAAATTCCAACTATTTCAATAGTTTATGGTGTTATAACACCTGTGAAATTCATAAAGACAAACCAAGAGGAAGATGTGCCCTCTACTCTGCACATCATTATAATTCTTTAATAATGAAAAATATGGACTCATCTCCAAATTCTATGTTTGAAAACAATAGAATGCTTAGCATGAAAAATGTGAATTCCATTCAAATGCAGAAAAGAAAAACTTTGCATGATATGGCTTTTTCTATAATGGACAAGAAATTCAATGTGTTCATTGTATGCAAGCACTGAGATATCATACCGCCCACGTATGCTGCATTAGTGGAAATGGACAAAACTCATTTAATTTCTCTATATTAGTACTGACATATGTATAGTTTCTTCATTCGCCCATCATGGACCCATGCAAGTGGATGCAAGCTGATAGTGAATTGGAAATGAGGTTAGAACAGTGTCTCAATTGGTATGATGCATGTGAAATTGCAATTGAACATTCAACTCATGAAAATCATCATCAGGTGAAACAACTAAGAGACATTTTCTTAAGCACAGTGAATTTGAATGATATACATTATTATCTTTGCTATTATCGACCACATAAACTGTCTGTGACTAAACTAATAAAAATTCAAGAGGAAGAGTTGAATAATTGTAGTGAATTGTGTAAATAAATTTCTAGTGTATACTCGATTGTTTTCAGTAGAATTTGTATCCACTGTGAGACTTTTTTACGACTTTCTCCCCCTCCCCCCTCACCGCGCACCATTCCTACATACCCCCCACCAACCCCGCTCCTGCCAAACCTCTCCTGCCCCTTCTGCTGCTCCTTAGAAGGAGAAGAACCTCTTCCTCTTTCACTCTCTCTCTCTCTCTCTAGAAGAAGAAGAGGTGGAAGAAGAAGGAGAAGAAGAAGAAGACAAAGAAGAAGGAGAGGTGGAAGAAGAAGAGAAAGAAGAAGGAGAGGTGGAAGAAGAAGGAGAAGAAGATGGAGAAGAAGAAGATGATAACAATGATACTCTCTCTCTCTCTCTCTCTTTCTCTCTCTCTCTCTCTTTATGTCTAGCTCTATTTCATTTATAGATAGTCATGCCCAATTACATTCAGTCAAGCTCAATTACATTTAGCCGTGGTCTATTTGATGATGATTTATAGCAGAGAGAGATATGTGTGAGAGAGAGAGGCAATCTACTGACAGATTTAAGTGAAACGAACTTCTGCCAGATTTAAGTGAAATGAATATCTTACTCTCAGATTTAACTGTAACATGTACTTGACAATGTTGTCAAGCACATGCAGAATTGTGCATTGTACACACAACGAACATTATATTTTTAATGTTTCCTCAATCATAACTAATGCATAGAATGAACTTGTACATCCAAATACACACACATTAGTAGACATATATCTTTAAACTCTCTAGAGAGTGATCTATGATATTTTACATTTTTTATTGGCAATGTCATATAAGCATTTCCCGAGATCATTAGAATTATTAACAATAGCTAATGATTCATCATTATTTGAACAACCATAATGCAAATGCCCGGTTTCTAGTATATTGAGTAATTAAAAAATTCCAGATAAAATTGAAAAGTGGAGATTTTCTGTTTTTGTTAATGCAAGATCACTCACCTCATCACCCGTTCGAAATTTAATATTCTTTGCAATTAGATCAAATTCATTGAATGAAATTGACATCAAGAGACGAGATAGTTTCTTGAACTTTGAAAAGCTATAACAATCAACCATATTTTTCAGTTGAGTGTATGTACTGGTAAAATGTGATAAGAAACTATTTGAATGAACTTGTATCTGCACACTATACTACATACTTCTATAAATAGAATTGAGCTTCAACGCATGTGAGATCTTTACAGCTCAACTAACAAAGTGTTACTGAACGATTAAACATAGACATTGCAGGTACAATGGAAAATGAAAACAATCGAGTATACACTAGAAATTTATTCACACAATTCACTACAATTCTTCATCACTTCCTCTTCAATTTTTATTAGTTTACTAACAGACAGTTTATGGGGTCTGTAATAGCATAGATGATCATTCATATCATTCAAATTCACTGGGTTTAAGAAAATGTCTTTTAGTTGTTTTACCAAATGATGATTTTCATGAGTTGAATGTTTAATTGCAATTTCACAAGCATCATACCAATCAATACACTGTTCTAACCTCATTTTCAATCCACTATCAGCTTGCATCCACTTGCACGGGTCCATGATGAGCGAATGAAGAAACTATACATATGTCGGTACTAATATAGAGAAATTAAATGGTTCCTGCCCCTTCCCTCCAATGCAACATACACGAGCAGTATGATATTTCAATGCTTGCATACAATAAACACATTGAATTTCTTGTCCGTTATAGGTAAAGCCATATCTTGCAAATTTTCTCTTTTCTGTATTTGAATAGAATTGAAATCTTTTCATGCTAAGCATTCTATTGTTTTCACACATGAAATTTGGAGATGAGTCCATATTTTTCATTATCAATGAATTATAATGAAGAGCGGCAAAGAGGGCACATGGCCCCCTCGGATTGCGATGATGAATTTCACAGGCATTATAACACCATGAACTTGTAAAGTAGTTAAAATTTGGTTTCTCAATTTCATCCGGTAAACAACATACGTTTTTGTGTAACCTTCTAAGAAACTTAGCTTTCTCTGTACCTTTTGTGTAGATTCTATCATATCCTTCAAGATAAGGTATCAATAATTCGTCTGTATAAATAAAATGACCATCTTCCCAGTGTATTTTGTGATAATTGTTCTCTGTCCATGTTGCTTGCTTACACAATTTATCATTCAATTCCAACTTTGCAAATGGCGACTTGAAATGCAACACAACATAGCTATCTACCTGATCTACGATCCCGATTTCTTTCACAATAATTTGATTAGAATTCCCCTTGAACCAATGCATGTCGACTGTTGCAAATTTTTTACAGGAGAGAGTTTCTTCCTTCTGTTGTGCTGTTTTGTCCTCCTCCTCCTCCTCCATCATCCTCCTTTGTCCTCCGGTCTCCTCCTCCTCCTCCTCCTTCTCCTCCTCCTCCTCCTCCTCCTCCTCCTCCTCCTGTGGTTCAGGTTCACTACATCTTGATTGATAGTAGAACAAGTCTTGTTCGACGTCAAGATCACACTGTATCCCAATAGATCGTGTTTTCTTCTCAGAATTAGAAGACATTATAGGTGTACTACATCTTGAGTCATAGTAGATGCTGTCTTCCTCATCATCATCAAGATCACACTGTATCCCTATAGAGTGTGTTTTCTTCTCAGAATTAGAAGACATTGTAGATGTTAACCGATCAAAGCTAAAACCTCAAATGAGAAAAAATTGAAAAATGCAATACTTATATAGCTTGTGCTCTATCGAGAAATTACTGAACTCTTCCTTCACCATGGAAGTAAGAGGAGTGTACTCCATGATACAATCACTGATTAAAATGCAATAAGTGGGAGTATTTGGAGGTACAGCTTCCTTAAAGTCCATATCTATTCTACTATCTGTGGAGGATTTCAAATGAAAAGATTGATGTGAACAGTCAATTACAATCAGGGGTGTTTTAGTACAAAATGTATTGAAATCAATCTCTGTTCCAAGCTCACTATTGATACTATGGTTATAGTAGGCCGACGCAAAATCCAAAAACATACGGTACATCAATTGTTGTTTACCAAGGAGGTTTTCATAAGGAAAATAGTCAGAGTTCAAGTAGACCTTTGCATTCTGAAGATTACAACTATCAAATTCTGAGATTGATTTATTAATTTCATTCTTACAATCTGATTGAAACGCTAAAACAACATACTTTGGTGTGTCAAGATGGGATGCAGTTTTTACTGCCCAAGAATGAACAGTGCTATTTTGTAAATTTGGTAATTCTGAAATCTCCCAATGACAAAAGCTCAGCTTCAGCAGTGTATTAGCATCGAGCAATCTCAAAAATTTCAACCTCACATGATCTTCTAAAGTAATATAGGGAATTCTCCATTGAAGCTTCATTATTTTTATATTAACGTTTGTTGCTTCTATAGATTCAATGCAATTGAGATCTGTTGGTGATCTTAATAATACAAGTTCTTGTTTCAAGTTTAAAATTATTCTTTGAAAGTCTTCAAAACATGGTAAAACTAATTTAAGAGGTACACAGAATGTAAACTTATTATCTTTTAGTGTATATCCTGCTCTGTCAAACCCAGCCAAGTGATATGTGTTCTTATCAAACATATTTTTCACTAGTATAGCTTTAATTGTTGATGTTAATCCAATTAGTCTTGATTGAGAAATTTGTTGTCCAGCCAATTCATATCAAATTTCATCAAAGAGATTTCCAATGAGGTTACTGGATAATATATACTTAGCTTCTATCGGATCATCCCCGGCCTTTGCAGCTGGTTTTGTACACTTCACCTCCCCCCCATTAAATATAAATGATTTGCATGGAAGACTGTACTGATCCATAGAAGCCACATGGATGCGAGCTTCATCTGAGGGTCTAATATCTTGACCCGAATATACTGTATGAGTATGGAACTGGAATTTAGTAATATCATTATAGAACTCGAGTTGAGATTCAACATCAAGAATTTCACTAATTGCTGCGCCGTACATGACGCCAATCTACTATAAATCCCAACTTCTCCAATATTCTCGTGCTTTTCGGTGATATAGCACATAGCTTTTTAGGTGTTGACTCTATCACGTTCGAGTCTCTAATGAGCTTCTGTGAGTAAATGCTAGTGTGAGGTTTGAAAACGAGGAATCCCATTTTAAGTTCTTTGTTTTTCATGAATGTGGAGTCTAATTGTAATCATATCTCCCTGGAAATCAATAAAAAATCCTTCTTTATTGGTTACCTTTACATTAATGCTTTGAATTCTATGTGTGTTTAAAGGCATATAGATTATCGAATTAGGCATTTCATTTATCAAATACCCACTTGGTACTCCAGGTGAAAACTTGTATATAATATGTTTCTGTTTGCCATCAGAGTAACTCCCACAGGCTATATTGCACTCAACTACAATAGAGTCAATATTTGCTATGCTAACTAAATGTTGAGAATAATACCATTTATTCGGTTGTAATATAACATTATCAAAACCAAGCATTTCTCCTATCAGAACAAATCTCAAGCTTCATAGTATTCGTGTTAGCTCTTATATTAAGTTTCTTTTTGTCACTATTCAATTTAGTCTTCAAAGCTAATATAATGTCATCAACTTCATACACACCTGTATCAAGATCAATTAATTTATCACCATATTTGAAGGTAGAATTTTTACCTTTTATAACATTTGCAATGCTATTGTAAGTACAGAAATCAATCAATCCAATTTCCCATTCTTTATTTTTATCCAAATCGAGAATTTCTTGCAAATGTTCATAGAGATCACTTGATCTAGATCGTAATGTAATAACAACCATCTTATATGTTTCCGGTACAAATACTGGATTACAACTGGTTCGCAAAAAACAAGAGTATAAGGTGTCCACATATATTTGTATGTAATAGTTGCATGTGCTCAACATTGTGAAAAATATTTACACCTGTTTCTTTTT
Source organism: Nilaparvata lugens (assembly GCF_014356525.2). Lineage (NCBI taxonomy): Eukaryota > Metazoa > Arthropoda > Insecta > Hemiptera > Delphacidae > Nilaparvata > Nilaparvata lugens. Next base: position 43,577,067 of record NC_052518.1, on the reverse strand, counting down.
TCCAATATTTATTCAATTCATAAGGTGGTTGTAAATTACCAATTGGATCAAAATAGTAAACATTTGATCCTCTTTTCTTATAACCAACCCAGTGTGTACCATGTCCAGATTGAGTGTCTAAATTAACAATACAATTCTCATTTTTTAGAATTTTATTAGGTAATGTATCTATCATGTATACACCTCATAGGGGAATTTGTAATAATTTACACCATTTTATTAGATTGTGATTAGACAATTCACCATCAATATTCATTTTTTCACCTTCTTTGTCTTTCTACATTTTTTAACTCCTTTTTTACTTTTTTTCTTTGGGAATAAACTTACACCATATGGTGATGAGGAGGAGGAGGGGTTGGGTCCAATCAAAATACGACCACCAGTCATGATTGGGGGGTACGGTTTCAAATAGTAACCTTTACCTGCAATATGCTGTTTCAACTGAGCAATAGCTTATTTCCTTATTGACGTGCTATGAGTTTTCCTAACACTTGTGCTCTTTTTCTTGTTTCTCAAACCACCGCCAAACGCTGCTTTAGCTTTCATCACATTTGTTACAAGATAACTAAGTGCTTTTTCACTAAGAGATGTTTTTGGATTTTTGAATATCTCCCATGCAGTGTTTGCAAGAGCTCTGTCTGCAATCACTCGCGACTTATTATCACTATTTTGAGTGTATGCTAAATCATGTACCTTACAGGCTCTATCTAATGAATTTATACCTTGATCACCACTCTTTAAACTCTCATTAACCTTGGTGCCAGGTCCGCACCACTGATACCTGGGGATGTAGGTTTCCGGTGATTCATTATCAATTTATTTATGATAGTTGATGTAATGTCCCCCACAGTACCCACTATACCTTTGACAATTTTGATAGCCGAACTCAAGATTCCTCTCCCTCATTTCCTAGAAGATAACATTCTTCTACATACAATTTTTCATTACCTTTCAACTCAATAGTTGAACATCGACTGAGGTTAATTAATCAAACACTTAACCTCAATTGAGAGACAAAGAAATTGTCTCACCAAGTGCTTTATATATTACTACATAGTTGGTATGTTTTAATCAATAGGGAATATAATTCTTTATCATCAAGTGTCTTATTAACATACTTGTTAAGTATGTTGTAAGTTTTGTAGAAATTGCAAATAATTGAACGTTCATCATTCATAAATCTATACCAGTGTCTTAGACTAACATTGAGAGAAGCATCTGTTGAATTGACACATGATTTGATATAAGATGATGTATGATTTCTCACTAGCAGTGATTCCTGCATCAATTGAGGTGTTTCCAAATCCCTAATCTTATTTTGTACATTTTGTATAGATTCCAATATTCTCTTACTATCATTTTGCATTGAATCATATTTTTTCAAAGCAATATGGAAAAGTAATAGCATATTCACATAACATATTATAAAGAGAAAAACAAATAAAACTCTCCATACGATTATCTGCATTGCACAATTTCTCCCTTCAATTGTTGTAAGCATACTGATAAAAATAGATTGCAATATCTATAGTGAGTGTGTAGCACTAACAGATGGGTGAGAATGCTGCAACAACGTTGAGACCAGCATGTAGTACATGCATGTGCACGCAAGCAGCAACTATAAAATAGCTACTCTTGTAATCATACACTCATTGACTGCACAGTTACAAGAGGATCTATTCTAGCACTAAAAGATGGAAGAGAATCTTGCAACAAGGTCGAGACTGACATGTGGTGCATGTGTGTGCATGCAGCAGCAACTATAAAATAGCTTCTCTTGTGACCATACACTCATTGACTGCATAGTTACAAGAGCATTACTATTCTTGTGTGTACTATTCTACATTCATTGAGTGTTCAGTTACAAGAGGATCTAGTCTTGCGTGAACAGTGTACTATTCTACATCTTCTTCTTTGACACAACAAACAGGTGAGAATTAAAAACAATTTTTATAAAAACAACATTACAATTTATTATTAATCACTACAATATTTACATTATATACTACTACTACTACTTGTAAAGCATCTCACCGCAACATGGTATGACAATAACATTGTTAAATTTTAACAATCTTAATGTCAGTCCATGTAGCAGTGACATGCTTCACCACTATTGCTAAATTTTTACAATTAGCATTAAATTTGATAACTTTTACGGGCAAACTTATGGATGAAAATCTCTGAGATAGATATACCTCAGAGATTTTCTTTGTAGATGCAATGTTTATTTTCAATATTATTCTTCTCCTGTGGTGGTTTGTTTCTTCACGAGCAGAGATAATACTATGCGGGACATCTTCCGCCAGCTCGCGGAGAGGCATCCACAGTTTAGCTGTGGGTCTATTGATGATTGAAACAAAATCATCCTGATTGTCATCATCCTGTGCTGCCACCTCCTCTAGTAGCGGAGTGCTGGAGGAGTTCTCAGCTTTATATGCACATTGTTCCTGTTAAATAAAAATAAATCTATGATTAGTAACTTATTATAATTTGTTTCAGATTATCAACTACTTGTGATCAACAGATTATTGTCATAATCTCAACTTGATATCATCAGATTGACAAGACATTCTCTACACAAAGTGAGTAATATCAGTTATTGAAATAGTATTTCTTGCTTCATATTGCAGAATCCAATAGTGATGCATACATCAAATTAATAAGCAAACTCTTTTAATGTACATTGCAACAAATAACTATCAACTGAATCAGTAATTTTCTTAATTAAGGTGATTTCTTACCTATATGATGTAGGTAAGAAATCACCTTGCTATGCTTTCAGCGATGCAATTTCAGCGACCCTCACTCCTCCCCCTATCACGTGACCTTGGTTCCACCCATCACTGCTCTCAGCCTGGATGATGTCACATTGGATTACAACCTTCTCTGCTCACATTTTCCACTATTTACAATACCTCAAATTAAATACAAAATACAACTCTTTCCTTATGTCTACTGGGGTTATGCTTTAGAACATCTAGCTTAATTCTAATTTTATAATTCAAATCAATGTTAGAGCTCTCAAATTCCTCCTCTAACCAATAGTTAGACACAAACAATTCTTCTAGGCTCTCAAACTATAAAATATACTGTATCTTGTTTCTTTTGTACACACCTTTTATTGCAATAATGACCAACTCTGTACCTTCTGGTAACTCTTCTAATCTTTTGCACTGTCCTACTTTTACTTTCCCTTTAATTTCCAGCATTGTGATGTTATTATACTGCTCCACTTCTTTTTGTGTGAAGGTAGTGTCTTCCAAGTTTTTCCAAACATCTGACAGAAACTTAAGTGATTCTATTCTAGGAAATGTATGACCATTATAGCTTGTCATGCCATTGGTGGTAATTTCACAAATAATTTCTCCCCTTGGTAGACAAATAATTTATTTTTGGTCATTGTATGGGATTTCAAAATAACCCACTTTCTTAAGGTCTTCTATTGCGTTGTATGCATTTAGAAAAACATTTTTATGGGAGCCCTTTACAAAGTAAGCATGTTTCGAACCTTCCTTTTATCCTAAAACTCCTACATATGGAAATTTTCCCTTATTATTTACAGAAAATGCAGTCACATTATAAACCCCACTAGGCTCAAAATTCCACCAATGTGAATGAAAATATGGCTCAAGTTCCTATCTCAAATTTTCTATTTCTTTCTCAAATTCTATAAGTTGTTTGTGCTGCTCCTTTATGCTCTCTGTAGCCTCTAAAAACTCTACCTTTCTACGTTTGAGATTAATCTCATCCAACTCTGGCTTACGCTTTCTGCTAGATAGTATTGTGATTGGAGACAAGGGCTGTATCTCTCTAACAGGGTATGGGAGAAGCTTACAGGTTATGTTTGCTTGTTTTCTTAAGACTTGTGGTATCAAGTTACCTGTTGCTACAAGGCCCAACTCATCTAGGTCAACAACTTTGGATATGGTAGAGAAAACTGAGGTTGACTTGGATAAATAAGTCTCACCACTCTTAATATAACACTTTTGTATAAAACTAATATTGTCCTTGTTGTCTGTATCCTCGAAAATTTCCACATAATTAATGGGTAGTAGATTGAAGCTAAATGCAGAGATTACATAGGATATCATTTTATTTCGTTGTTGTGGATTGGTGGGCAGATTTAATTGTACTCCAGTCAATTTCTTGGTATTGCTATTTCCCCAGTAAACATATTGTAAGAGATTGTTAAAAACCAAACAACAGCTATTCTTTAAATTGTTTGTCAGTTCAGTCCACATTTTAGCTAAGGATACAGAAAATATAGGAGCATTTTGGAAATAATTCTTACTGTCATTTAAGAGTGACAAGCAATCTTGAATAGGGTCGAATTGATTAGAGCTAAAGTTATTTCTAATGCTGTAGTTATAAATATTGTTGCTTCCAAACGAGTAATACCATGCATTTTAGCCGAATCAGAGGTAAAGGTTTCACATAATCTTGTATCTGGACAGGCAATAAAGTCTACAATATGGTTACCTAGCTGCTTATTTACACCAGGGCTTGTCATTTGACAAATAAACTTATTATAAATTTTTACTCTCACATTATTATCAACCCAAGTCAAGCAATCAATTCCAACAGTTCCATCATTATTCACAATTACATTATAGTCTTCTTTATATTCTCCTTGGAAACAAAAACAATAATTCGTAGTTAGAAAATCACACATTCCACTCTTGTTAAATATTCCAGCGAAGTCCTGTGTTATGTCCAAGTCCAGAAGATAGAAATGTTCCTTCCTAAGCTGCTCTAATATTGTTGGTAACTCCTCCATTAATGTAGCAATGGGGACATCGGCAAGCTCTACTTTGTATGATATCGCCACTGGATTGTAGTAATTCTGCTGCACTTCCCTATAGTTGTCCTCCCCAAGCAGTTGTAGAATCTTCTTTGACATATCGCTTCCACTGTCCAATAAGTATGGCAACTTTGCTTTAACTCCATGCTTAGCTGACACCATTTTGGAGAATTTTCCTCTCAAGTACAAATTGAATGATCCACACATCTCCTTCTTTAGAATAAAACATCTTCTATCCAGTTCTTGGCAGTCCTCCAAACCACAAACCTTTACCAGCATAATATTGTCACAAAAAGGTTCTGTTATAGGCACAAGATTTGATTCATCCTGCACCAACAGTTCTTCTCCAGCAGTGTAATCAATTTTCCCAATGTCTGTAATAAGGTTGTCATTGCAGAGATTTTCTGTCAACAGCCACAAACCAAACCGCTCATTGGTAGGCTTTATTTTATTACCACAGAGCTGAGAAACACTAAACACTTTGGAAGAAGCCATGTTCACTGCTTCGCTGCTACTATCAAACTGAGCGAATGTCAATTATTCTGGAGTATTTATAGGGATACAGCTAAGGAGAAGGATACTGTGCATGAGCAAAGAAATCTAGATTTTGTGTGAAGGGAGTGTCTTCCAAGTTTTTCCAAATATCTGACAGAAATTTTAGATTTTGTATTTTAGGAAATGTGTTACCATTATAGCTTGTCATGCCATTGCTGGTAATTTCACAAATGTTCTCCCTCCTTCTCCTCATTCCTCTCTCATTTTCTCTCTCCTGCTAAACGAGTGGAGGAGGAGGGCAAAGGAGGAGGAGGAGGAGGAGGAGGAGGAGGAGGAGGAGGAGGAGAACGGGGGACAAAGGAGGACAAAGGAGGAGGAAAGAGAACAAAGGAGGAGGAAGGAGGACACAGCAAATCAAAGGTTAGTTAGTTATTTGATTGGTGTGTGCTCATGTGAGAGTGATGTGGAGTGGGGGTCGCTGAAATTGCATCGCCGAAAGCATAGCAAGGTGATTTCTTACCTATATGAAGAGGAAGTGATGAACAATTGTAGTGAATTGTGTGAATAAATTTCTAGTGTATACTTGATTGTTTTCATTTTCCATTGTGCCTGCAATGTCTAGGTTTAATCATTCAGTAACACTTTGTTAGTTGAGCTGTGAAGATCTCACATGCATTGAAGCTCAATTCTATTTATAGAAGTGTGTAGTATAGTGTGCGGATACAAGTTCATTCAAATAGTTTCTTATCACGTTTTACCTGTACATACACTCAACTGGAAAATATGATTGTTATAGCTTTTCAAAGTTCAAGAAACTATCTCGTCTCTTGATGTCAATTTCATTCAATGAATTTTATATAATTGCAAAGAATATTAATCTTCAACGGGTGATGAGGTGAGTGATCTTGCATTAACAAAAACAGAAAATCTCCACTTTTCAATTTTATCTGAAATTTTTGAATTACTCGATATACTAGAAACCGGGCATTTGCATTATGGTTGTTCAAATAATGATGAATCATTAGCTATTGTTAATAATTCTAATGATCTCTGGAAATGCTTATATGACATTGCCGATAAAAAATGTAAAAGATCATAGATCACTCTCTAGAGAGTTTAAAGATATATGTCTACTAATGTGTGTGTGTATTTGGATATACAAGTTCATTTTATGCATTAGTTATGATTGAGGAAACATTAAATATATAATGTTTGTTGTGTGTACAATGGACAATTCTGCATGTGCTTGACAACGTTGTCAAGTACATGTTTCAGTTAAATCTGAGAGTGAGATATTCATTTCACTTAAATCTGTCAATAGATTGCCTCTCTCTCTCTCTCACACATATCTCCCTCTGCTATAAATCATCATCAAATAGACCGTGACTGAATGTAACTGAGCTTGACTGAATGTAATTGTGGCATGACTATATTAAATGGAGCATGACTAAAGAAAGTGAGAGAGAGAGAGAGAGAGAGAGTGAGAGAGAGAGAGAGTATCATTGTTATCATCTTCTCCTTCTCCATCTTCTTCTCCTTCTTCTTCCACCTCTCCTTCTTCTAGAGAGAGAGAGTGAGAGGTTCTTCTCTTTCTAAGGGCAGGAGAGGTGCGGCAGGAGCAGGGGTGGTGGGGGTATGTAGGATGGGTGCGGGGGTGAGGGGGGGAAAGTCGTAAAAAAGTCTCGCAGTAGATACAAATTCATTCTACTGTTTTCATTTCAGTGCCTGCAATGTCTGGGTTTAATCGCTCAGTAACGCTTTGTTAAAAAATATCTCATCAGATAATTCTTGTTTCTCGCCTATCCTAACATTGGAATCCCCTATAAGAATTAAGTTGGGTATTTCACTCCCATAAATTGAATCACTTAAAGTATTAAACTCATTCGTCCAGTCATTACAATTGAGATAAATCAGCAAAATATTAACACTCTCTTTATTGGTTAATTCTAATCTAATCACATTTACTCTATCAATCTTACTAAAACTAATGTAACTAGACACTTCAGAAGTTTTATTTATTGCCCATAGCATACCTCCACTCACCCTACCGAACCGTGAAGTCCTGACTGCATACACCCATCTCATTTCAAAATTTAAAAAAAAAATTACTAAAATAATCTACTTCTATTTCTGTCAAAAATGTCACTGTTAAAATAAAAATATCTTGCTCATTCATAAAACTAAAAAAATTACTGTCCTCGACTTTTGCTTTCAACCCATTAACATTAATGTAGACAATATTTATTACCTTGACCGCTTCATTATCTAAGTTCTCTTCCACTGATGGCAGCCCTCCCTAATGTTGTGCTGCGTCCTCCTGAGGCTGGTCGTTGCGACGCCGATTTCCTCTCTTTGCAATTTCTTTGGCTCCAAAGTCGTAGCTTAGTAGTCACTTCAATTCTTCTGTCCCATTCTCTCCTGCACTCATCACCAGCCTTCCCTCTTCACACCAGAACAATTTGAGGTTCAGTTCATTAATCATTAGAAAATCATGACCCATCCAAACGTCTTTCCTACCGTTCACACTCTCCACTTCCCTTTTCAAAGACAGCAGCTTACTCCTTTTCATACGGGTTAAACTTGTAAGGTCTCGTTGCATGACTATGGAAACATTGAATTCATCTTTGAAACACTAATTTATCAGTTTCTATATAAATATATTTTTTCAATTCAACACTTTACTGTTAGATATTACTACCAATATATTGAGAAGAATATGTTTTGGGAATAATGGATGCTGCATGACTAAGCACATAGGGAGTTCATATTCAGATGTAAATGAAACTATTGATTGTCAGATAAATTTCATGATTCGCCAAATAAAGTAAAGTGTGACATGAGATACATTGACTTTTTGGCGGTACAAAGTTCGCCAGGTAAGCTAGTTGTAAATAAAGCTTTATTATTAATAGTCAACACTGAAAAAAGACAGGCTCAATCACCAGGAATACTATAAATTCTATGAAGGACCAGTAAGCCATTAATTTTGAGTAGTTCAATCATTTATTTCCATTATGGACACTGGATACATTATGGACAATCAAAATGTATGGAATTTATTAGCTACAAAATAAAAAACTTTGATTGAAGTGACTCCAACTACTACAATATGAATAACCATTTGGATCAAATATAAGAAATTACTCACATCTCTCATCATTTCGTACTTTTTTCTCACAAAATATTAACACAAAAATTCAAGTTATATTGAATGAACTCACGGCTAGTACTCAAGTTTGTCTTTTTCTGGCTGTGTTACAAATGAATGTGTAGGTTCATGTTTGACATCTCGTTTTTGTAATCTTGTTGTCTATTAAGAAATTTTCCAATGTGATTTTTGTTTGCAATAAAATTTGAAATAGGAAAAATAATTATCAACAAACTCCTAACCAAAGAAAATCTCTTGCTCTGTTCTAATCAGAATGTATGAAACTCCATATACAGTTGATAGAAGGTGCAAACCGAACTGGCCAAGCATACAACAATGGAACAAACATGTGTCTTTTGATCCACAGAAAATTAAATTCGATCAGCTGATTGATAAAATTATTTCAAGCTTTCCAATGATTACAACATATGTTAGAATATCATGTGTCAATTATCTCAGTTCCATATGGCATTCACCTTACCATGCTCATAACCTTACTAAATATGATCCTTTTTCATCCTTTGAAACCCTTAGAGGCAAAATATCTCAAAATTTGTTCTTAGTGAGCGTCTAGCATGTTTGAAGAATATTTGTGCAGAGTTTTAAGTCTGTAGGCCAATTAGTTCGAGCTGTAGTGTGATTTTACATCAAAATTTTCAAAAAATGCCCTCTCCTGAACCCCTCTCTGCTCCTGGTCAGAATTTTTCTGCATAGATCAATTTTTTTTGTAGCTGAACAGAAAAGTTCCTCATGACTTTGCTGTGAAATGAGTGGTTAAAAAGTACAAAATTTTTGGGGGGCCCCAGCTCCCTCAGGGGGGGGCAAATTTCTGAAAATCCTTTCTTAGTCGATGTTTTGAGGCTATCTTAAAAAAATTTTGCAAAATTTCAAGTTTTTAGGCTCAGTAGTTTGGGCTGTGATGTTATTCCAGTCTGTCGGGGCTTAGCCTTTTATAAATTAACATAGAAATATGATATTCTTTTCATACATAAATATCAATTGAAATAATTATCAAGTGTGAGCAAGCTGAACAATTAAAACCAAATTGAAGTTGAGAATAATTCGCTATTTAAGTGTTGAAAGGTGAATTGATAAAATTAATACATCACATCCATACTTGCCAATATTGTTACTGACTGTTGAAGTATTTATTGCGAGTGCCACTTTATTTTGTCAATATTCCGAATAAAATTCCAATTATTACAAATTACCCACGAACTTTCATGAGAGAATACAATAGACTTGAGATATCATTTATAATTGATTTTATGAGTTTTAGTAAGGCATTTGTTTCAATTCGACTGTTTTTATTGAATAGGATTGAACCCAAATCGCATGTTTCAAAAATTTATTATGTGCTTATTATTATATGATGAACAAATATGTACAGTTTGTGGGGAACAATAATGGAAATGCATGGGTTTAGATCAGTGTAAGGTTTGAGGAGTAAATGATGTAAAACAACTGGTGATATACCTACTACTAATGAATAATTAAACATTCATCCCATTCAAGTAGAGCAACAGAAAAATTCTTACATGCTCGAGGATCATCAATTTGGCTCCAGGAAAAAACATTCAACAATTGATCAGGTACACAGGAATATAAATTAATATAATAGAAAGGTTGTTGAAGGAGAAAAACGTTTGTTCTGCAGCATTTCTGGATGTGAGTCAAGCTTTTGATAGAGTTTGGCATGGAGGACTAATCAATAAGTTAAAAAAGTTACTTCCAAAGCAATTCACAGACATCTTAAATTCATATTTAACTGGATGATACTCCAGAGTGAACCATGAAGATGCTTATTCTGGACTAGGAGAAATAAAAGCAGGAGTAGGAGTACCACAAGGGAGTGTTTTGGGGCTGATTCTCTTTCTTCTGTTTACAAGTGATCTACCATGTCTCGAGAATAATACAATAGCAACATTTGCTGATGACACAGCAATATTAGCTATAGATGACAAGATTGAAAGTGGCACAGCAAAACTTCAAAGATCTCTTGGAAAAATTGAAGACTGGACAACAAAATGGGAGATTAAACTCAATGAAGCAAAATCAGTTCACATCAATTTCACCAACAAGAGGGCTCAACTCATACCAAAAACCATTAACAATCAAAAAGTACCAATTTCCAATGATTCCAGGTACCTAGGTATGACTTTAGATGCAAGGCTTCGCTGGAAGGTCCATGTTAAGAAGAAGAGAGAAGAGCTGGGAATAGAATACAAGAGACTCTGGTGGCCGATTGGAAGGAACTCCATCCTGTCAATCCCAAACAAAGTACTCCTGTATAAGCAGATTCTAAAGCCAGTATGGACGTATGGTATACAACTTTGGGGGTTTACCAAAGACTGTAATATCAAAGTCATACAATGCTTCCAAAACAAGGTGCTGAGAAACATTGCTGATGCTCCTTGTTACGTCAGAAACAGCGTCCTTCACTTAGACCTGCAAGTCGATCTGGTATGCAGCGAAATCCAGAGAAATGCAGAGAAACACGAGGCCCGACTCCACCAACACCACAACATCAAAGCAATCCAGCTGCTGGAAAATGAAGGATTGGTGAGGAGGCTGAAAAGGAAGAAGCCATTCGAAGCCAAGCTCTAGTGCTGATTCAAGTGTCTTGTGTTCAGTGAAAAGCAGAGCAGTGGAAATGAGTGAAACCCACCTGTGTAGTACAGTCATAAGCAGTGTACTGATAATATTAGAATTTGAATAGGAGACCCTATGGAGAATTCTCTTGTATGAAGTATTCATTAGTATTATAGGACAGAAAAGAGTTGCTCATTAGTCCCTAGACTGGATAGCAATGTATTGTTGAATAATTATATATAAAAAAAACATGCTCAAGGATCAGTTTCCCTTTTCACATTTTATGGTGTAGGCCTACTTATATTCTAATGACTAGTAGGCCTACTTATAGTCTGTGTAGAGGACGATAGGTGTCAAGTTGTCAAGTGTCACAAACATTAACAACTATTACAAAATCCATTGTTTGAAAAACCATTATTGATTATGACCACTCTTATTCCATGTAACAGCTAATGTTTTTTCCTTATAGACTTGGCAAATGTTACTTACATAGTCATATATCATGTTCATGATCATGAAATTGATTCCAAATCGAATCCATCCCACACAGCACAGAAAGTTTCAGATATATATCAGTTATGTATCAATGATATGTGTAATAAATAGAGACCATTGAAGAGCTAGAATAATGGCTTTTATTGACTAAAATAAACTGAGATAAAATAACAAACTTTCTGATGATTTAGAATAATTCAAACAACTGATTTATGACATATGATTATCATATCATTCTTCCCTCCCAGTAGTGGAACCTACCGGGGCCAATCTACCAATGTTGACAGAAACTTCTCTTTCATCAGAAAGTCTTACTTGAGCGACATGAGGGTTCAAATGAGTAATTTCTACCTTTTCAACTTCAGGATCATGCTTACTGCGTCTTACAAAGGTCCATGCCTCCTTGGCGTTGATCAGCCATGATGGCAAGTTTGTCATAGATGTAGGATCACGAGGATGAATGAACATTCGCTCGTGAGGTGTGCAATTCAAGGTCAAGGTCAAGGTTGAGAGATGTTATCTCAACCACCACCCCGCCCCGACTGAATTCTCTGTTGGAATGAGCCCTGTATTTATAGACCAGGGAGGAGATGTTTACAGCAAGAATTTCTATTAAACACTGAGGAAAATATTTTTATTAGGGGGGGCGTGGCCTAATTCAATTCCCTCCCCCACACCCCTAAAAGGTGTGGCCTAATTAAATTTCCCCCCCTTCCTAAGATGTGTGGCCTAATACCATTATTATTTCCCACTAGGTATACAACCAAAAGTCAAATTCAAGGTCAAATTCAAGGTCAAATTCAAGGTCAAATTCAAGGTCAAGGTCAAGGTCAATGATGATCCCCACTTGTATGAAAATGTGAACCTAGTTTTTTTATTACAAAAATAACGAAGAACCTGTTGATGTTATAAAAAAATACAGGAATAACTTTTTTTAGTAAATTTAATAACAAATCAATAAACATATCATTTATCAAGATATAATGAATATTAAGTGAGATATGACATCTTTAGTGATTGGAGATCTCAGATTTCTTCAAGCAGAGATCGGAGATTGGAGATTAACAAAGATTTGATACTGTATGAATGAATCAATAAATAGATGAATAAATAAATATATACATGTTGAAAAAATGTACTTAATAAAAATGATCAAGAAGAAAATACCATTGTTGAAGAAAATAAAACGGAAGAAGGTTGTGTCTGGATCTGGAATAATCGGATCTATATTGAACAAAGCAATTGACTTACTACCTGTTGAACTTCATATCCCTGGCTACAATTTTTGTGGCCCTGGCACAAAACTTGAAAAAAGATTGAAGAGAGGTGATAAAGGAATAAATAAACTTGATGATGCATGCCGGGAACATGATATAGCTTATAGCAATCCTAATCAGAATAGAACAGAAGCTGATAAGAAACTAGCTGCCCTGGCTTGGGAAAGAGTCAAATCACCTGATGCTAGCCTTGGAGAGCGCTCATCAGCATACTTGGTAACAAACTTATTGAATGCCAAGACTAAATTTGGTGGTGGGTTGTTTCTGAGACCCTACAAAGGGTGTGGGTTGTTTCTGAAACCCTACAAAGGGTGTGGGTTGCAAAAGAATAAGAATAAAACAATAAAGAAGAAGGTGAATCAGAAGAGGATACAAGAGACATTGAGGAAAATTCTAAAAAAAAAACACCATTCACAAACATTGAAATAATAGATTATGCAAGAAAGCTTGAATTACCACTACGAGGTGTCTACATGAGAGATAGTCTACCAGAAATACCACTCAAAGATCTAGAAATTGGTGTAATCAATTTGGATGATGAAAGCAGTACAGGAAGTCATTGGACATGTTATATTAAATGTAACAATACATGTGACTATTTCGATAGTTTTGGAAATTTGAGTCCTCCACTTGAATTTATGGCTTATATGAAAGATATAAAAATACATTACAACTATAAGAAGTATCAAGAAATCGATGACAATTCAATAGTATGTGGTCATTTATGTTTATTGTGGTTGTATAAAAAATATGTTCTCATTAACAGCAAATCAAAATCCACTGGTAAGTGATATTTTCCCACCAGTACAACTGGAAACATCTAGCAAATATGAAGTAGCCCTAATAGATCTATATACATACAATACAATTCCAAATATTGAAAACAATATCAATGATAAGTTTAGCTATAATGGAAAACAAGTGAAAATACCAGTAGGGTCATATGAATTGGATGATATAGTAGATTATATACGAAATAAATTATCTCTTACAAGTGGTCAACTGAAAATCAAAGCTAATAATAATACACTACAGTGTGAGTTATATGCAGATAGAGAAATTGATATCAGTATGAAAGATAGTGTTGCTCCAATTCTTGGATTCCAACACATGAAGCTAGAAGCTAATAAATGGCACATATCTACAAAACCAGTTCACATTATGCGTGTGAATAGCATCAGAGTAGAATGTAATATTGCAAAAGGATCTTATGATAATGGTAGTGAAGGTCACATACTGTATGAGTTCTATACAACTGTACCACCAGGTTTCAAAATAATTGTATCTCCAAAAACTGTAGTGTACCTACCAATCAATACAAACCGAATAGATCACATTCGTGTAAAACTAATAGATCAAAATAATGAATTGATCAATTTCCGAGGAGAAACTATAACTGTTCGTTTACATGTAAGAAAATCACCAACTATATAAAAATAATGTTGATATTCTCAAGTAGTGGAAATAATAATAATACAATGATAAATCAACATAAACTCACACCCAAAAATGTTGAACTATTACAAAGATTAGGATTTATTGTATATAATAAAAATAAGAATAGAAATAATTATAATGTCTCATCCAAAAGATATGAATACTATTGATACAATATTCAATGTCTCAGAAAAACCAAACTTTGATGAGAGTATAACAAAGTTTGAATATCATACACACACTCCTTATGCATCTCAAACATTCAACCACAATGATGAAATACGTATAAATTTGAATCAACAAGATGTCTATACACTACCCAGTAAAAGTTTCCTTCTAATTGAAGGACAAGTTGAGGTTAAGAAAGCAGATGATACTAAAACTGAAAATTATTCACTAATTAATAATGGAGTAGCTTATTTATTTGATGAAATCAGATATGAACTTGGTGGTGTGGAAGTTGATCGTACACGTAATCTTGGTATTACAACTACAATGAAAAATCTTCTAAGTGAAACAGCACTCAATACAAAAGTGTGGGAGAATGCAGGATGGAAATTGGATGGATGGAATAAAATTGACAAATTCAGTTTTTGTATACCTTTGGAGATGTGGTTGGGTGTAATGGAAGACTACAAGAAAGTTATATTGAATGTTCGTCAGGAAATTATTCTATTAAGATCTTCAACAGATGCAGATGCAGTGACTACCACTGATGGAGCTACAGTTAAAATTAATATTACAAAGATACAATGGAAAGTACCCTATATACATGTTTCTGACCACATTCGGCTTGATTTGTTGAACCTATCACATACAGATAAACCAATTAATTTACCTTTTAGATCATGGCAGATACATGAGTATCCAACACTTCCTCAAACTACTACTCATCAATGGACAGTTAAAACAGCTTCACAAATGGAGAAGCCTAGATTTATTATTCTAGGCTTTCAAACTGATAAGAAAAATAAACTGAGTGCAAACAAGTCATGTTTTGATCTATGTAAACTACACAATGTTCGTCTCTATTTGAATGCACAATACTTCCCCTATGACAATATAATGGGAAGCAAACACTTGCTCTATCATATGTTTAGTAGCTTCCCACATGCTTACTATCCACATAATAACAGTAACAATCTTACTTCAATATCATATAATACATTCATTGAAAAGGCTGCACTAATAGTAATAGATTGCAGTCGTCAAAATGAATTGTTGAAATCTGGTGCACTAGATGTTAAACTTACATTTGAAACTAATGAAAATATACCTGATAAAACCTCTGCCTACTGTCTAATTCTTTATGATAATGTGTATGAATACACACCATTGAGTGGTATGGTTAGGAAAGTAATGTAGAAGATTACAATAATTATAAAACCTTATAATTGAGAATTAATTACAGCATCAAAGTGGAAAATTTGTCATAAAAATTAATAGAGAGAATAATTAATTTTAAGCCTCTACAAGGTTTTAATATTATAACTGAAGAAATACAGGAATAATTGATAATTCTAAATATTTTTTTACAAATACACACCTACCTACCTACCAACCTACCTACCAACCTACCTACCAACCTACCTACCAACCTACCTACCAACCTACCTACCTACCTACCTACCTAGCTAGATAGTGATCTCACCCTTTTGGTAGCAGCATGCTCATCATCACACCTCCTTTTACTGTTCTGAATATCTTTATGTCCCCAAGCCAATGTATTTATACAATCATTTCTTATGAATCTTTTATCATCATAGGGCCTAAGAGCAACCTTCTCCTGGTTTTCAGTTGTGACAATATGTAGTTTACTTACAATATGTACAGATTTTATTGTATGCTCAACACCTTCAAACAAACATTTTTTGTACAACTTGAATTGTAATTGGTTTCTTTGAGCACTCTTTGGAACACCCTTGGCCACCTTCTTTTCTTCACAGTTAGAGAATATAAATGAGTACATTTTGGCTTGTAATCCTATAAATTCAGTTATAATTCTGCCACCATTCTCATCTTTGAATTTACCAATTACTTTTTTATTCTCCTCATTATAACATGGGTGATTTTTAGGAAAGTTTGATGTGTCAAATAAATGTTTATATTTCCTAATATCTTCATAAATATCTTCAGTCTGTATCACATACATAAAACTATCAGTATCAGACATCAAAACTTCACATTTGTCTTTGAATATATTCTTGATTTGATTGTAATGGAAATCGTACATAACATTTTTGCTGTGTTCCAATATTACAGCACCAACAAAAATTGGTTTGTTCAATACAACTTTAATTTTATTCAAGCACACACCAGTAACATTCTCATTATATGGAAACCAATTTTTTACTCTTGGCTTGGAGATGATTCTGTCTAGTTTCTCTTCATCCATTACAATTTCAAAGTCTGTATGGTTTTTAACATTCATGAGAGTGCGGCCATAACAACTATTATTAATCAACTTGTAAAGGGTTCGATCAAATTCATTATCTGCTACTGTCCTTAATTGTGTATTCATATCAATGAAAGGTTTCATCCATCTACTTTGTTCAAATTTTATACCTCTGTGTACTTTTTTCAACACCATACCCAATTCTAAGTAGAGTTTTAGATTATCAGAATATATTACATATTTTTCTTTGTTTGTGAATGTTGTTATTAGTTTCTCATATCTACCAGTAGGTGGTGTTTCTTTCAAGGGTGCTAGAGGGAAACAATTGTGTGTGCTTTGAAGGTGAGAGGGGTATTCCAAGTCCACTTCCAACATGTACCCTAAACTTGAATCAGTTATTTTTTGAGGATCAAATTCTTCTATTTCTCTTTCACTCATCCATTCAAATTTTGAATGTGGAAGATTTCCAGACATACCCACGGCATACAAATTATTACAATCCCAATAGATTATGTATGTTTCTGGCTCATTTATGTTGAAATTACTCATATATCTATTGTTTGCTTTTGCATATCTCTTAGGAACGACACTTATCCCCCCTCTTATTCCTTTTTCAAAGAATAGGTGCATATCAATATCAGTCAAGAGTTCGAGCTCTACTCCTGTAATTTTCAACATAGCAAACCAAGAATAATGTGGAAGAGAGAAGAAGTGAGCTGGGTCTAGATTATAGGTACGCATGAAACTTGTTCGAAAATTCTGAAAAATGTCTGCTAATAGAAGAATGTCTGTTTTTAAGTAAAGGTCATGGTATTCAGCAAGATTTTTTATGTTGAAATGCTTCCAAATGTTCTGTGCATGCTGATATTCTGTTTCAGTGATTTGACTGTCGGTTAGTCTACTGTAGAATTTATCAATAGTAGGTAATTTCGTTTCTTGGAATCGCTCAAAACTATTCATATATTCGTATGGGTAAAATTGTTTTGTTTTCAATAGGTCTGCTTTATTTGAGGAGAAATGTTTTGATAGAAGATCAAATTTTGAATTGATCTCAGCCAATTTCTCAAGAGATGAATTCAAGAAATTGAGAGAATCAATAAATCTTAGTGTATCATTCAATGTTATAGAGATAATTTTCTCACTAGTCTTGGCAATACAGCTTATTTTTTTCTTATAATTAGTCAATGCTTGTATTATAAAATGTGAATCATATCCTGAAAAATTATGAAACACTACTGGTATCTTTTCAACTTTTTCTGCATTTAAATTACAATTGTTGTGGGCTGCACCCAGGTACATCCCATTTGAATGTGAGTGGTGCCTAACCCTATCAAACAGTAAACGTTTATTACATAAGCAACACAATGTTTCCTCTAAGAATTTTCTATTCTCTTCAGAATTAATGGTCATGGGGATATTTTGTTTTAATTTATCTTTCAGAATAATACCATATTCATCTAATTCACCTATAAATTTCTCAATTAAGGTTTCAGATTCTGTAAGGGAATTTGCTCTTACAATTTTAGGACCACAGTGAATATTTCCACTTTCATTTACAATAACATATCCATATCCACAAGGAATGTGTTCTCCATTGATGATTAGACACTCAAGGTCTGCATAAATGATATAGGGAACTCTAAGTGTATAGGAGAAATTTTTGAATGTTAAAATTTCATGTCCTTTTTGTGGCATTTCTACTCTCTGAGTTTTCTCCAGAGAGCATGATTCAATATGATTGTTCAATTTTTGTAGGGCATTTTTTCTAGTAAATCGATGAAAACAGTGTGGACATATTTCTACTTTATGTCCATGTTTAGTGTAATTGGACAATAATCTTGATAGATTTTTTACAAGAGTATAATATTTTTTATCTTTACTTGATAATAATAATAGTGTAATCTTGTGCTGCCGATCTTTATTTTTTGATATAAGTAATGGATAGAAGGTATGATTTTCATGAGCAATAACATTTATACATATGGTTGGGTTTTGTTTTTCGAATTTTGAAATATCTTCCAGACTAAGTGGGAAATTTAGATCATTGATATTGATTAGATTCAATAATTTTTTCAAGTCTCCAACTCTATTAGTCCTCTTATTATGGAAGAAAGCTAAGACAGACCAAATAAATGAAAGACTATCATCACTTTTCACATTCACTATAGCTTTCTTATCTGTTATGAACTTCGGTATAGGAATGAACGATGATTCGCTTGAATTTAAGGAACAAAGTCTAAACAAATTCCTCACCAGAGTATAGTGTTTCTTACCATTTGATTCTAGAAGTAAAAGCGTAATTTTATGCTCTCTATGTTGATTTTCTGATGTAAGTAATGGATAGACAATTTCATTTTCATATCCAACAACATTTATAGATATAGTTGGGTTTTGTTTTTCGAATTTTGAAATATCTTCCAAAATAAGTGGGAAATTTAGATCATTGATATTAATTAGATTTAATAATTTTTTCAAGTCGCTAACTCTATTATTTGTTCTATTATTATGAAAATAAGCTAGAACAGACCAGACAAAACATAAATCATCTTCATTCCTGATATTTAAAATGACTCTTTTAACTGCTATTCTTTTGGGTGTCAAGACATATGAACCTGTTCCATGTATGGGTGAATATTTCACTATATTCAAATCAAATCTTTGAAACTCATCAATTACCCACCCACTACCATTTTGAATGAATTTATCAAACTTTTCATTTATTATATTTTCAGCCTCCTCCCATTGCTTATGAAATTCATTGACATTATTATGAATATTGATAATTGATCTTGATTTTCCATGAAATGTAGGTGTGATTTCCAATTGATCAACATCAGTTACAATTTTTCTTAATTTCACATGTAAACTAACAAACCATTTAACATTTCCATTAAATTTTTTCGATTTTGAAAGCATTATTTCCAGAATAATTGGTCTAAATTGTTCAAATAGTATCTTAATATCAGTAGTCAAGAATTCTGTCCATTTATATAAGATAACATTACCATTAATACTCGTCACCATTTTTTTATATAGAGAGGAAAGCAATCTGGCTTGTGGCTTGTGGTCCATTGTAAATCTGGTACTGAAATGAGAATAAAGTTGTTATACATCTATTTATATAGGTTAAATTGCAATCTAAAACAATGTTTGAGGAATATAACAAATTGAACTCTCAAACCTACAAAATAATCTCCTAATTGTTTTTGAACCTTTTTCATTGTGAGATAAAAAAAACACATGAAAAAAGTTAGATTTGCTCCTGAAAATAGATTGGTTTCAATGAATATTTTACACACCTATAACTATGCAATGAAACGATCCAGGGATGGGACAATCTGGCAACAATCTTGCATGGATCGATTACGTTTTCAAGATAGAATTGATAGAATTGGTAGAATTGTAGAAAGTATACTAACAGAAAGCCATCGAACAAAAATGTATAATCAATTAAAAAATAATGTCAACAAGAAAGAAACTTGCACATGAGCTGCATGGTAGAGTCAGACGTAATTTCCTAACACGTCGCACTGAAATAAAAGGTCTAACAGATTTATATCAAGCTGATATTGTTGACATGTCCAACTACAGCACATTTAATAAAAACTTTAGGTACATACTAACTGTAATCAACTGTTTCAGTAAATTTGCATTTGCAATACCAATGAAAACTAAAACTGGAAATGAGGTGGCAGCAGCATTGAAGCCAATACTTGAGAAGCACAAAATAGTTAATTTCCAAACTGATGCAGGTAAAGAATTCTACAACGCAGCTGTTCAGAATCTATTCAAAACTCATAAAATCAATCATTACAGTACATATAGTGATAAAAAAGCAGCAATTTGTGAGCGCTTCAATCGAACTCTCAAAGAGAATATGTTCCGTGAATTCACAATACAAGGTAATCATAAATGGCTGGAACTACTACCTAAACTAATAACTAATTACAATAACAGTGTCCACAGAACAATTCGAATGAAACCTGTTGAGGTGAATAGGAAAAATGAGAAATATGTGCTGATGAATATAGAGAAAGCTAGCATGCGTAAAACATTCAAACAGATGAAACCAAAGTATAAGATTGGCGATAAAGTACGAATTAGTCGCTACAAAAGAATATTTGATAAAGGCTATCTAGCAAACTGGACAAATGAAATATTCACTGTACACAATATACTCCCTACCATTCCTTTCACGTATCATCTGAGAGACATTAGTAATGAAATCATTAAAGGTACATTCTATGAATATGAAATGCAAAAAACAAAATATCCTGATGTCTATCTAATTGAGAAAGTACTGAAGAAGAAAGATGGTAAGATGTATGTTAAATGGCTTGGTTTTGATTCAAAATATAATTCATGGGTTGAAGGTGATGATATGATGTAATATAATAAAAAATATGTTCAAATTCAAACAGCATAAATCAAAACTACCATTAATAAACTTCGACAAGTATTTAAATGATAACAGGAAACTTAAGATTTCAAAAAGACACAGTGAACTCTTACCAAACTCTATAAGATGTATTGTGTGTGGCCCAAGTAATTCTGGGAAAACAAATACAGTTTTCAATTTATTATTTGCAGAGAATGGGATTAAATTCTTACACTTGAATATATTCACTAAATCACATCAGCAAGATAAGTACCAACTCTTGAAAAAGATTATGCAACAGATACCTGAAATTAAATTTAACTTGTACAAAGATAATGATGAAATTCAACAACCAAATGATATGCCTCAAAATTCAGTTATGATATTTGATGATATTTGTATGGAGAATCAACAAAATATTCGTAACTATTTTAGTATGGGAACACACAATGGTCGGTACAGACTTGGTTTTGATAGATTTGTTATAATATAAAAATGCATAAAAAAGATTTGGAAGAGTGGAGTGTGCTACAAAAAAAAATTAAAAAACTACGTGACTCAATTCGTAGAAAACATCGTGAATTATCACATAATGTAGTCAGTGAAGAAGAACACTTTCAAAAACAATTCAAACCAATTACAGAATCATTGAAGCAATTACAACATCAACCCATTGAAAGAAAAATTAAAATAGAAAAGAAGGAACAACAAGAGCAAGAAGGAGGGGAAAAACAAGAACAACAAGAAGAAGAAGGAGAAGAAGAAGAAGAAAGAAGAAGAAGAAGAAGAAAGAAGAAGAAGAAGAAAGAAGAAGAAGAAGAAGAAGAAGAAAGAAGAAGAAGAGAAGAGAAGAAGAAGAAGAAGAAGAAGAAGAAGAAGAGAGAAGAAGAAGAAGAAGAAGGATCTATAACTACCGGTGCTGATGATGATAAAAGTGGAATTAGAGGAATATTCAATTCAACAATTCAAAGATTAACATCGAATGCCCGTAGAGCTAGCATTTCTAGTTACATAGATAATTTCATGCGAGCAACAAAAAGAGGAAATCTGTATGGAGTTCACTATAATCCTGATATTAATGAGTGGCAAATTGGTAATAAAGTTGTAAAATTTTATGATAAAGAAATCCTCATTGATAACAGCAAATCATTCATGCTTACACATGGGTTATTGGAATTATTATTCAAAGCAGTACCTGATAAACATATTTACAAGAGAACTGATTTGCAAACCTATAAAAATATACTTCAAATAACATCAGTTCATCTTGATAGTTTGGGTCGAGTTAAGAGAAATACCAGTTACAAATATGTTAATATTATTAAGAAATTATTCCCACCTAAAAAAGGAGTTACTCGAGGTAGAGGTGCTGGTGATAGTAGTTTAGAACAAGAAGATATGCAAATTGTAGTACCAAGAAAAAAAATGAAAAAGCAATATGTTTATTGGGATAACCCAAACGAGTTATGTGAAAGATTGAATCTATTGGTAAATTCAAAAATAGCTGGGCACACTGGACATGATGCAGAGATTATGAGTATCATAGAAGAGTTGCGTGAAATTGGAATAATTATTGGTGGTAATTTAGTATTATAGAAAAATATACTCTAGTATAATGTCTATTGATAAATTTGGTCGATATTTACATAATAATAAGAAGAATAATAATATTAATGTTGAAATTAGAAATTTGATTCAGAATTTTATAAGGATTATACAATTCATCCCATTAGTTGCTCATAATATCCCAGAAATTGATCTTAATGATAATGAACAATTCAAAGCAATGTCAGATCCACAATTATTATCAAAGTATGAAAAGTATGCTGCTGAAACAGCACAACCCTGGTTCTTTAGAGCATGGTTTGATGAAAAATTCATATACAAACATGAAGTATAATAAAAAAAACATGAGTATTGATAAATTTGGATGTCATTTGAGTAGAAAACAAGAGAAATCAAGTAGAAATCAAGAGGCTGAAGAATTAATTAATATATTACAGAATATCGTTAGTTTAGCAAAAAAATTCGGTTCTTATTATCTACCAAAGAATGTTGATCTTAATAATATGAAACAATGGATGTATTTAACTGATCCAAACTTACTTCATGATTTCCCTCCCACTTCAAAAAATAAATTCAAATTTTGGTATGAATATAATGTTGAATCCACCTGATAAGAGAATTTTTTAACACCTATGTAATGTCCAACATTCCTTCTAAAATAAATTATAAACTGGAACTGAAAAATGCTCAGATTTGTAATTCAATCAAGAATACAATTTATTTGTTGAAATTCATTTTCAAATTAATAAAAAAACCTGTAAAAAGGTACTGAGCTTAATTTAGAAAATTATAAAACAATAATCTTTCCTGCTTAAATCTAAGGTTATAAAGATCTTTCCTACCAAGAAAATCAAGTTCAGTTTGGATTTTGATGAGTAGTTTTGTTCAACAAAATTCAAAAGTTGTTTCAAAGAGTCAAAAAACTATTCATACTGTGGGGACTCGAACCTGGGGCCCCATATGTATCAGACCGCGGAAACATGCTTGATCTCATTAGTTTGCTATCACTAAATCCATCAATTTAAATCATTTTATTTATTAATTAGATTGAAATTACAATAGAAATATTATTTAATAACAAGCTATGCAATAACAAGCAATTAGTTGAGCCAATAATAAAGTTTTTAAAATTATGAAAACAATATCAAATTCACAATGCATTTTAGGAGATTCATTTAAAATATCTACATTACTTAAAAGTAGCTCTTGGTAATCTACCACATAATAATGATAAATTATTACTGATTAGTGAAGTTGTGAATAATATCATTACAGTATCTATTCTTGTGATAACAAACTTATGAGTTCGTTTTGATCGATTAATTTCAAATCTTGTTTTGTGGCTTAGTTGATAGCATTGCGGCTTACCAATCTGGAGTCTCAGGTTCGAATCCCGTTGATTAGAGAACTTTTTTGTAACTTGATCTGAAGGTCATTCATACTTACATTGAACTAGGTCACACCTCACAATGAAGAATTGTTGTAGCATTCAGTCTAGTGTAGAAAAATCTTGTTATATGAGATGTTATCTCCACCACTACCCCACCGTGACTGAAATTTCTGTTGGAATGAGCCCGGTATTTATAGTAATTTTATCAGCATCAAAATCCAGTTCCCACGGTTTTTTGTATCCCGTCGGGGCAGGGTGGTGGTTGAGATAACATCTCTTGACTGGAGAATATCCAGTAGTTGTTTATTCTCCCACTACCCTTGTACTAGGTAGACTCAATTTATTAGTTTTAGATTGGTTTCACATTAGATTAGATTTGATTGCAATAGATGGATTTAATACCTCTTGACTGGAGAATATCCAGTAGGTATGAGATCTCTTATTGCATTGGGAAGAGTGTGAACTTCTCTTGCTGGAGAATATCCAGCGGTCGTTACTCTCTCCCTTAGTTTTACTTGCAGTAGATAGACTCAATTTATTAGTTTTAGATTGTTTCACATTAGATTAGATTTGATTGCAATAGATGGATTTAATACCTCTTGACTGGAGAATATCCAGTAGGTATGAGATCTCTTATTGCATTGGGAAGAGTGTGAACTTCTCTTGCTGGAGAATATCCAGCGGTCGTTAGTCTCTCCCTTAGTTTTACTTGCAGTAGATATTTTATCCAAGTGGGGATCATCATTGACCTTGACCTTGAATTTGACCTCAATCCTGTTCTGTAAAACGTTATCAATTAATTTTCACAGACCTGTTCAAACATGTTTGTTATCAATCCTCTCAATATTCACAGACCTGTTCAAACATGTTTGTGGAACTGGATAAAATTACTATAAATACCGGGCTCATTCCAACAGAGAATTCAGTCGGGGCGGGGTGGTGGTTGAGATAACATCTCTTGACTGGAGAATATCCAGTAGTTGTTTATTCTCCCACTACCCTTGCACTAGGTAGACTCAATTTATTAGTTTTAGATTGGTTTCACATTAGATTAGATTTGATTGCAATAGATGGATTTAATACCTCTTGACTGGAGAATATCCAGTAGGTATGACATAGATCTCTTATTGCATTGGGAAGAGTGTGAACTTCTCACTCTCTCCCTTAGTTTTACTTGCAGTAGATATTTTATCCAAGTGGGGATCATCATTGAATTTGACTTGAATTTGACTTTTGGTTGTATACCTAGTGGGAAATAATAATGGTATTAGGCCACACATCTTAGGAAGGGGGGGGGAAATTTAATTAGGCCACACCTTTTAGGGGTGTGGGGGAGGGAATTGAATTAGGCCACGCCCCCCCTAATAAAAATATTTTCCTCAGTGTTTAATAGAAATTCTTGCTGTAAACATCTCCTCCCTGGTCTATAAATACAGGGCTCATTCCAACAGAGAATTCAGTCGGGGCGGGGTGGTGGTTGAGATAACATCTCTCAACCTTGACCTTGACCTTGAATTCGACCTTGACCTTGACCTTGATGTTAAATTGATGCTCAATCGGCACAAATACCCTACTAGTGAGGATGTACTTGTTTCTAGTTGATGATGGCAGGGGTCCTTTGAAGTCAATGTTGATCCTTTCAAAAGGCCGAGTTGCTTTAATCAATTTTCCTTTGAAACAGTTGAATCTTGGCTTCAGCTCTGAGCAGATCTTGCATTCCATGCAGACTTCTCTGATGTCATCTACCGAGTATGGAAGGTTATGAGCTTTAGTCCAGTGAAAAAATCTTGTGATGCCGGGGTGGCAGAGGTCTTGATGATATTTTATCAAGTCTTGTTTTGATGTGATACATCCCATTATCACACATGCTCGAGAAAGAGCGTCAGCAGTTATGTTCTCTTTTCCAGGTCGGTAAATGATCTCATAGGTGTATTGAGATAGCTCAAGACGCCACCTCATTATTTTTTCGTTCTTCACCTTGCCCCTTGCCGCCCTATTGAACATGAATGAAACAGATTTTTGATCAGTAATGAGTTGAAAGAAACGACCAGATAAGTAATGACGCCACTTCCTAATAGATTCTACAATGGCATATGCCTCTTTTTCAACTGATGAGTGTCGTTTTTCACTTTGGTTCAGCATTGGTGTGCAACAGTATGCATTGGGACGTTGATTGTAAGATAGTGTTGCTACTATGCTTCTGCATGTGAGTCTGCATCAGTGTCTACAGTCTCCTTCATCCTTCCACATGTTGCACAGCTGCAGCTACCTCTACATTAAGATCTTCAAAAGCTGCAAGGGCCTTTCCTTGAAGAGGGAAGAGCGTACAAGGCATGTGCCAATGCATCAATTTTACTTGAAAAATTTTGTATCCATCGAGAGTAATGTGCCAAGAGGCCCACAGTTCTCTGAAGAGTTTTGGGATTAGGAGGTGGGGGCATATTAAGTAGAGGCTCAAGGCGTTCGGGATCTGGATGTAATGATTTGTTTCCAACTAAAAATCCTAGGAAACGTATCTCCTTTCGACAGAATTTACTCTTCTCCTTGTTTATAGTTAGTGAGTTATTTGAAGCTGCTGCAAGAAACCGTTCAAGATTAGTGTCATGTTCTTCTTTTGAATTTCCACAAATTATGACGTCATCTAAATAAGCATGGGTATCAAATAATTTCTCTTCTTGTGTGAGTGGATCAATTACTCTTTGAAAAGCTGAAACACCATTAGTGACACCAAAAGGAATATGACAGAACTGATAAAGTTTCCCACATGCTTGAAATACTGTATATTGCCTTTCTTCAAGTAAGATTGGTACTTGATGATATGCGGATTTCAGATCTACAGTACTATACCAGGAATACTGAGCTACTTTGCGAACTAAATCTTTCATATTTGGAATGGGATAGGCATCCAATTCAGTGAATTTGTTTTATAGTTCTAGAATAATCTATAACCATCCTTTTTTTCGGTTATCAGGTTTAACAACAGATGCTTGGGCACGCCAAGGTGTGTGGCTTTCTTCTATGATGCCATCTTCCAGTAATTGTTGAATTTCATTGGAAATAAAATCTTTTGATAATTTGCCACATTTGGTTGTAATTGGTTGACAATTGGGTTTTAGATGTTGAAAAAGGGAGCAAGGAGGAATTTTTGCTTGAGTTATTCCGCAAATAGTAAGAGGTGGCTTATTACCTCCAAATGGTATATCTATACTGGAAAAATTGTTCATAAATTCGTGCCCAAGAATAATATTTTCACAGAGGTCTTGCATAAGCATTAAGGTTGTGTTTGTATAACTTCGTATAAATTCATGTTAACTTTGCCTCGGATTTGTGGTGTGAAGCGTTTTGAGCTTAAAGTTACTTTTCCTTTCTCTGGTATAACTTCTAAATTCAGTTTTTTTTTCATAGGTATCGTCAATAAAGTTGCCAGTTGCTCCAGTATCGATCAGTGCTTGACTTTCAGTTCTGTTTATGGTAATAGGAATAATAACCTTTGAAAGACATTTTTCTACAACAACTGTGCGTAAAGAAAGAATTTACTTACAGCTTATTTCTGAGGAGAATCTACTTTTTTGCTCGCTAACCATCCACGCATGCGCAGTAGATTTACTTTATGCTCCCAAATTATTCGCGCATGGCAGAAGAGTTTCTTTACACTCGACAAAAAGTCAGATCTTAACCTAAAAAGTTGGTAATTGTAACTCCGCCGATATGAGTAATTTAACAGGTTTGGGCAGTTGTAGAAAAAATTTTGTATGTAATTCGATATTACTAACACCTTCAGTGCAAGCCGAGAATAGCTATTTATGTATTGAGAGCATAATGATTTTATCGCTCTTCCAAAATTATCACGCTCTGTTTTGAGCGTTTTGCGCCTGTGATAAAGTCGCGTATTACGCTCTTAATACTATAATACATAAATAGCTATTTTCGGCTTGCACTGAAGGTGTTAGCAATATTGAATTACTAAACTCTCTTTTTTCTCCAATATGGAAGATTTTGAGTTACATACCTGAGCAAAGTGTCCCTTCTTACCACACTTCTTGGTTCTCGCAGAGTTCCTTTTTTTAGCTGGGCAAAATAGTCGAGAATGTTTTTTGTTGCCACAAAAAAAGCATGCTTGTTCACTAATACTAACAGCTGATAATGAGGAGTCTGAAGTGTCTTTTTGATTAGGAATTAGATTTGATGCATTTTCTGTATCTTTGCAAGCATTAAACTCAAATGGAGGATTAGATTTATTGTAGCATTGTGATTGATATTTTGCAGACTCAAAAGCTCTTGCACGATCAAGAGTTTCATGCAAAGACATATCTGGGCTTTCTAAAATTCGTTGACGGATTTCGGACGAATATAAACCTGCAATCAATGCTTCTTTCACGTGCTCCTCTCGATTCTCTGTAGCAGAGATCGCTGTGAAATTACATTCTAGTCTGGGTTCTTTCAGTTTTAGGAAAAAATTATCAATGGACTCACCTTGTTTTTCTTTTCTTATAGAGAGAAGGTACCTTGTAAAGATTTCGCTTTTCTTCCTGATAAATATGCCTTCAAGGATGGAGATACTTTCCTCGAATGTAGTACAATCTATTATCAATTTGTAATTTTCAGCTGACAGCAAGGTAACTAAGATATCCAATTCCGTATCTTCAGTGTAATAGTTTCCTTTCAAGTAGGCATCCAGCATTCTTTTCCAATGTCTCCATTCCATTGGTGCACTAGGAAAATCTGGATCCACACTTAGACATTTTGGTTTGAGAATTTTCCCAATTGATTCCGAGTTGAAAGATGTATCAATGGTTTCATTTCGAGATAATTCGGTAGGCTTATCCTGATTCTGTGATGGAGATTCAACATTATTTCGATCCCGGGTTTTCCTCTTTGGCATTTTGACTACTGGTACTTATTTTAGTCAATAAAATTGTAATAAATAGAGGCCATTGAAGAGCTAGAATAATGGCTTTTATTGATTAAAATAAACTGAGATAAAATAACAAACTTTCTGATGATTAAGAATAATTCAAACAACTGATTTATGACATATGATTATCATATCACATGATATGTCTGGGGATGTTTCACAGAGACAAGTTCTCACAGAGACAAGTAGTGTTTTTGAACGATATTAGTGTCACAGAGACAAGTTTCACAGGAGCAAGTATTTCTATAAATGGCAGTCTCACAGGAACAAGTTCCCACAGAGACAAGCAGTTTCATAGAGACAAGGTCTCCGTCCAAAGTAGTAGCGCTATAAATGGCAGTCTCACAGAAGCAAGTTCTCACTGAAACAAGATGTTCCACAGAAGCAAGGTCAGTGTCATAGAGACAAGGTAGCGAATGTAGGAAGAAGTTAGGCCTGTTGCCTACATCTGAACTTGAAGGCACTCCATTTTTTGTTCTAGTAAATTGAATGTCTGCTGTTTTTTAATCATGCAGATATATGTTTATGATTGAAGGTTTATCATATAAGATAGGGATGGGTTGGTAACCTATTAGAATTAGATAGAAGATAGATAGAATTATGAAGATAACTTAAAAAAATAAATTGAGTTCTATGCAAATGTAATATATTTCTACCAAACTCCAAGATAACTATTCCAATATATCCAATAAGTATATATTAAACCTTCAACCCGAAAGAATAATCAATATGAATATGAAATGGAATAAATAAAAGCCAAATAGCCTACCACTGTCCTATTCATCACCGCTTCTTAAAAACCACATGGCCAAAATGGTTTTTCATTATAATTCCTTCTTTCGTAATAAATTGTTTATGCTTTTGTACTCCTGATCGAAGCTCGGTCCCCGATATTATGATCTAATCATCTCTTCTTTTTCCAAGCTGCGGTCTCGAATTGTAAATTCAAAGTAATATAATATTAACTTCTGACAGTCACAGAGTAATGCTGCGTTAACACCAATAGATTCTATAGATTCTATTAGATTGAACATAACTTATCATACACATGATGAACATATGTGTTTTTCAAGTGCCGTTCAATCTATAATAATCTGTGAGGATTAAGTTATTAACATTTTGTTAATAACTTTGGTGTAAACGCAGCTTTAGATGCCAAGATTTATCATGGCGTTCCGAGTTACGGATGATAATGTCAATGAAAAACTTCATTTTCCTCATGAAATCTTTCCCATAGAAATTTAACAGATTGTTGTTCGACAAGCGTCTCTACATGTTACAAAATGAAAATCCCAGTGAAAAACAAAAAGTGCCACTTGATAATTCCCAAATCATCTTTTTAATCGTAGCTCTGATTCAACTGAGCAATAACTTTCTGAACTTACTGAGTTAATATTAAAAATTATCATAAGCGCAATGGGACTTGGGATTCCATAAATTCAGGATAAGTATTAAATCGGTATTCATTTTTACAGGATTGAAGTAGTGCAACATTTAGATTAGCACACCAATAGATTTTATTTGTAACGAAGTGAGTTCATTACTTTCATATCAAAGTTCTACTTTTTCCATTATGATATAGTGACGACAGATATATTGACGACTACTGCAAAACAATGTCTGGTAGCCCTGGTAATGTAATGTAATGTAATGAAATGTGATCGTATAGTTGATTGGAAGTCTCCAACCAGCCTGATCAGATTTCTTATTGGGGCCATTGGCAAACATTTTAAAAAAGACCTGATATTATAACAATGACTTTATTCCTAATAGATAGCATTTGTAGTAGATGGCAAAGGACTCTCGTTACCACATTGCAAAGGATTTTCAGTGAGGTCTACTGTTATCTGGACTACTAGAGTATTGTAACTCCTAATGTCAGATTGAGTAAGAGCTTGAAATTTATCCCTATTTAGTGTACTCCATGTTCAATTATCTGCCCCTATCTTATATTAGAAGAAACTGGCCTCTGAATAAATTAAAAAACGCACTAAATCTAATTCTGAATGAAAATGCTTATTATTCCGTAAATTAATTCTCAAATTGTTGAAAATGTGATATTCAGTGCTGTGAATTTATAAATAGTTTTTTCTCAATGTATGACTTGATTTATTCAATTGTACTGAGTGATGATAATTATGACTTGATAAGACTCATTTGATGAATGACTACACTATTCATAAGATGACTACTAAGATGTTATGAATATTGAATTGCTCATTTATTGTATAACAGACTATAAGCTGAATTCTTTAGACAAGGCCTAATCGCCTAATCTACATCCAAATTGTTTGTATTTATCGGTCAATATATTTCTTATTCCTAGACGCCAGCTAAGAAAGGGGTTTCAATTTTCGTAGAATAAGCACGTTTTTCAAAAAATGTTGTGATTTCAAATTCAAATTTCGTTTATCACACACATATACGAGAACTTAGAATTAATGAGAAAGTGGCCCGGAATAAGGTTTATGATTTACTATGTGTACACAGAAAAAGAAGGATTATTACGAGAGCATTGGGAATAAATTCAAAGCAATAAGGGATACAACAGAATTTTGGAAGCTTGTTAAAATTTTCAAACGGAGTACATATAAGTTTTCAGTGGATATAACAGCGGAGGAGTGGGTGATGCATTTTCAAGGTCTGTTGGCTTTAGAGGGGAGGGCGAAGACTATCTTGTATGCTGAACCTTGTTGGCAAGATCATATTTATGACGCTGATATAAGCCGTTCCGAAATAGTGGCAGTATTGAAAAAGTTGAAAGATGCGAAAGCGACAGGAGTGGACGGCATACCAGGAGAATTTTTCAAATACGCCCCACAATGTTTCGTAGATGTATTGCTTGGAATTTTTAACAGCGCTATTGGGTTCGGGCAACTGCCGGCCTGTTTTGGAAAAGCTATCATTTTCCCTATACATAAGAAAGGGGACATTGCGCTAGTTCAGAATTATCGAGGTATAACATTCATAGATGCAGGAGTAAAAGTGTTTGCGGGGATATTACTGAGGCGATTCGAGAAATGGGTGAGCCAAAATAGCGTATTAACAGAGAGTCAAGCTGGTTTTAGAAAGGGGTATTCAACGGTAGATAATATTTTTAACTTGAGAAGTATAGTCGCATTGAAAACAGCAAAAAGAAGAAGTAGAGTGTATTGAATGTACGTGGATTTCAAATCTGCATTTGACGTTATAGATAGAAGGGCTCTCTGGTATAAGTTGCATGAAATGGGAGTACCTTCGAAACTGATCAAGATGACACAAGAATTATATAAATGTACGCGATCTGCAGTGTGCACATCGAATGGGCTTACTGGCGAGTTTGAGACATTTTGTGGCTTGAGACAGGGTTGTTTATTGTCACCCATGCTCTTCTCGTTATTTATTAATGATTTGTTGGAATATGTTGGTGAAGGGCTATGGATTCGTGACAGAAACATTAGAGGATTGCTATATGCGGATGATCTGGTGATGTTGGCAGATGCGCCCAAATCCTTGCAGAGAATGATGAATAGACTAAAGTGCTACTGTGAAGAATGGGGAATAAATATAAATATGGATAAATCTAAAATCATGGTTTTCCGAAAAGGGGGAAGATTGGCGGGGCACGAGGAGTGGTATTGGGGAGAAGAGAAAATTGAAGTTGTCAACTCTTACAAATATCTAGGAGTGACTTTTACGTCCACTATGAAGTTCCGAACACATATTGCCGAAAGAGTGACAGCCGCTAAATGTGGACTTAATTCTGTGTGGAGTAGTGTCATTACTAATAATATAATTCCAGTGAAGGCAAAGTGGGAGGTTTTTGACGCAGCTCTGCGAACAGTTGTCAGTTACAGCGCGCAAGTCTGGGGTATTGAAATGTTTGAGGGGTTGGAGATTTTTCAGAGGTATTTCATGAAAAGATTATTCTCTCTGCCTCGCAGCACCCCCAATTACATTCTATATTTGGAGACAAGGAGGGATCTGCTATTCTTTTACACATTCAAGATGCACTATAAATATATTCTTAAAGTATTAGGGCTGCCAACATTACGACTGACACGTTTTCTGGCGGAAATAATGATTGAAAGAAACATGGGTTGGTTCAAGGAATGGAGGATTCTTAACAACAGATACCAATGTGAGGTGGGTGTATGTCCTATTAGTGTTCTCGATCGAGCTGCGGAATTGGAGAGGCTCCGGGAATGTATGATTCAAGAGTTTCGGAATAAATGCTGGGAGAGAGCGGGAAGGGCTACAATCCATGACATATATGTGGAATTGAAGCACGATTTGGGAGACAACGATTATATTCATGCCAACCTAAATAGAGCAGAAATAGCCATGATAGTCAAGTCAAGAGCAGCACTATGGCCTCTAAATTATGGAGTGGGAAGGGAGGGTCGTCAGTTGCTATGCTCGATGTGCAACAGCGGACAAAATGAAGATATCATCCATTCCTTGGGTAAGTGTTCAGTTTTGTCGGAGTTCAGATTTAGTATATGGGGAGTGCGAGAGCTAAACGAGCGACAGGTTATTGATGTATTGAACGGGGAGAGCTGGGAGAAATTGATAAAATTCATAAGAATAGCCTGGAGGTACCGATCTCACCTGATTGAGGAGTTCAACACTTGATAATGCAATCTTTCTCCTGACTTAATTACATAATTAATTATTTTTGTAGAATCTAATAGTAGTCAACTCCTGGCAGACGGCCTGAAGGCCATTGCTGTATAAAATTTATCAAGTTATTATATATTTTTTTTGTTGTTGTGGTTGATGCCAATAAAGATTTTTTGAATTATTAATTATTATTAATTATTACTCCTGATCGAAGCTCGGTCCCCGATATTATGATCTAATCATCTCTTCTTTTTCCAAGCTGCGGTCTCGAATTGTAAATTCAAAGTAATATAATATTAACTTCTGACAGTCACAGAGTAATGCTGCGTTAACACCAATAGATTCTATAGATTCTATTAGATTGAACATAACTTATCATACACATGATGAACATATGTGTTTTTCAAGTGCCGTTCAATCTATAATAATCTGTGAGGATTAAGTTATTAACATTTTGTTAATAACTTTGGTGTAAACGCAGCTTTAGATGCCAAGATTTATCATGGCGTTCCGAGTTACGGATGATAATGTCAATGAAAAACTTCATTTTCCTCATGAAATCTTTCCCATAGAAATTTAACAGATTGTTGTTCGACAAGCGTCTCTACATGTTACAAAATGAAAATCCCAGTGAAAAACAAAAAGTGCCACTTGATAATTCCCAAATCATCTTTTTAATCGTAGCTCTGATTCAACTGAGCAATAACTTTCTGAACTTACTGAGTTAATATTAAAAATTATCATAAGCGCAATGGGACTTGGGATTCCATAAATTCAGGATAAGTATTAAATCGGTATTCATTTTTACAGGATTGAAGTAGTGCAACATTTAGATTAGCACACCAATAGATTTTATTTGTAACGAAGTGAGTTCATTACTTTCATATCAAAGTTCTACTTTTTCCATTATGATATAGTGACGACAGATATATTGACGACTACTGCAAAACAATGTCTGGTAGCCCTGGTAATGTAATGTAATGTAATGAAATGTGATCGTATAGTTGATTGGAAGTCTCCAACCAGCCTGATCAGATTTCTTATTGGGGCCATTGGCAAACATTTTAAAAAAGACCTGATATTATAACAATGACTTTATTCCTAATAGATAGCATTTGTAGTAGATGGCAAAGGACTCTCGTTACCACATTGCAAAGGATTTTCAGTGAGGTCTACTGTTATCTGGACTACTAGAGTATTGTAACTCCTAATGTCAGATTGAGTAAGAGCTTGAAATTTATCCCTATTTAGTGTACTCCATGTTCAATTATCTGCCCCTATCTTATATTAGAAGAAACTGGCCTCTGAATAAATTAAAAAACGCACTAAATCTAATTCTGAATGAAAATGCTTATTATTCCGTAAATTAATTCTCAAATTGTTGAAAATGTGATATTCAGTGCTGTGAATTTATAAATAGTTTTTTCTCAATGTATGACTTGATTTATTCAATTGTACTGAGTGATGATAATTATGACTTGATAAGACTCATTTGATGAATGACTACACTATTCATAAGATGACTACTAAGATGTTATGAATATTGAATTGCTCATTTATTGTATAACAGACTATAAGCTGAATTCTTTAGACAAGGCCTAATCGCCTAATCTACATCCAAATTGTTTGTATTTATCGGTCAATATATTTCTTATTCCTAGACGCCAGCTAAGAAAGGGGTCTCAATTTTCGTAGAATAAGCACGTTTTTCAAAAAATGTTGTGATTTCAAATTCAAATTTCGTTTATCACACACATATACGAGAACTTAGAATTAATGAGAAAGTGGCCCGGAATAAGGTTTATGATTTTTGTTCTTCTGTATTTATACTAAGTGACGTATCAGTGATGGCTCTTAAACTGTAGGCTCATTATTAAATAACGAGTTTAGAGCACCGGGAAAATGGGATTTATATTTTATTATAATAAATAATCAAAATTACGTTTCCAACCCACAATTACTGTCTTTTTGTCATGTTCTTAAAGTTACTGAAAACCATATCGGTTGGGACTAATCAAACTTCATTAAGGGTGGTTTTAATTATTAGTTTTTGTGTTACAAATAGTTCACCTAGATCTAGATGGCTATTGAAACATTATTGATCTAACAATCATTATTGATATATCATGATATTAGTGTCAAAGACAGAAATCTACATTATTGATCTATCATGATATTAGTGTCAAAGACAGAAATCTTCGTTTTAATTCATTATCATGTGTGTGATGAGAGAGAGAGAGAGAGAGAGAGAGAGAGTGTGTGAGAGAGAGAGAGAGAGAGAGAGAGAGAGCCCGAAGGAAAGGGTATGTGTGAGAGAGTGATGTGGTTGAGTGGGAGTGAGAAAGTTCGATATATTATATATGCTATATGGTGGGTGAGGAATAATAGTGTGGACCTTATGCGACACTCACAGATATATATATATATATATATATATATATATATTATATATATATATATATATATATATATATATATATATATATATATATATAGTACTAAAACCATATCCATAGATTTTGGAAGCGGCATGTCTTTCAATCTTTTCAATCTTTTGAAACAGCATTTATTGTCTAAGGGTGGTGAAAGAAGTTTTCTGCATTCCATAACAACAATCTGCAGACTGATGTCTCGGGTATTAGAACCAAAAGGCCTTGCTTTATAGAACTATAAATACTCATTCAGTATTACAATGCCTTGCTTCCATGAAACAAGTCGAATGTTTCCCGATAGGTACTTCTAGAAAGCCCGGTCAGTCATCGGTGGTGTCCTCAGGTAGAACTACCCTGCTAATAGACTATGTTCACTGAAGCGTAAAACAAAAGTTAACCAAATGCTTCTCTTTCTAAAAATTCTAGTGCCAGGTATAAAGTACTGCACTTTGGCGGCAGGAAATATTTAACATGTGTTTTCCATATTATACCCTTCCTGGAAAAAATAGATTTTTAGTTAGTATTGTTTGCCTCCCCTCTACGAGGATGCTACCTGTGCCTTTGCGTTGCGAGTTCAATAGTTGACAAAACACATTCAGTCGACATGGAATTGGTCAAGGAAATCGTAACGCTCCGCAAATATGATATTATTATACCATATTAACGATGGATTTTTCTATCGGGTGACCTCCAGCGACCAATCCTTGGGTCTACTCGCCCTTCAAAGCCATAAGCTAATAAGGATAATAATAACATTGAAATTTGTACTTATGTTCAATTCCCATGATAATTTATTGATCTTTATTATTCATCATCTTACTAATAATTAATCTTTCTTTTAATATTTTACTAGGATTATTAGGCCAGTAGGCCTACACACATGATTTTTCTTTGAGTACTAATTGATTCTTGACAACAAAATATCTTTATAATAGATGGCTGTATGTTTCCTACTTAGTTAAGAAGAATCATTTATCAAAGAAATATGAAATTTAAGAAGCAATTGAGTAGATTACTACTGCTTTTCAATACTACATTATTTGCAAATGATATTTAATTTTGTCAATTAATATTATTGTTTTACCGTTGATACGATAATGATGTAACATGGTATCTTTTGTATATGTATATATAGCCTACTTTGTTTAAAAGTGATAGATTATTTCGATAATTTTTGTTTTCAGGCAAATTTTCAATACAGAACAATTTTTATAAAACTTGTATTTATTATATGTCAGTTTATCCCTCTATGAAAAACAATCTATATAGTCAATTTGACCACTAGACAAGTAAATCACTGATCGAAACTTTGAAACCTATATTCTGTATCTTTGAAAAGCTTTTTATTCAATTCAAATTTGGAAAATCAGTAAATACTATAGAGTGAATAGTAAATATTATAATAAGTAAGTAGAATTGATCCCGTCAACTATATCCTATCGTAGCCTATTTACAACTAATTTTCTTTGCAGATGTGGTTCTGGTTTAAGATAGATTTATGTAGAAGTACACTATTAAAGTGTTGGTATATAAATATAGTATTAACGATTTCTTTTTGTATTCAAGTTCATACATCGTTTTGTTCCACTTTTTTCTTGTATTTGCATCTGTGGAGAGAAAAATTATTTTATTTTGTTTAATTACTGAGAGAAAAAACAATATTGAACAACAAGGTACAATGGATTAATGTTATAAGCCTCCATAAGTGTAGGGGAGTGTCTTCAACAGTTGGGAGTGCATTTGGTAGTGCTTATTTTGTGACTGCATTTGGTAAGTGCATTACATAATGGTGTTTCATGTTTCATATTTATGAGCCAGTTACATGCATAGATAGATAGATTAAATAGCATTGACTGCCCACCTAAATCAGGGGGATTTGGAACTTGTCAAAAAATCTAAATGGTCGAACAAAAAAGACACAGCCCACAGTAACAAATACACAAGACACGGGGAAAGAAAGCATAATACCATTCATATGGAGTAATGTTGAATGTACTCTTCCTTTGAGTAAAGAGCACTCTTAGAGAAATCTATCTTTAATTGAGATCTAAAGTTGCGTTCAATTTATTCATCGAAAAAACATACTGGCGTCTGCCGAACGTGACTTTATCACAATGCAGCACCTTGCATTTTTCTTTGATGTCTCCCAATAGAATTTGTTGACCTATTCAGTTGGAAAAATAACTAGTAGTTCTGTGAAAAGTAGACCTCGCGCAGTTGAAAACCACAGCCTCCATCAGGGTGAATTATGTGCTGTTATGTCGTGTCGGCGAAATATCGGTGTGTAAGCCACTAATGACTGTTTGAAATGTATCGTCAATAATTACTGATATTAAGTAAAATTATTATCATTAGAATGCTAATAATTTGATGTAAACAGCTACAATCATACCGAGTTGAAGTACCTACTTACCAAGTTGAAAGCAGAGAAAAGTCGGGAGAAAATAATAAGCTACCTACTTTGAGTTATCAATATTGCATGCCTCATCGCTTGCAATAGTTCACACGACAGCTGATTTTTCACCAAATCACATTGGGATATTAATTGCATGCGTCATTTCATGCAATTAATAATCCACTCGACAGCTGATTTATGATAAATAATTCTATAGTCTGATTTTTACGATAATACTGGCGTTTGAAAGAGACTCTTTCTCCTTTTGTTTCATCCTTGAAATGCAAAATTTCAAAAAACCTTGTTTAAATACGTTGACGCGCAATTTGAAGAGTAACATACCTGTTAAATTTCATTGAAATCTATTGCCGCGTTTCGCCGTATATACGGAACATAAAAATATTTAAACATAAAGAGAAATGCAAAACCGTCGACTTGAATCTTAGACCTTGTCTAGTCTTGACTTAATCTCATAGTTGTACAGTCAGTGCCAGTGAGATTTTCTGCGCACACTTCATTGTTACCATAATTTAGATGATGGTATTCCTAGATGAAATGGATCGGCGTGAATACGCTGAATGGATCGACTCGTATCATTTGAGGATAATGATAATGATGATGGAAATATCCCTGTTATTGTTCTTGGTACCTTATACAAAAGGGACTCCATAATACAAAAACACATCAGTCCTTGCCGGACAAAGCTAGAGAAAGAAGAAGAAGAAGAAGAAGAAGAAGAAGAAGAAGAAGAAGAAGAAGAAGAAGAAGAAGAAGAAGAAGAAAGAAGAAGAAGAAGACGACAGGAGGAGAAGAAGAAAAAGCGAGAAGAAGAAGATAATAGAAAAAGGAGACAAAAGGAGAAGAAGAAGGAAGAAGAGGAAGAAGATGAGAAATAATAAGAAGAAAAAATATAGATATAGGAGAAGATTATAACCGTTGAGTACACTATTTTATCTATAACCACTCTTTTCTTGAATTGAAAATTTATAAATTACTGGTGGTACTCCCATACAGTAACAGTCAGGGGTGTGTATTCTAATACCGTTGGATAACATCTTTCCAATATTGTTCCATCCATCTAGAAGTATATAATCTGTTCTTTCTTACATTGATATCACTTATGTATAAGTTACTGCAGTATCAAAATTTGGCCTTAACCTGAACAGTTGAAAGTCACATTTAAATAGTTATTTTGGAGTTTGGTAGAAATACATTTACATGGAAATCAATTTATTCATTAAAGGCAATCTACATAATTCTAATAGGTTCTGAAAACCCATAATGATAAAATAGGTGTTCAATGAATAAATGAAGCCTAACAACTTGAAATATATTTCAAATCATTTAAGAATAAATTGATTCTACCTCGGTGCTAGTCAGCTTTACATTTGTACATGTATCATTGTATTGAATTATTAAATATTTGATGATTTTTGTAAAACGACATTTTAATCCTGGACTAGTAGTTCTATGAACAGTAGACCTCGCGCAGTTATAAAACACAGCCTCGTCTCATACTGTCCATAAGAGTAAATCCTGTTTGTATGTTGTGTCGGCAAGATGTCGGTGTGAAAACGGCTAATGGCTGTTGGGGTTAGTGTATCAAAAATATGCTAACATCAAAAGCTAATCTCCTTCAACACACTGGCAACAGGTCAGCCCGAGTTGAAAGCAGATAAAGGTCGAGAGAAAATACTATGTTTTCTTTCCGTTATTAATTGCATGCGTCATTGCATGCAATGAATAGTCAACACGACAGCTGATTTTTTATTAAGTTACATTGATATATTAATTGCATGCGTTATTGCATGTAATTAAAAATCCACTCAACAGCTGGATTATTATGGATGATTCTATTCTGATTTTTACTGTAATATTGGCGTTCGAAGGAGACTTTACCCATTGATTTAACCTTAAAATGCAAAATTTCCAAAAAACCTTGTATATACATCGAGGCACAATTTAAAAATAAATATACCTGTCAAATTTCATGGTAATCTATTGCTGCGTTTCGCCGTAATTGCGGAACAAATAAACATAAAGAGAAATGCAAAGCCGTCGACTTGAATCTTAGATCTCACTTCGCTCAGTCAACAAATTCAAATTTTAAGAAGCCACAAATATCCTGGATGAAAAGGGGAATCAATTGCTATGTAGATTTGAATCTAAATGTCTAGGATACACTAAACAGTCCACTAAATTCATCATTTTTTCTCCACAGGAGAAACGTTTAAAGCTGGCATCAAATGATGTCACCACATTTTTTACATATGTAAATTATATATTCATATAATTATGTATGTCACGTGGATTGAAGGAGCGTTGTTTGTCACGTTGTTTGTTGATTGAAGGAAAGTTCTATTTTACTATTTAAATAAATCATAATGTAATTTACTTACCCACTTCGAGATTTACATAGTGATAATAAGTAGGAAATGAAATTTATAGCAAACACTTCAGTTGCTATGAAGGCCTACTGTATTGTACTCTGTAGTGTCTTTTTTTTACTAAAGTGATGAAGTATCAGAAAATACTATTATTCAGCATTGTTATGTATTATTTTCAATGTATTTTTTCCTCTTTCTTTTCAATAATTCAAAATTTGTTATTATTTTAAATAAGTAGATAACTTAACTATTGTTTGTTTTTAATCATATTATTTGTATTATTTTTATGTATTGTTATAATACTTGATAGAGAGTTGAGTGTAAGAGAGGGTC
Source organism: Nilaparvata lugens (assembly GCF_014356525.2). Classification (NCBI taxonomy): domain Eukaryota; kingdom Metazoa; phylum Arthropoda; class Insecta; order Hemiptera; family Delphacidae; genus Nilaparvata; species Nilaparvata lugens. Next base: position 43,536,026 of record NC_052518.1, on the reverse strand, counting down.
GACTGCGCCCCAACTTCGCTCTTTAAGAAAAATAAAGGCAGTCATTCTATTCTATTCATGTCACCATAATATATAATTATGTATATATATTAAAAAACAGATGACATCCAATTTATTAGAGCAAATGGAATGCCTTCATCTTCATGTGTAGGCAACACACCACACCAACCTTGTTCCTGTGAGACTGACCTTGTCTCTGTGACACTCCACTTGTTCGAATGGGACTCCACCCCTCTTCTTGTTCCAGTGACACTACTTGTTCCAGTGACACTACTTGTTCCAGTGAGACAGACCTTGTCTCTGTGAGACTGACCTTGTCTCTGTGAGACTCACCTTGTCTCTGTGAGACTTATCTTGTCTCTGTGGGAACTTGTTCCTGTGAGACTGCCATTTATAAAAATACTTGTTCCTATGAAACTTGTCTCTGTGACACTAATATCGTTCAAAAACACTACTTGTCTCTGTGAGAACTTGTCTCTGTGATACGGACCCATATGTCTCTGATACACATCAGTTAGATATCATTAATGGCCGTTTTTCAACATAACAAATGCTATCTTACAGTTATCTATCAGATACCATTCTTTAAAACTTACCCACAATGCGTCTTTTCTGCACATGCACTGTGGCACAGTTTTGATGAGCATATTCTCAATGTATCAGATGTTATCTCTCAGTTATCTATCAGATACCTTTCTTTGAAGAATACCCATAATGCATCAATTCTGCACATGAGCTGTGGCCCAGTTTTGGTGACCACTGACCATTGCAGTTCTGCATCACTGAATAGTTTGTTCACGGTTTGGAATTCACCATTTTCGTTTTGTTTACTGACGTTTGAAAATTGAAATCTTCAAAATATTAGTAAGTATCGAACAAGATTTTTCTTCTTGGTATTAGAAATATGGTGTTTTAGATTACTTTTCCTTGAACCATCAGATACGTTTTACTTGATAATAATTGTTTAAATACTGCAGCTAAGATTAGTGACACCGTAGAATCTTCTAAACAACCTATTCCATTGGGTCAACACAATCATGATAACACTGATGTTTTTTTAGGATAGATTTTTCACCTCTTGAGCAATCACTCGATAGGAAGACTAATGAGAATCCAACTTCAATAAGTAATGGTAAAGATTCAGGCTGCAAGAAGGGAAATATTAGAATTATGCACCTGAACATACAACACTTGAAAAATAAACTTTTAGAATTAGATGTAGTTTTAGATGAGATGAAGCCAGATATCTTGTGTTTGTCAGAACATGGACTGAAATCTTCTGAAATCAATCTTGTCAATATAAGTGGTTACAGCTTTATTACATATTTTTGTAGAGAGTCATATAGAGGAGGTGGGGTATCAATCTTTTTCAAAAATGATAGAAACATTATATCTAATGTTACAAACTCCCATTTGCTAGAGGATTCTTGTGAAGAAAAGATTCTTGAAGTTTGTTTGTTATCAATTGAGTTACAGAATGGAGAGATTTATTTATTGTCTTTGTATAGATCACCTTCTTGTGAGGTTTTAAGCCATTCATAGAAAACTCAGATAAGATACTGTCAAAACTACCCATTAACATGAATAAAATAATTTTAGAGGATTTTAATATAAATACAGCCGAGGTGACAAATGAGAGCAGTTCACTCAGAGGCATGCTACTATCACATAATTCAAGTTTATGTATTCATAGCTTTACTAGAGAAACAATACACTCTGAAACAATTATTGATAATATTGCAACCGATTTGAATGAGGATTTTTATAGGGCTGAAGCTGTAAAAACATATATATCTGATCATCACTCCCAAATAATAGAAATATTTAGCGATGAAGTTGATGAAGGTCTCAGGGTAAACCCCAAACACCCTTCACGTATTTCAGAGATTATAATGAACATAATGTAAATGCTTTTCATGAACTACTGAGAATAGAATCTTGGGATGATGTATATCGGTCTTGTAATATTGATGAAATGTATGAATCATTCTTAAAAATTTTAACATCTCACAAAAATCAGGCGTTCCCGCTAAAAAGAAAGAAAGTATCACAGCTTAAACAGAATGAATGGATGAATAATTATGTTAGATGAGCTCTTTTCTATAGGCAATACAAAACTAATACTCTCAAAAACTTATTAAAACAAAAAAAAAAACAAGAATACAAGAACATTTCAAACACATGCAAAACACAATTCATCACTAGGCAAATATCACATTCAGACAACTTAAGTAAGACTACATGGAATATTATAAATAATGAGGTGGGTAATAGAGCTTATAATAGAAAAAGTAAATCTATAATCGAAATCAAAACAGAGGATTCAAAAGTTGAAGACCCAGTGAAAATAGCCAAAGTCTTCAATGATCATTATGTATCTGTGGCTGAAAAAATACGGAAAGGCAGGGGGAAGCAGAGGTTTGAATATTGTAGGAACACATCAACTAATTCATTAAATTCAGTATATTTGACATCAGTATCCGCAGATGAGGTTCCGCAGGTTATAAGAACACTCAAAAACAAAAAGTCAGAATGTCATGATGGATTCTCTAACTGGTTGGCAAAGAAATGTGACACTTTTATTTGTACACCTCTTGCCTTTATCATGAACAAATCTTTCGAGATGTGTGTATTCCCAAGAAACTTGAAGATTGTGAAAGTTATTCCACTGTTTAAATGTAAGGAGAGGGATAACATAGAGAACTATAGACCGGTGTCAATTATATCCACATTCTCAAAAATATTTGAAAAAGTATTAGAAAATAGAAGAGTGTCTTTCTTTAATAAGTACAAACTCCTTAGTGTTGACCAGCATGGGTTCATGAAAGGAGAATCCACAGAAACAGCAGTTGCTACCTTTGTGAATAGAATTATTGATAATTTGGATAAGAAAAAAACATTCAGCAGCCACTTTTGTTGACCTCAGCAAGGCATTTGATACAGTTGAACTTACAATTCTACTAAATAAATTAGAAAATATTGGCGTTAGAGGGCTTGCACTGAAATTACTTGAGTCATACCTACTTAACAGAGTACAATATGTTGGAATAAAAAACAGCAATGGCAATTTTAAATCTAAGTTAAGAGAACTCAAATTTGGAGTCCCTCAAGGATCGGTGCTAGGTCCGCTTCTTTTTAACATCTACATAAATGATATGGGCAGTGGATTAGGAGCTGATATTACTAATGCGGATGACACTAGCATCCTAAATGCTGAGAATGACTGTGAGCGGCTGGAGTTGAATGCATATGTATCAGTCAATAACATTTAACTTTCAATATACTTGAATGCATATATTTTGCTTTATTTGAATGTCATCTGAGATATGGAGTAACAGTTTGGGGCAATTCTTCTGAAAGAAATGTAAGAAAAATATTTACTTTACAAAAAAGCCATTAGATGTATGTGTAAACTGACGAGATATCAGTCCTGCCGAGATTGTTTCAAAATTGAAAGTATTCTCACATTTCCATCTTTGTTCATATACAAGACTATCCTTAGCACCGTTGATAATAATTTTCTACCCACTAATAGCAATATCCACAGTCATAGAACAAGAACTGCTAATAACTATCATTTTCCCAATGTTAATTTAGCAATAGCAAAGAAAAAACCATTCTATCAAGGAAGAGTTTTTTACAATAGGCTCCCAAATGAAATAAAATCTATTAAAACAAATAAAAATGTATTTAAAGCCCAATTGAAGAAATATTTATTGAATGGTGGCTTCTATTCCATAAAGGAATACATGGATAATTAGTGGATACATTTCAATAATATTGTGTACTTATCAATTAATAGCTATGGTTGATAACTTATTGTACTTTTGTGTTTTGTACTTTGTGACATTGATCATTTTCATGTATTTCATTTGTTTTTATAATAATTGACGTTTGCCATATCTGTAATTGTACAGCTTTTTATGCAATAAAAATATTTATTTTATTATTTTATAGTTTAGCTGGTCTTTTTCCTGGACAGTTTTGTATCTTTCCTTTCATCTTTCGAAATTTGTGCAAAAAAGTAGGGTTTTGAAATCAATGTGTAGGCATTCTACATGTGTGTACTAGAATCATTGATAATTAATTTGATGAGAGTTATTCAAAAGGCTAGGCCTATATGCTTACATAACCTTCATGTAGGATTATAATGATGCTATTGCATCATGGTACACCCCACCATAGCCAAGGTATGAAACTCTTTAGCATGATATGTGTTTAGAAATTGGAATAATTTCTTTGACTGAAATATATGCTCAGTAGATTATAGGCTTATATAGGGTATAAAGAATTATAGGCTATTCACTAGATTCTGACCAATGATTAATATTGTTTTTTTGAATGAGACGGTTACCATAATTACTATTAATTGATTATCTATGATGATTTGCATCTTTCTCAAGATTCTTCATATTTTTAATTTATTATTTATTTCTAAGATTTTTCATTTCTTTATTGTGAATTGATATGTGAGTGTTATTTCAAAATCTTCATTTTGAAGATTAAACCATTTCTTAAAAAGTATCCATTCAACTATTTTTAAGATTCATATTTTTAAGAAGATATCATGTTTTTGTTTAAAAGTAGGTTAGCATATAAACCAATGATTTGGTAGATAAATGTGAACCATGTTACTCACTACCATATTATTATAATGAATAATAATATTATTATGATGAATAATGTTTGAAGCCGCGTTTAAAAACCAACGTTATTAACAAAATGTTAATAACCCAATCTATTAGATTGAATGTAACTTATCATACACATGGTGAACATCATGAATGTGTTTGTCAAGTTCCGTTAAAAGTAATAGAATCTATATACCATATAAGGATTAAGTTATTAGAAATTTGTTAATGACTTTGGTATAACCCCAGCTTTACATTGTTATACTGTGAAAATCTCTCAGTTATCTTTCTCTTGATCTGAGAAAATTTAATATTTCCTATTAATTTTTGAAAAATTTCAACACTCGGCCTCTGCGCTCAGGTTTTCTTAACCTTGCAGAGACCCTCCTCATATATTATATAATAACTTACGGTATTATACCTTCTACCTACTATTTAACTATTATGTTATGTATTTCATACTTCAGCTTCAAACTTTGTAAGTTATTCAAGTACATCTAATATCATTGGTGATTCTTCTCATAATTCATTAATTTTATATCAAATATTTTTCATTCATCAAGAAAGTATATTCTGTTGTGATTCAATTGAAATTTTCATAATTGTTAACATTTTTTTGTAGTTCATTATATTTCTATTCAGTTCACAAACAATTAGATATCTTTGGTGTGAAGTTGAAAAAGGATAGAGCTACTGTATCTAATAAAGAATGTTCTCATACATTTTTTTAATTTTCAACATGATTAAACCAATCCTTTGTGATATTTTATGTTCCAGCCACTAAAAATGTGCACAATAGCACAGCTATCAAGAAAGAAATGAACCCTATCATTGCACCTTGGTTTGTGGAAGCAAAATTGAGGATCAGCAGGAGTAAGTTGAAAAATTAATTCCAACCAGCAATAGCCTATTAGTCACTTTTGATTTCCTAGTTACATTTTTTTCAGTCCCAATGGTGCGTTTTTTAGTCCTAATGATGCATTTTTCAGTCCTAATCGTGCAATGGTGTGTTTCTTAGTGGGCAGGGAGTGCAACAAGCTGAAAAATTTCTACTTTACAAGCTATCAATATGAAAAAGCTGAAAGAAAAAGAAATTGATGTCAATACCACTATATTTGTTAAAAATTATTCTACATTACACAACCAGGTTTTATGGTAGCACTTACCACATCTTCACCACACATTCCTCCAACCATTTCACCTCCACATATTTCCTGTTACCATGAAACCTAGTTCTGTAATGAAAATTAATTTTAAACAAATGTTGTGTTGACAACATCAACGTCTTCTTCTTTCAATTATGGAGAGAGAAATTCTACATCTCTTACCATACAATCAAATTATTGAAAAAAAAAGTTTTCTCCGATTAGTAGTTTTTCAGTTATGAGCTTCTAAAGTTGAAATTTTTGGGACAGATCATTTCAAATTCAGTAAAAAATTGATTCATGGAATGATGAGGATACATTTTTCATTGTATTGAAAAAAATGGTTGATTGAATAAAGTGAAAGTTCCCTGACAATATACATTTTCGAGAAAGTTATTGCATTCACAAAAAATTCCCGAAAATAGCTCATCTGAAAGTTACTTTTATAAATGGAAGAACTCTCTCAAAAAATGTATCTCTTACCGAAATTGAAATAATCTGTCCCAAAAATTGAAACTTTAGGCGCTCATATCTCAAAAAGTGATAATCAGAAAACAAATCTTATCCTGAGAAAACTACCTATTCAATTTCAATAGCTTCCTATAATGCTAATCGAAAAACTCAAAAAAGTTATCACCATTAAATTGTTTTTTCAGCCTGTTACACAGCCGTAGAAGCTTGATATTTTATTGATATAATGATAATTTCATGTGTAATTGAAGACTCTTGGTGATCCACTTTTGTTCAACATATCCTTGGACATTGTTTTGACTAGCTTAATCTAATTATTTACATCTGATGGATGGTTTATTGGAGGGGCAGTAATAAGCAATGATCAGCATATCTGATGAATAAACTGAGTGAAGATTTTTTGAATGACCCAGCTTGACAAGGGATTTTTTTAAAAATAAAGGTCAGAAGGTCATCAGTTGTTGTGATAAATCTATTTCACTTTCTATAATCATTTATCATTCTATAATAATATTTTTGGGACTGCCTCAAGATTTGTTTGGGGACCAGTATTGGTCATGAGGTCATGACACTCGTATCCTAATGTAGCAGCCATTATATGTGGGGTCTTTATGGCGGTACATTTGAAATTCCAATCCGCTCATAACAAAATCATGCATTACACTTTTAAAAAAATATTCTGGTTCAGATGTTATGTAAATTCTAGTTTTTGATTTTTTAATTATGAAATTTCAATGATAAATGGTTCAATAATTCATTTTCTAATTATAAAAAATATTGTTATTCTTGTGAGCTATTATGACTCATAAGACATTGGGAAAAAAGGCTAACCTCAAAAATAGATTTAGGTTCCCAATCAATTAAATCTAAAAATCAACAATTCAGTTCCTAGTTGGAATCTAAATATTATTATGTTGTTGGAAGAATTTATTTACAATTCAAAGCCAAGCAATATTCCTTGAACAATATAACAAAATAACACAACATGTTGTTCAATCTATAATGATAACAGCTGATAAATTTGAAAATTGGTGAACTAGAACCCCATAAAATGGCGATTTTGCAATGCATCACGGGATTGTGTCATGACCTGTATTTTTTAAAGACCTTGATAGACCAATACAAAAATTGAAAACATTCAAAGAGTCAATAACTTCTTTGGCCTGTGTAGCCGGGAGACTAGCTTAATCTAGCTATTTCCATTTCTGTTGAATGGCCTACTCAAGGGCAATGATCAGCATTTCTTTTCAATAAACCGAGTGAAGATTTGTTGAAAGGCCTAGGTAACAAATCTTGACAAGGCAGGTCTTCATTCTTTACCAAATAAAGATCAAAAGGTCACCAGTCATCGTGATAAATCTATTCTAGTTTCATTTATTATTATTATATTTTTGCAACGACCTCAAGATTTGTTTTGTAACAAAGCCAATTTCAATGATACAGTCGGTGTAACCCTCTCGGAATGGGCACTCCTGACTTCTTTTGGGCCATCTTATATATCTCATTGGGGGTCATATTTGAATAAAAATACTTGATTCAAAAATCTAATTAAAAAATTAAAAGTAACTTTTTAATTCCATAAAGATCCCCCAATGTGCTGTTTTCATAATTTCCACTAACCCTATCTATAATCTTCACATCTCGTTGGAGGTTTCTTTTTCCTAATATTACTATTATTTAGAACGTTTGCATATTTAGACGAGAAACTTGCTTGGAAATCAACTTTTATTGAATTTTTAATTTGCTGTAATGATTTACTTTTTTTTCTAGGCTCTGTATATCATCACATACTGATGAAAGTGAGGAGAGAGAAGAAGGAGATGTATAGGAGAAGAAGCTTAACATGAAGTATAAAATTGTAAATATTGTACCAAAAATATTATTTTGCTTCTTTATTATAATTAAAAGTATGAAATTGTAAGTACTATTGTATCGAAAATATTAGTTTGTCATTTTATATTATAATTTTTATTTAACTTGGTCCAACAGAATATTATTTCATGTATGTCTTATATATTGAAATTTAGAATCTCTTATACATTTAAATTTTTATGTTTGTTACTCTTTTCAAATTATATGATTGAATTAATTTTAAATTCATCCATGCTCATTATTCTATTGATTAATTATTATCCTTTCATCCTCTAGCCCCTATGTATTGTAATATTAACATTTTCAAATTGTATTCTGATACCTGTTAAGTATAAAACTTCAAAAATGTAATGAAAAAAGATATGTACAAGGTGATACATATCTGATAGGTATACAATATGTACATTGTTCACATATCTGGTACATACCTGATCTATATCAGTTATGTATCAGATAGGTAGAAATGTCCGCTTTTGTGATATGTACCAAGAGAGTATCAGTGATACATATCAGTTATGTATCACTGATATGTAACTGATACTTATCAATGAAACATATCAGTTACGTAACATATCACTGTTACATAACTGACATGCTTCAATAAAATGTATCAGTTATGTATCACTGATACCTGTTTGGTACATATCTCAAAAGTGGAGATTTCTACCTATCTGATATATAACTGATATATCAGATATGCATCCGTATTTTTCTGATATGTATTGTAGGTTTCAATGATATGTATTATAATGTTACTTATTAAAAAGATAAATCATTTGAATTTAGCGCTGAACAAAACATTGATACTGTATAATCAAATAGAGAAATATCAATAGTCGAAAGTTCATTTTTCATTGTATTGTTGATAATTCAAAATAATGTTTGTAGGTTAGATGCCAACACAACAAAGTTATTAAATATAAAGTTTCCAATACTAAAATTTCAAAATAAAAAATAATGAAACACTTTAAAAGATGAAATAATTGATAATTTTATTAAATAAATCAAAAGAGTTGTACCAATTACATTAACATAAATTTTACATAATGTTATCATTTACAGAATTTCAATAAAACAATATACAAAAAGCCAAATATAAATTTAAATCAAATAAATAGCATTTTTATTAAATTTGAACAGTAAATAAATAACAAAAAGAATTATTCTAATATATGGAGGGAAATTGAGTGGTATAAAACGTTATGGCAGTTAAAAACTGGAGGGAAAGAAGCGAAGTCTTGTTCTGTTTGGTATTTTTCGTGATGGTAGATGTACAACCTTTCTTTGTTGTGTGTTAAAAGATTTAGCTAGTGCAGTTTTATTATTAAAGGTTTATCTTGAATTGAAATGTAAAGTGATATAATGGAAAAGAGAAAACTTGGTATTAATGTGGAGATGAAATGTAGTTTTGAAACAGTTAAATGTTATTAAAGTGGGAATCAAACTTAACACACTTTGTGGGATAATATTATTCATTTTATTATGAATTGACAGAAAAATGTATTTGAATTATTAGCTTCTAGTATTAATTGTATGTTTTCTAAAAAGGGTGAGTCATTATCATTGTCATTATTATTATTTAGTATAAGTATAAATAACCTATGTATTGTAAATTGAAATTGAACTCATTCAAGGACTTTGTCCAAGAACATGAATATAAAATTAAAATCAGCATATTACTAAATTGAATATGTTCTTATTTTTTACTATCAAATTCCATTAGGTTATCATTTTCATAATAAAATTTTAAATCTCCCTCAGGCTCTATGTAAGGAACTGTTTTGTTTTGGAGTATGCTTCTGACAGTGGTGAAAATTAAAGAATTTTATTTAAATTATTATATTTAATCAAAATATTAAAAAAGACGTGTGTGCAGTATCTGATACCTATCAGATATATAACCGTGCTGTGTGGGTATGTTGAGACTATAATCGATCAGGCATCTATGCTCTTGCTATTTACTACCGGTACGGTATGTGTAATGCAGTAGCGGCTCGTGATCTTTTAGCTTGGGGGTTCAACCTCATGATCTATTGGGGAGAAATGTCAAGAGGATATAGCTTAGAGTATTGAGCATAATCTAGTGTAAAGGTGATCAATAATAATTTTAAAGAATTACCCTTCAAAGATTAAGCATATTTTCTACAAATATAGATTTTTTGTCCTGTTCATATTTTTCTTGTTCAATTTTTACTTTGGGAGTAAATCTACCAACATGTTTTATTTTACACCTATCCTCAATATTAATAATGTTTGTCTTAACAGATAATGAACCTTATACATATTCCTTCATCAAAATGATGTTACGGTATCTAACACTCTATAAATTATATTCACACTCTCACTAAAACAAAATGGACATACTAGAATTCCTCACAAATACACGAAACACACTAGAAATTACAAGTCTATATTCTTCAACACGCAAAACAAATTTATATAACAAAAAATGCTGTGAAATCTATCACAACTGTATACAGTAAGCTTATATATCATACCCGAAACCGTACCGTATAACCTCAAAACTGTCACGCTTTCTACTTCTTGTTTACCGCTTTTCTACTGTTTACCTGTTTACTGCCACCAAATTTGAATTTATTGGTTACTGTATGTTCAAGATGGCACTGCTACTGAATCCGTATCACAAATACTCATGATTCATTCCGAGGTTTACCGAATGCTTCACTTGCCTCGGCTAGGTTCGGCTACTCTCGGATGAACTCGATGAACTCGTGGAAACATGGTTCAGTCAGGATTGTGAACCAAATCCGTGCTAGCAAACCGATTCCCCTCCTCTGTTCCACTACCTCACCCAGCCATGTTTTTGGGTTCACATCAGGGAATGAACACTGCTTTCCACCACCACCCGTCTCGTCATGCCATTCGGTGCTGTTTCAAGCAAGCCACTCCGGCACCGGCCGCAAGACAACGACGTTAAGTTTACGTAGATGAAAAATTTTGTGATGTAATTTCATGAGTATGAAATAAAAATATAATTATATGAGTAGAATTCATCATTCTATAGGAGTTGGTTCAATTCTGGGGGTTCAATGAACCATTGAACACATAGGACGAGCCGCCACTGTGTAATGGGACCCTTCAGCCAGTTACACAAACATCAACATTTGGACGTTCGATTATATTACCGTCCTTACTACTAGATTAAACGGAACTCGACAAACACATAAACACATCATCTGTTTGTCAAGATGTTCAATCTAATATAATTTATAAGGACGAAAAAACTCGTATGTCCAAAAATCGATGTGTGTGTAACTGGACTCATTCTATATAACGTGCTTACAACGCACAAACACAATCACTGATTTCTATGGATTTTTTTTGTCGAGTATAGCCCTACTTCAATATGCTACACTAATATTATTATCATCTCTATTATGGACTAATCTATCAAATTAAAAAAAAAAATCCACCCATGTAGCTAAATACAGATAGGTCCTATCTGCATTCATCTTTTTGCAGGTATTAATTAATTCATTATCTTTAAATTGTTTTGAATTTCTTTCAACAATATTTGTTCACAGTAGTCTATGAATATCGACTTAATGTCAACAGTTCACTTGGTGGTGAAAGTTTTCTGAAATAGAACGTTGTTGCTTCAGTGATTGCAATACAATAGTACATGCAGCATGCAGAATAGTAGTGCTAATGACACAGAAATCGATTGAACGGCTGCATTGGGTTTCTTATGCTTTTCGATTTCTTGTAATGATGTAGCCATTGATTTCTCAATCACCCTGAGAATGGTAAATGGTTCCTGTTGGTGACATTCGCCTCTGAAGTCATCTGTGTCCACTGACCATACCATCATGCCAGCCAATTTGTTACGCATTGCAAATTTCACCTGTACACACAATATTCATAATCAAGTCAATAATAAATAGCATCAACTACGCAAACACATGAAACGATTTTTTAAAAACAAATTCGTATTCTAATATAACAGCTATCGAAATGAACAAGTGGATGCAACACGATTGATTTCTGTACAAAAATTCAAAAGCCATTATTTTATTCAATTATTACAGAGCGGCAAAGTCCTTCCTTCCTCATTCTTTCTTGGATCCTTGGATTTGACTCATTTTTGTTTTTTCACCAATTCAATAATTCAGAAATAATAATGAAGGATGAAATCAATAAGTATATTCATTATGGAAAGTTAGTCTTGTTTGTATAGGGAATCAAAATGACAATTTTACATAATAATGAATGAATACCATAATGAATGAAAGAGACCAAGAAATTGTCAAAAACCACAGATTTATTGATACATAGAAAGACCGGTTTCGGTTATTACACCATTGTCAATAAACTGTTTTAGTTTATCAGAGATTGACAATGCGGTGTAATAACCGAAGCCGGTCTTATAAGTATCAATAAATCTGTGGTTTTTGACAATTTCTTAGTCTTTTTCATTCAATATGAATAATTACCACATTATCAACTTCTCAACTACACAAAAAGTGATACCATAATAATGAATATATTACATTTTATAATAAATACTCAATACATACTTTTTCTCCAATGCTGATTTCATTGTCGAAAGAAATAACTTTCTCTCCATTCCTGGCGAATTGCGTCTTTGTCGTGTTGTCCCACCACTCTTGCCATGTTGAGTCTTTTGCCAATTCCGCACAAATCTGTCATCACATAATTTTCATCAAACTTTGTTCACATTGAGTGAACAAAAGCTAAATATCAATTTGTGATTTCAAGTAATTTTCAAGACTCGGTTGAATAAAGTTGGCTAGCACTAACTAGGCCGAGGTGGAACTACAAATATTCTGGTCGCCCCTGGCAACCGCTCAATGCATGTGGATAAAACTGACGTAGCAACAGCTGCTGGACCTAGTATTTGCTCAAGAGTTTGATCACATTGGATGTGCAAGTGTACGTGAGATCATGCATGATCAAGTGTGCAGATGATGAACAAAATCTGGGAAGAGCCATAGAAACATGTTGTGAATTTCCTATAGCTGCTCACACTGAACGCCACCAACAAGTACACGCGTTCAGTGAGAGTATTCCTCTGGCTCTTTCCAGATTTTATTTTTCATTTGCGCTCTTGATCATGCATGATCTCACTTGCACTAGCACGTACATCCAATGTGATCATATCCTAAGAATTTTCCAGAAACATGTGATTAGGTGCATCTACCTAGAATTAGCATATGATTTTTCTATTGAATTATCAATTATTTGTATTTATTTATTAATTTATAATCAATTTAATTATCAATTATTTACTTTTATTTATTATCAATTATTGAATTTTTGCACTAGCAAGAGTTGATGGCTAGTTGCTAGCCACTAGATTCTAGTTTTATTGCAATTTACCCATTATATGATTAAAAAATATCCTGCAATTGCCAACAGCCCTAGAATATGGACAACTCTGGGACGGAGAACTGCTATATTCTTATTTTTCATTTTTCGTGATCCATCTTTCCGTAGAAACCATGGCAATATCCAACATCATGCAGGCCTATTTTGATAACCAAAATTCAATTGAGAAAAGGATTTATTTACGAGGCTTATATCTTTTGTAGTCAACTCCATCCCTATGACAAAAATACCTATAAATACTGGTAGTATACCACTAGCCTAAAACATAATTAAGATAGATTAATTGAATCATCATTACAGAAAAAGCAGAATCGTTTTACATATCGATATCAGTTTTTTCACTCTGTCAAGATGATAAATGTAAGCCTATTCATTTGTTAGAATATAGAATTACAAAGAGAATAAAAAAGAATGTAGGGTCTATATAATTTTTTTCAAATTGAACGAGCGTCAGCGAGTTCTTACTTTTGACTCAAGGTCGTTGTCCGTCTGTGTGGGTTTATTTGTTCGAATGCTCTACAATAACATTTGAACAATTTAATCAATCAGCTTCAAATTTTGAACACGTATTCCTCGAACCTTTTTACAGGTAAAGTTCGTTGGACAACGAAATTGACTCACTCCTTCGTCCTTTTTTAGTAAAAAAAGGATAAGCCTTCAAAATGACTATATATAGTGTATACTATAGATAGACTCAACAATCACAAGAAGAATAATCATTCAAAAGGCATACGGAATATTTGCTTGCAATAAATCAGTTTTAATACAACTAACAAAACCAAAAAAAAGTTTCCCAAGGTTAAGAAAATTCAAAGCTAAAATAATTTTTATAATCAGCTGATCATAACTATTTATCATTTCCCTTGTTGGGTATATGTTTAAAGTTAGGAAATCACAGGTTAACATTGGAAGTGCATCAGAAGAATATCATTAGAAATAACAAAGAGCTGTCAGCTGGATTATCAATTGCATGCAATAATAATTAGGCAATAACTCAATACAACTCTTCTAGACTTTCCCCTGCTTTCAATAAAATATCTGACAGAATATCAGAGGTATTTTGAGTGAGTTCTCCAGTCAGAGGCTCACTAGTAATAATAGTATTTGAATAGAAATAGTTATAATCAGCAATTAAAATAAAGTTTGTTGTTCAATAACTATTATTATTTTATAAATAGTCTAATACGGTACTATATTGTCTGTTGTTGTTGATCTACATAGTATAAAACCCATATTATGAAAAAAACACATTTTTAATGATATCAATATAATTTAAATTTCAATAGCGCCAAATTGGCTGATTAGCAATATTACCCTATCCCAAAATACTAAAATGATTTGCGACTGAGTCCTTTTATATTAATTTATGTCAAATTATTTTGCAATTCCATTGTTTCAAATGTTGAAAGTACTTTGAAGAGAAAAAATGATTTAATAAATAATTCTATTATGAAAATATCTTGAGACTAGATTACGATTGATCACGATTCAGTTTTTATTTTTAATCAAAGAAATGAGACATGCTATTGATATTGATTTGAGCATTGTACAGGCTTTGTGCTGGTTTTCTCATTCAGTAGAAAGTATACAGATTGTTTTTTTAAAATATACCAACAAACTGCGTGATTGTTTTTGTGACGTTATTAAAATAAACGAAAACATGGGTCCTAAAATGCTTTACCGTTACCGAAATAATGATGGCAGAAGAAAATTGCAAAATTTATGCCACAGCCTATATATAGTAGGCCTACAGATTTCTGACCAAAAGTTGTATTTCTTCAAGCAATGTAAACTCCATATCTATAGATCTAGTGTTGTGCGCATGGTCTACATTGCTTGTTAATTAAATGAGGGTTTCTTTTGATGAAGATGAGAACTGTACTATTTATGTATAGTTGCCGAACGCTTAAAACTTTATATTCTTCAAATAGCAGTTCGGTTGAGTGGAGTCTGAGTCTGTAGTTGATAATTTTTAATGCATGTTTTTGTACTTTTATAAGTGGATCTAAATGATTGTAATATGCACCTCCCCAAATAAGTATTCCATATCTAACAATAGATTCAAACATAGCATAATATACTGTTCTCAGTTTTTGTGCAGGCAAGATATTATGACGAAGTTTCACGAATATTAATACCAGTTTTCTCAATTTAGTTACAATATAGGATATGTTTGTTCCATCGGAAAAGATCATGAACTATTATTCCTAAATATTTTACCCAATCAACTCTTTCAATGGAAGGGGAGTTGCAGGGCAAGTTGCCAGGATGAGCACAGTCATGTAATTGAAGTTCATTCTCTTGTGGTCTACCTGTACTAGCTAGTGAGAAGGCCAAAAATTTAGATTTCTCTATGTTCTTAAGAGAAAGTAGATTCCTATTAAACCAAAGCATGACTTTATGAATCTCAGACTCTGCCAAAGCTAATAAGTTGTTCCAAACCTTTCCCCGGAACATATAATGGCTGTATCATCAGCAAATGCTACTCCTGTATCATCAGCACATCTCTCCTCTGATGTCCAAGGAGCACAGTCCATTGGCAAATATTAAGTACAGTATAGGCCCAAATGTAGTGTTCCATTGCTGATATGGTCCCCAATCTTAGGATTATATAGGTTCATCATATAAGATAGGGATAGGTTGGTAATCTATTAGAATTAGATAGAAGATGGATAGAATTATGAAGATAACTTGAATAAATAAATTGATTTCTATGTAAATGTAATGTTCAATGCCAACTTGCTCCTATGAGACTTTACTTCTTCACTTGTACCAGTGAGACTCCACTTGTTCGAATGGGACTCTATTGAATTCCTTTACTGTTCCAGTGAGACTACTTGTTCAAATGAGACTCGATCTACTTCTCTTCTTGTTCCAGTGATACTCTACACTCCTGAGTCCTGCCCTCAAATTTTATGTCACTCGTTTATTCCTAATGTGCTGATTTTAGCACACTTTATTGGTGTAGAGCCAGTCCTGCCAAGAAAAAATAAAAAATTCCTTCAAGTCCTGATGTGCTATTTTTAGTACTCATCCTTAAAACTAAGGTTGAGGGAATTAATCTCTGCTGAAAAAGTGGAGATGGCACTACTGAACAAAGCAGAGTCTGAACAGCTGATTACGCATCATGGCCACCTGTTCCTACATCTTTATGTCTTGTCTGTTGAGCTGTTTTCAACATGGATGGACATAGTTCATTGGAAGACCATTGTTTGATGACTGGTAAGAACCTATTTGAGTTGAAATCACATTTTTTATGCCTAGTTCTCATACTTAGAATTATATTCTTCAAGAATTTCATAAGATAATGCAGTAGTAAGCTTTATTTCAAAGACTATTTTGTAGTTAAATATTGATGTCCTAGAAAAATCACACTGGGTCATAACAGTTGAGAATGACAATTTTTACTTGTCCTGATAGTAGGACATCAGGTCTCTATTACTATATTTTTTATTCAATAACATGTGTTATTCAAGACGTTCTATTAATACAATTTGTTATTCTAGATGTTCTATTCCATTGGAACTTGTTGACCGAGCACAGTGAGGTCTATGTTACAACTTGATTTGCTTTTGTCTGTAACACGATTACGGCCAAACGCGTTGATAGAATTTAATGAGATTTGGCATGAATATTCATTTTTCAACTGCAGATCGATGTATACACAAGGTTTTTCAAAATTTTGCATTTTAAGGATAATTTTTTTTTATTCAATGATACATTGCTATCTAGTCTCGGGACTAATGAGCAACTTTTTTCTGTCCTATAATACTAATAAATACTTCATACAATAGAATCCTCCATATGGTCTCCTATTCAAATTATAATATTATTAGTACAATGCTTATGACTGTACTACAAAGGTGGGTTTCACTCATTTCCACAGCTCTGCTTTTCACTGGACACGAGACACTTGAATCAGCACTAGACCAGTTCAAATGGCTTCTTCCTTTTCAGCCTCCTCACCAATCCTTAATTTTCCAGCAGCTGGATTGCTTTGATGTTGTCATGTTGGTGGAGTCGGGCCTCGTGTTTCTCTGCATGCCTCTGGATTCCGCTACATACCAGGACGACTTGCAGGTCTCTGTGAAGGTCACTGTTTCTGATGTACCAAGTAGCATCAGCAATGTTTCTCAGCACCTTGTTTTGGAAGCATTGTATGACTTTGATGTTACTGTCTTTGGTACACCCCCAAAGTTGTATACCATACGTCCATACTGGCTTTAGAATCTTGTACAGGAGTACTTTGTTTGGAATTGACAGGATGGAGTTCCTTCCAATCAGCCACCAGAGTCTCTTGTATTCTATTCCCAGCTCTTCTCTCTTCTTCTTAACATGGACCTTCCAGCGAAGCTTTGCATCTAAGGTCATACCTAGGTACCTGGCATCATTGGAAAATGGTACTATTCAATTGTTAATGGTTATTTATATAGGTTGAGCCCTCTTGTTGGTGAAATTGATGTGAACTGATTCTGCTCCATTGAGTTTGATCTTCCATTTTGTTGTCCAATCTTCAATTTTTCCGAGAGATCTTTGAAGTTTTGCTGTGGCATTTCCAATCTTGTCATCTATAGCTAATATTGCTGTGTCATCAGCAAATATTGCTATTGTATTATTCTCGAGACATGGTAGATCACTTGTAAACAGAAGATAGAGAATCGGCCCCAAAACTCCCTTGTGGTACTCCTGCTTTTATTTCTCCTAGTCCAGAATAAGCATCTTCATGGTTCACTCTGAAGTATCGTCCAGTTAAATATGAATGTAAGATGTCTGTGAATTGCTTTGGAAGTAACTTTTTCAACTTATTGATTAGTCCTTCATGCCAGACTCTATCAAAAACTTGACTCACATCCAGAAATGCTGCAGAATAAACTTTTTTCTCTTCCAACGACCTTTCTATTATATTTACAATCCTGTGTACCTGATCAATTGTTGAATGTTTTTTCCTGAAGCCAAATTGATGATCTGGTATAAATTTTTCCTTTTCAATAATCGGAGTCAGCCTTTCAACAATATTCTTTCAAAAAGTTTTGACATTACTGGAAGCAAAGATATTGGCCGGTAAGATGAGATGTTGTGGGGCTCTTTTCCAGGTTTTGTTCTTTGACAAAAATAAATTATTTATTTATTTTTATTTAAATCATTACCTCCTCAGCTACCTTCCACATGCAAGGAACATATTTGAGTCTAAAAACGGCATTTACAATATTAGTTAATTCCACTATAGTTCTCCTTGGTAAATTCTTCAATACTACTCCCGTTATCAAATCAAATCCTGGTGCTTTTTTTGTATTTAATTTTTTATTTCTTTCTCTACTTCATCCAGTGTAACATATCTAAACTCATGGCTCTCCTGAATGAAATCTTCTTCAATTTCTAGCTTATCATGATTGTGTGGTTGAAATGTGTTTACCAGATGATCAGAAAATTCTTGAACTTTTTCTGTATTGCTTATAGCCCATGAGCAATCCTGTTTGCCTGTTTGCCTGGCTGCCTTCCAGAGAGAGTAGTCGGTGCTTTCATCTCCTGTTAGATTTCTCAGATAATTATTCATTGATTCATTCTTAATTTGTTGGGTTTCTCTTCTGAGCTGTTGAATTAAATGATTAAGTTGCCTTTTATCTTGTGAAGTTCTTGTTTGTTGCCATATTTTCCTAGCTCTCCTTTTTCCAGCTATCATTTCCTTTACTTATTTTGGGTAGCTATTTCCTACAGTTCTTCTTCTTAGTTGTGGGGTGTTCCACCAGGCTGCCTGTTGCACGTCAATGACAAATTTTTCCAGTTCTCCATCAAGCTGTTCCATGCTTCTCAATGGTACATCAAGGATTATTTTTTTTCCAGCATCTGTTGAAATCCTTCCCAGTCTGTATAGGTATTAACAAGCCCTGGCCGTCTATTTTGTTTTTGTATTATAGTTTCACTCAGCTGTAGAAACATTAGAGGATTGGTCAGAATCAAGGACGAAACTTTCCTCAATACTCTAGTAGTTGAAACCCACATTTTTAGTCAGTGGGGGTCCCACAATCAGCCATAGCCGTGGGCTCCCATCTGAGCCAGACTGCCCCTGAGTAGGTTGGTTTTCCGGTGGAAATGGCCTCACTACTGTACTTCATAATAGCCTTATAGAGCTCTCTGCCTTTCGTGGTTGTTAGATGTGACCCCCAAAAAACGTGTTTTGGATTAAAATCACCTCCAAGAATGAATTTTGTACCCAACATCTCAAATAAAGCTATGTATTCTCCTTTTTGTATGGAATGTCTGGGTGGGCAGTAGATAGCAGCCACAACTAACTTATAAGTTCTTGTTTGAACAGCTACACTAGTTAATTGCACTCTTGCTTACTCATATTTAATTTCTTCATGATGTTGAATACTATCCTTGATGATAACAGCACTTCCACCTCGCGCCAAATTACTGGGATGTATAGCATGATAAGTCTTATATCTTCTGATTCTAATGTAAGATTGTTTAGTGAAATGAGTTTCTGAAACTAAACAGATATCTACCTTTTCTAAATTTAAAACTGCTTCTAATTCTTGTTGCCGATTAAGGAGTCCATTAGCATTCCATTCAACTATTCTGAGTGTATTCAGCATTACAATTCAGAAGAACAATTTTCATCCAACTTCTCAAAACGGCTTTGAAGATAGAAGATACTTCCTTCTTGTTCGTCTAACTTATGTAAAATGAGCTTCAGCACCTGATATCTCCCTTGTCACAAAGTGAAATTGTGACGAGAAAATTAGAAAGGATTAGAAAGGTTGAGACAGTTATAACCCCTACCAGTAACAGACCATCTCTTAGTGAGTCTGAACCCATGTGTGGGCAATACAAGAAACCGGGGCACTGGAGATCACACTGTCCCGGAATCCTGCCATGTAAAAGGTGCGGGAAGAGAGCACTGGAATGTGCCTGTGATGAGCAAAAGGAGAATAAGATTCCAAATAAGACAGCAGTGATGCAAACAGCACACAGGATTCCTGTTATTGAAGAGTCATCAAGGGACAACAGACTATTTATTACCGTGACAATTGGTGGTAAAAAGTGTCGGGCATTGCTAGATAGTGGCGCTGAAGCTAATTATATGAGTAATGAGGTTTATGAAGTTCTCCAAAAAATAGGGATGATAAGGAAGGTACCAACTCATCACCACGCAATATTAGCTGATGGACGATCTACTCCATTAAATGGGAAGCTGACAACTAATGTGACTATAGAACAAATCACAGTTCCACTAGCGGCATCTATAATGGAAGGACTTGGACAAGAGTTGCTATTAGGCATGGAATTTATGCGTGAAAACAGAGTGAATATTCACACATCCACGAGAGAGGTAGAGTGGGATCCTCCCCAATTGAATCCTCCAAGTCAGTGAATTAAGTCGCAATGACTCTTATTGAGGACTGAGACAACATCAGTCCCAACAATAGCAGCTGTAGACTCCAAAACTCAGGAGAACAAGAGTTGCAACAGAAGGATGTATAAACAGGTTGTTTGGAATGGAGTCAAACTCAATGACTTGATTGATGCCAGGGCAGAATTGTCATATATTCTAGAACAAGCATCTTCAGTCAACATAGTGATGGATCACAGGAATGAGATGAATGACTCTGAACAGCAGACCACAATTCATGCCCCAGCCACCAACACAAGTGGGAACTCTGAGAGGGATGTGAAAGAGATAACAGCACCCCCCACGGTCATGGATGTGAACGAGACCACAACACCCCCCACTGCCATGGATGTGGAGGAGTCCGTGCCACCCTCAATGGATATGGACGTAGGAGAGCCAACACAGTGTGCGACTATCAATGAAGTAGTCCCACCGTCCCAGGAACCCACACCAGGTCCCTCAAGGAGGAAGGATCCAGTGTTCTGTAACCGAGTCTCTACACCTGGTAAGCACAAACGGGCTGGCAAGCCACGTATTAAAATCCAATTACCGGATGGACGCGTAAATATGTGCCTGTAGACCAGGCATAGATGATGCCCATAGGCAGTGGCATACACCTCTAAAGGTGATGCCTGAGCGGCATACACCACTTAAGGTGATGAATGGGAGGTGTACACCTCTTAAGGTGATGCCTAGATGGCTCATGCCTTTTAAAATGGTGCCATAGAGGGCTCCGAACACCCCCCCCCACAAGTAGGAGTGGGTTGTCACAAAGTGAAATTGTGACGAGAAAATAGTTAATAATATTATTGAAAGACACTCGGCTATCAGCAAAGCTAGCCGACCGCAGAGATAAGGAAGGTACTGATGACGCACCATCTTCCGTGCATCAAGATGATTTCCACCGCCTCTGGCGGCAGCACAACTCCATCCCCTCCACTTTGGGTGAGTATTTAAACGCCAGACAAGCCCCAGACCACAGCATTCCGCTCACAACCTTCCTGCTCCTTGTACAGCGGCCCATTGGCTGCCATACGTCCTCGACCTCCTGTCCTTGTACTGCGGCCCATTGGCTGCTGTATGTCCCTAACCTTCCATCTCCCCAGGGCACAGCGAACCGTTGTCTGCCATCCCTGTCCTTCCATCTCCCCAGGGCACAGCGGACCGTTGTCTGCCGTCCCTGTCCTTCCATTTCCCCAGGGCACAGCAGACCATTGTCTGCCGTCCCTGTCCTTCTATTTCCCCAGGGCACAGCAAACCGTTGTCTGCCGTCCCTGTCCTTCCATTTCCCCAGGGCACAGCGGACCATTGTCTGCTGTCCCTATCCTTCAATTTCCCAAGGGCACAGCAGACCGTTTGTCTGCCATCCCTGTCCTTCCATCTCCCCAGGGCACAGCAGACCGTTGTCTGCTGTCCCTATCTTTCCATCTCCCCAAGGCACAGCAGACCGTTGTCTGCCGTCCCTATTCTTCCATCTTCCCAGGGCACAGCGGACCGTTGTCTGCCGTCCCCATCTTCCCATCTCCCCAGGGCACAGCGGACCATTGTCTGCCGTCCCTATTCTTCCATCTTCCCAGGGCACAGCGGACCGTTGTCTGCCATCCCTATTCTTCCATCTCCCCAGGGCACAGTGTACCGTTGTCTGCGGTCCCTATTCTTCCATCTCCCCAGGGCACAGCAAACCGTTGTGTGCCATCGCTATTCTTCCTTCTTCCCAGGGCACAGCGGACCGTTGTCTGTCATCCCTATCTTTCCATCTCCCCAGGGCACAGCAGACCGTTGTCTGCCGTCCCTATTCTTCCATCTCCCCAGGGCACAGCGGACCGTTGTCTGCTGTCCTATCCTGTCTATCCTTCCTCTTCCTACTTCACTGGAGCGGAACCGAGGCCGTAAGGCCAATACAAAATTACATCAAAGTGGTGTCATCAGAGAAGAGAGCGACCTTCACACCGTCAGAAGCACCAGGAGGTGCTGTTCACGCCAGCTGAGGCACAAAGGAGAAGGAAGAGGATCTCCGACTTGCCTCCTTTCCCCGCCCACATTATGACTGAGCTAAGTCATCCAGGAGCAACACCTGGGTATCAATCACCCACCTCTGAAGCTACTCAGGGTGTACGTGATACCCTCCATATTATTGAACTGACAGCTATTCGAATTAGAGCCTTTGTTTCCTACAACAGTCTGTGCAAAATTTTTTCTACTTAGAGTAGGCACTCTACATGCTTAGTATTTTTATCTCCAAATTTTGTAGTTGGATTTTGACTGATTGAGCTCTTGGGAGCGTTCGTCTTCCTTTTTTCGTCTTCCGCAATGGACACATTTTGGTACGACATCATTGGATTTTTGGCAGTCCCTACTTAGATGCTTTGATCCACATTTCAAACATCATGGTTCCATGTTACAGTAACGTTGGATGTGACCGTAAGCCTGGCAAGGCTTGCATTGGGCTAACAGCTTTGCCTTCCTTATATTTTCAATTTCCACCTTACATCCAAAAACCGTTTTCAAATCAAATATTTTTTTGATATCTTCCTCGCAGGTAAAGGATACCAGGAGCATGTCCAATGGTTCCTTAGTCTTCCATTTGAGTTTATTTACCACTTTATAGCCTTGATTCTGCAAATCATCAAGTATGGTATCTGGACTACATGAATGGTGTAGTTTCTTTACCAACACTCTGATGGGTCGAGACTGTTTATTTTCGTAAGAATGCCACTTATAGCCAGTATTAACCAATTTTTTCATCACGTTCCTATAAGTATCTACATCTAGAACGTTGGTTTCGAGTGTTTCATCAATGACTAGCTCTATTCTAAACTTGTCATCTGGAGAGACGCTGTTCAAAGTTTTCAAAAACGTATTGGAATTTTTATATTGTTCACAATGATAGGATGCAGGGGCACTACTTTATTCTTCTTTTTCTTGGTTTGTTGGATGACAGTTGCTGCCAACGATCTATATAATTATACTAAATTAGTATATATAGATCGTTGTTTGCTGTACTGCTTGTTGTTGGCTACTGGGGGGGGGGGGGGGGAGGGGGGGCGAAAGCGAGGTATCCATCTTCCTTTTTTTCAAATTTCTTGATTCCACTCGAAACCATTCAGTCTCCTTTTCCAACTCTTCTTCATCTGTAGGTATAGAAATTTAGCTTCTTGTTTTCTTCCTTTTCGGCAGTTAGTTTATCAGTTTTCAAATTTCCTCCAACAGTAAATGACTGAGGCTGGTTCTTACTCTCTCCATTTTTCTCAAGAAGAGAGATTCTTTTAATCAGCTACCCAAGATAACCTACTCAATCTACTCTACCTAATCCACATAACCTTAGCCATCCTACCTAACCAACTCTCCCTAAAAACCTATCTCACCCTACTTAACCTACTCTACCTAACCCACCCAACATAAACTAACATACCCTACCCCACCATGGCCCACTCAATATACTCTACCTAATCTTCATACCCTTAGCCATCCAACATAACCAACTCTCCCTAATCACCTATCCCACCCTACCTTACCTACTGTACCTAACCCACCAAACATAAACTACAGTACCCTACCTACATGGGCAGGCAAAGCCCGCCTCCCAGCCGGAGTGCAAGGCGTGGAGGCTGCTACTCACCCCTGTACAGTCATACCACTCAGGGGGGTGCAGGGGATGAAGCCCCCACGGAGCACGAAGCGCCAGTTATATAATATATATTATATAGTATATATTATATACTATTGCCGGAGTGTCTGAAAACCTCCTGACAAGGGTGGTTGTTTTGGTGGTTGATGCTCTGTTGAATATGATTGACAAGTGGTTGAAACCATAGGAATAATTATGATATCTGGAAATTTTCTATTTTGGGGGGCTCCAGGACCCCCCCAATATTTTCAACTTTTGAACGGCACATTTCTCAGCAAAGTTCAAGGAAACTTTTTTGTTCAGCGCCCCTACATTACTAGATTGCTAGAATAAAATTTTGACCGGGTCGGGTTGGGTGCGGGGGGGAGCTTAATTTTCGACGATTTTTGCATGATGGAAAATTTGAAAAATTCCAAGCCAAACTGGGGCATCTGACAATACCAACATCCATCAGGATGTCTCTAGATGTCTCAGCAGGCATTGGGGGAATTATTGATTCTTCAAAATTTTCATTTTGTGGGTTGATGATGCCCCCCTAAATTTTTGGAAAATTGAGGGGGGGAATAGCTACAGTTTCGAATCCCAGCTCAATCGACTCAGAAGATACCAAAACATCACCCCGCACAGACGAAACATTGATTTTTTCAATAGGGGGCCCGGCCCCCTCATTTTTTTGAAAAAAATTTTCAGAAAAAAAGTATGAAATTCCCAGCAAAAACTGTGAATCCTATGATCTTTTGAATAATATCATTGGAAAGAGGACCAAAAATAACCCACAGAAAAACTGTCTAATAACAAATTTCAAAATTCTAGGGGGGCGTGGGGGGACCCTCATTTACAGTGCTGGTTATGGATCACACTTACAGGTTTTTTATGCTCAAAATCGAATTCAGCATTCGAAAAAACATCAGTCCTGAAAAAATTAACCATGACAATTTGAAGGGGGGGATGCAAGGGCGATTTTTTTATTTTTGTCAATTTTGGCTGATATTCAAGGATTTTTGCAGACATGAGTTGATGGTCTATGTATTTTTTATATCAGTTCTC
This sequence comes from Nilaparvata lugens, assembly GCF_014356525.2. NCBI lineage: Eukaryota > Metazoa > Arthropoda > Insecta > Hemiptera > Delphacidae > Nilaparvata > Nilaparvata lugens. Next base: position 43,510,469 of record NC_052518.1, on the reverse strand, counting down.
AATGTTGGAATCACATAACCTGCCGTCCATGCTGCTGATAGTGTATAATCAAACCGAAAATTAAATCCAGGGGGCACTCGAGGGGGGCTGTGTGAATTCTGTCAATTTCGAAAAATCTGCAGTCACACTGAACTGTGAGATGATGTTGACATATGTCAAAAAATGATCAAAAGTGATAACCACCCTACCTAAACAACTCTACCTAACCTACTTGGGAGGGTGAAGCCCGCCTCCTACCTGGAGAGAAAAGCATGGAGACTGCAATCCAACCCTATACAGTCATGAGAAGTGAATTAAAATAGCTAGAATAACAGATTTCACCTTGAGGGTCCTCCTGGACCCCCCCAATATTTTCAACTTTTGAACCGCACATTTCTCAGCAAAGTGCAAAGGAATTTTTTGTTCAGTGCCTCAACATGACTTGATCCTCACAATAAAATTTCAACGGTGTTCCAGGGGGTGTGGGGGGGGGGTATCGAAATCACCATAGGTTTTTTTGTAATGATAATTTGGAAAATGACCAGTCAAACTGGGGCATGTGACAATACTAACTTCCATCAGAAAGTCTGTGAGAGTGCTAGCAGGCATCGTGAAAATCATTGATTTTTCGAAATTTTCATTTTTAGGGTCAATGATGCCCCCCTCAATTTTTGGAAAATTAAGGGGGGAATCGCTACAGTTTCGAATTCCAACTCAATCAACTCTGGAGATCCTGAAGCATCGCCTTTCACAGACAAACTATCGATTACTGTAATAGGGGGCTCAGACCCCCTAATGTGGAATTCTCAGCCAAAACTCTGGATCTCGAAATTTCATGCAGGAAGGGGACATGATATCATTGGAATGATATCATTAGGAAGGGGACCAAAAATAAATCACGGAGAAAGTGTGGAATAACAAAATTTTCTATTCTAGGGGGGCGTGGGGGGATCCTCATATACAGTGCTGGTCATGGATCACATTTACAGGGTTTCTATTCTCAAAATCGAATTCAGCAGCTGAAAAAACATTACTCCCGCGAAAACTAACCGAAAAAACAATAGTGGTGGTGGGAGGGTTATTTTTAGATTTTTGTCAATCTTGGCTCATATTACAGGATTTTTGCAGCCAAGATATGACTGTCTCTGTATCTTTCACATTAGTTTTTGATGTTGGAATCACATAATCCGCTGTCTATGCTGCTTATAATGCATCATCAAACTCAAAATTAAATCCAGGCGGCACTCGAGAGGGTCTGTGTGATTTTTGGAAATTTTGAAAAATCTTCAGTTACACTGGATGGTATAATGATGTTCAAATATGTCAAAAAAAATTAAAGTTATCTTAAAAGAAGAAAACAAAATTATGTATGAGAGATTCCACTTTGGGGGGTTACCCAGGACCCCTCAATTTTTCAAACTTTCTAATGGATAATTTCATAGCAAAGTCAAGAGATACAATCTTACTCAGCACATAAAAATGAGGCTATTCATCATATAATAACTAGATGGGATGATATATGAGGGATGTAAGGGCAGTTATTTAATTTTTTTTCCAATTCTGGCCAAGGAAATTTTCGACCCCCACAATTTGGCATCAGATTCAGTTGTTGAGATAGCATTCATTGCTGGTCAAAAATCACAATCACAGCTTATACATGCTTGAGATCGAATCACATAATATCATGACATCTATGCTCCTGATAGTGCACCATCAAACCCAAAATTGAATCCAGGGGTCACTCAAGGGGGGCTGTGTTATTTCTGAAAAATCTGCAGTCACACTGAACGGTATAATGATGTTAGAATATGTCAGACAATAATTGAAAGTGATGAAAAAAGAAAAAATATGACAGAATTTACCTTGGGGGGGACCAAGGACCCCCTCAATTTTTTCACTCTTTCAATGCTTGATTTCATAGCAAAGTCAAGAGGATCAATCTTACTCAGCATATCGAAATAAGGTTATTTATCATAAATGAGAACTGGATGGATTGATATATGAGGGATGTAAGGGCAATTTCTCAATCTTTTCAAATTTTGGCCTAGAAGAGTTTTGACACCCACAAAGTTGCAGCCAAAATGTAATGGGTTATGTAATTTTCACATCATATTTCTTCGTTTAGATCACATAACTAGCTGTCTATGCTGCATAATAGAACTTGAAATTAATCTAATCCAGGGGGCACCGAAGGGGGGGACAATATAGGTGCTGTGTGATTTTTGGTGATTTGGAAAAATCTACAACCACACTGGAAGGTAAAATGATGTCTAAATATGTCAAGAAATAATCTAAAGGGATGGAAAAAAATGTGAAATAACAAATACAAGAGATTCAATTTTTGGTGTTACTCAGGGCCCCCTAAATTTCTCATCTTTCCAATGTTCAATTTCATAGGAAAGTCATAAGAAACATGATAAGAAACTATCATGTTGAGCACATTGAAATGGGGCTATTTATTATAATTATAAAAACTGTATGGAAGACATATGAGAGATGCAAAGGCAGTTTTTGAGTTCACTATTCAATACAGCAATCACTAAACTCAAACTCCTAAACTACTATCCTACCCAGCACATGAAAGTCTCTAAGAGTCCCAGCGGGCTCCAGGAAAACTGGAGTTTTCAAAATTTTCATTTCAAAACTTGAACCTAGCCTATACTCTACCTGGCCTACCAAGCCAATCCCACCAACCCCACCCTAACTATTCTCCTATACCTCACCTACCTATTCAACCCTCTATCAGTAAATCTACCCCACTTAAGCCACCCTACATAAATTATGCTAATCAACCTACTCTATTGCACCCAACTTAAACTACTTTACCTGTCCCACGCTACCCAACCAACTCAACCTAAGCCACCCTACCTGAACTAACCTACCTAAACTATTTAACCTAATCTTGACACCCTAACCTACCCTACTCAATCTACTCTACCTAATCCACCTTACCCAAGCTATCCTACCAAACCAACTCTTCCTAATCACCTATCTCACCCTACCTAACCACCTCTACCTAACCCACCCAACATAAACCACTGTACCTAACCTACTTGGGCGGGCAAAGCCCGCCTCCCAGCTGGAGCGCGAAGCGCAGAGGCTACTACTTACCCCTGTACAGTCAACAGTCATACCACTCATGGGGGTGCAGGGGGCGAAGCCCCCGACGAGCGTGAAGCACGAGTTATATATATACTATAGTCGGAGTGTCTGAAAACCTCCGGACAAGAGTGGTTGTTTTGATGATTGATGCTCTATCGAATTTGATTGATAAGTGGTTGAAACCATAGGAATAATTATGATATCTGGAAATTTTCTATTTTGGGGGGCTCCAGGACCCCCCAATATTTTCAAGTTTTGAACGGCACATTTCTCAGCAAAGTTCAAGAGAACTTTTTTGTTCAGCGCCCTTACATTATTAGATTGCTAGAATAATATTTCGACCGGGTTGGGTGGGGTGCGGGGGGAGCTTAATTTTCGATGATTTTTGCATGTTGGAAAATTTGAAAAAATCCCAGCCAAACTGGGACATCTGACAATACCAACTTCCATCAGGATATCTCTGGATATCTCTAGGTGTCTTGGCAGGCATTGGGAAAATGATTGATTTTCATTTTGGGGGTTGATGATGCCCTCCTCAATTTTTGGAAATTCAAGGGGGGGAATCATTACAGTTTCGGATTTCCACTCAATCGACTCTGGAGATCCTAAAACATCGCCTTGCACAGACAAACCATCGATTTTCGCAATAGGGGGCTCGGACTCCTCATTTTTTTCAGAAATTGATTTCAGAAAACAATCTCAAGAGTCAAAATTTTAAAAAATCCCAGCCAAACTGGGGCATGTGACAACTCTAAATTCCATCAGAAAGTCTCTAGGAGTTCCAGCAGGCATTGGGAAAATTATGGATTTTCCGAAATTTCCATTTTGGGGGTCGATGATGCCCCCCTAAATTTTTGAAAAATTAGGGGGGAAATGGCTCAAATTTGAATCCAAGCTCAATCGACTCAGAAAATCCTAAAACATTGCCTTGCACAGATGAAACATCGATTTTGTCAAAAGGGGGCCTGGCCCCATCACATTGTTTTAAGAAAATTTTCTAGAAAAAAAAGTGTGAAATTCCCAGCCAAAACTGTAAATCTCACAATTTCATAAATGATATCATCAGGAAGGGGACCAAAAATATCCCACAGAAAAATTGTCGAATAATGAAATTTTTGATTCAAGGTGGGCGTGGGGGGGACCCTCATATTAAGTGCTGGTCATAGATCACATTTACAAGTTTTTTTATGCTCAAAATCGAATTCAGCAGCCGAAAAAACTTCAATCAAAAAAAAAATTAACCCGAAAAAAGCAATAGGGGTGGTGGGAGGTTGATTTTTAGATTTTTGTCAATTTTGGCTCATTTTCCAGGATTTTTGCAGCCAAGAATTGACTGTCTCTGTATTTTTCAGTTTTCAATGTTGAAATTACTTAACCTTCCATCTTCGCTGCTGATAGTGTATCAGAAACCCCAAAATTACATCCAGGGGGTACTCGAGGGGGGCTGTGTGATTTTTGGCAATTTTGAAAAATCTGCAGTTACACTAGATGGTATAATGATGTTATAATATGTCAAAAGATGATCAAAAGTGATCTGAAAAAAAAATAGTATAAGAGGTACCCTTTTACTTTATTCACATGCAAATCCCAATTTAGACTTTGATTCAATATTAGCCCAAGATATTTAATAGAGTCAGATTGTTGAATTACCTCACAGTCACAATTCACAGATCTGCAACCGACCTGATGATACCTGACAGGATCAGTGAAACTAAATGGTGATGATAATGAAAAGTTTATATAGGAAGTCTTGCTCGCATTTAGTGCTAGTTTGTTACAGTTGAACCAGCATCGCAAATCAAACAAATCCAGCTGCATTATTTCATGCAGTTCTTCATTTTTAGCAGAATATGCTAGGGCTGTGTCATTGGCAAAAGATGTAATTGATCCAAAAAATGTGTCAGAAAACAAATCATTTATGTAGACTAAAAACAATATAGGGCCCAAAACGGATCCTTGTGGAACACCATATTTAACTGTTGTCAGTTCACTATCACAACCCGAAATAGACACATACTGCTTTCTATCCATCAAGTATGATTTTAGCCACATGTTGGTAACACCACGGACACCAGCAGCATGAAGCTTATTCAACAAGGTGCTGTGTTCAACTGTGTCAAAAGCCTTTCGGATGTCCAAGAATAGACCAGATGTTCTATTTTTATGTGGTGTGTTGATGCTGTGATAAATATCTGACATAAACTTATATAATGCCTGTTCTGTGTTCAAGCCCTCCTGAAATCCAAATTGGTTTCTATTAAAATAGTTCACTTTATTGAAAAAGCTCATCAATCTTTTCTTAAAAAGTTTCTCTAGAGTTTTTGAGAACACTGAAAGCAGTGAGATGGGTCTATAATTTGAAATTTCTCTATTTGATCAACTCTTAATAATAGGTATTACCTTAGCTGTTTTTAGATTTGATAGGAAATGGCCATTCAAAAAGCTGGCATTAAAAATGTGACAAAGAACAGGAACAATAGCATAAGCTATAGATTTTATTAAACTGGAGGAAATATTATCAGGACCTGGAGATTTTCCATTTTTCAATTTATTGAAAAATTTAATGATGTTCAAATATGTCAAAGGAAATCAAAGTCATCTAAATAGAAGAAAAAAGTATTATGTATGGGAGATTCTATTTTAGGTGTTACCAAGGACCCCTCAATTTTTCCAGCTTTTCAATGGGTTATTTTACAGCAAAGTCAACAGATACAATCTTGGTCAGCACATAGAAATGGGGCTATTCATCATATAATAACTCGATGGGAGGATATATGAGGGATGTATGGGCAGTTATTCAATCCTTTTTCCAATTTTGGCCAAGGAAATTTTCGACCCTCACAATTTGGCATCAGATTCAGTTGTTGAGATAACATTCATTGCTGGTCAAGAATCACAACCACAGCTTATTCATGCTTAAAATCGGATTCAGCAGCCACAGAAACATTAGCTCTGGAGGAATAATACAACAAAATTCATTAGGGGGGATGCAAGGGCAATTTTTTTATTTTGGCCAATTTTGGTTGATCTTTAAGGATTTTTGCAGCCAAGATTCGATTGGCTCTGTATTTTTCACATAAGTTTTTGATGTTGGAATCACATAATATTATGGCGTCTATGCTCCTGATAGTGCACCATCAAACCCAAAATTTAATCCAGGGGTCACTCGACGGGGGCTGTGTTATTTTGACAATTTTGAAAAATCTGCCTTCACATTGAATGGTATAATGATGTTGGAATATGTCAGACAATAATTGAAAGTGATGGAAAAAGAAAAAAGTATGACAGAATTTACCTTGGGGGGACCAAGGACCTCCTCAATTTTTTCACTTTTTCAATGCTTGATTTCCTAGCAAGGTCAAGAGGAACAATCCTACTCAGCATATCGAAAAGAAAGCTATTCATCATAAATGAGAACTGGATGGATTGATATATGAGGGATGTAAGGAAAATTTCTCGATTTTTTTTACATTTTGGCCCAGAAAAGTTTTGACTTCCACAAGGTTGCAGCCAAGATTTCATGGGTTATGTAATTTTCACAACATATTTCTTTGTTTGGATCACATAACTAGCTGTCTATGCTGCATAATAAAACATGAAATGAATCTTATCCAAGTGGCACTGAAGGGGGGAGGACAATATAGGTGCTGTGTGATTTTCGGTAATTTGAAAAGAATCTACAACCACACTGGAAGGTAGAGTGATGTTTAGATGTGTCGAGAAATAATCGAAAGGGATAGAAAAAAATATCAAATACAAGAGATTCGATTTTTTGTGTTACTCAGGGCCTCTAGATTTTTCAACTTTCCAATGTTCAATTTCATAGCAAAGACATAAGGAACTATCATATTGAACACATTTGAATGGGGCTATTTATTATATAAAAACTGTATGGGAAGACATATGAGAGATGCAAAGGAAGTTTTTGTGTTCACCATTTAATACTGCAATCACTAAACTCAAACTACTATCCTACCCAGCATAGGAAAGTCTTTAAGAGTCCCAGCAGGCTCCAAGAGAACTATGGATTTTTCGAAATTCCCATTTCAAAACTTGAACCCAGCCTATACTCTACCTGGCCTACCAAACCAATCCCACCAACCCTACCCTATCTATCCTTCTTTACCCAACCTACCTATTCAACCCTCTATCAGTCAATCAACTTAACCTACCCCACCTAAGCCACCCTACATAAATTATGCTATTCAACCAACTCTATTGCACCCTACTTAAACTACTCCACCAACCCCACCCTACCCAACCTACTCAACCTAAGCCACCCCACCGAAAATAACCTACCTGAACTATTCAACCTAATCTTGACAACCTAACCTACCCTACAAAATATAACCTACTTAATCTACCCTACCTAGCCCACCATATCGAAAAATACAAAGGTAATTCTTTGTTCAGTGCCTCAACATTACTTGATCTTCACAATAAAATTTTGACCGTGTTCCAGGGGGTGTGGGGGGAACTAAATTACCATAAGTTTTTTGGAATGAAAATTTGAAAAATTCTCAGCCAAACTGGGGCACGTGACAATACTAAGTTTCATCAGAAAGTCTGTGAGAGTACTAGCAGGCATTGGGAAAATCATTGATTTTATGAAATTTCAATTTTTAGGGTCAATGATGCTCCCCTCAATTTTTGGAAAATTGAGGGGGGAATCGCTACAGTTTCAAATTCCAACTCAATCAACTCTGGAGATCCTTAAACATTGCCTTGCACAGACAAACATACATTTTCTCGATGGAGGGCCTGGCCCCCTCATTTTTTTGAGAAAATTTTGAAAAATCTGCAGTCACACTGAACGGTACAATGATGTTAGAATATTTCAGACAATAATTGAAAGTGATGAAAAAAGGAAAAAAATATGTCAGAATTTACCTTGGGAGGGACCAGAGACCCCCTCAATTTTCTCACCGTTTCAATGCTTGATTTCAAAGCAAAGTCAAGAGGAACAATCTTACTCAGCACATCGGAATATGGCTATTTATCATAAATAAAAACTGGATGGATTGAACTGATGGTGTATCATCAAGCCAAAAATTGAATCCAGGGGGCACTCGAGGGGGGTAGTGAGATTTTCGGTAATTTCGAAAAATCTGAAGTCGCACTGAACTGTGAAATGATGTTGACATATGTCAAAAAATGACCAAAAGTGATTAAAAAGTGAATAAAAAAGAATTTCACCTTGGGGGTCCTCCTGGACCCCCCCAATATTTTCAACTTTCGAACCGCACATTTCTCAGCAAAGTGCAAAAGAAATCTTTTGTTCAGTGCCTCAAGATTTTTCGAAATTTCCATTTCAAAACTTGAACCCAGCCCATATTCTACCTGGCCTACCAAACCAATCCCACCAACCTTACCCTATCAATCATACTTTACCCAACCTACCTATTCAACCCTCTATCAGTCAATCTACTTAACCTACCCCACCTAAGCCACCATACATAAATTATGCTATCCAACCCACTCTATTGTACCCCACTTAAACTACTCTACCCACCCCACCCTACCCAGCCCACTCAACCTAAGCCACCCTACCTGAAATAATCTACCTAAACTATTCAACCTAATCTTGACAACTGAACCTACCCTACCCAATATAAACTACTTAATCTACCCTACCTAACACACCTTATCAAAAAATACTGCTCAACCTAAGCCACCCTACCATAACTAACCTTCCTAAAATATTTAACCCAATCTTGACACCCTAACCTACCCTACCCAAGATATCCTACTCAATCTCCTCTACCTAATCCACATAACCTTAGCCATCCTACCTAACCAACTCTCCCTAATCACCTATCCCACCCTACCTAACCTACTCTACCTAACCCACTCAACATAAACTACCGTACCCTACCCTACCCTGACCCACTCAATCTACCTAATCCACATAACCTTAGTCATCCTACCTAACCCACCCACCCTACCTAACCTGCCCACGATTGGGCAGGCAAAGCTCGCCTCCCAGCCGGAGCACTATGCGCAGAGGCTGCTACCCAACACTATACAGTAATAAAAGACGATTGAGCAGGCAAAGCCCGCCTTCCAGCCGGAGTGCAAAGCACGAAGGCTGCTGACCCACCCCAAATAGGGGTGCAGGGGGCGAAGCCCCTGCCGTGTGTGAAGCACGAGTTAATATATACTAAAGCCGGAGTGTTTTAAAACCTCCTGACATGGGTGGTTGTTGTGGTGGTTGGTGCTCTGTCTGATTCAATTGACAAGTGGTTGAAACCATAGGAATAATTATGATATATGAGAATTTTTCATTTTGGAGGGCTCCCGGACCCCCCTCAATATTTACAACTTTTGAACCGCACAATTCTCAGCAAAGTGCAAAGGACCTTTTTTGTTCAGCGCCTCAACATTACAAGATTGCTCGAATAAAATTTTGACCGTGTCACAGGGGTTGCAGGGGGGAACTGAATTTTCATATGTTTTTTTGCAATAAAAATTTGAAAAATTCCCAGCAAAACTGGGGCATGTGACAATAGTAACTTCCATCAAAAAGTCTGTAAGATTACTAGCAGGCATCATGTAAATAATTTATTTTTCGAAATTTTCATTTTGGGGGTTGATGATGCCCCCCTCAATTTTTGGAATTTCAAGAGGGGGAGTCGTTACAGTTTCAAATTCCCACTCAATCGACTATGGAGATCCTAAAACATCGCCTTGCTCAGAAGAAACATCGATTTTGTCAATAAGGGGGCCTGGCCACCTCATTGTTTTAAGAAAATTCTCTAGAAAAAAAAGTGTGAAATTCTCAGCCAAAACTGTGAATCTCACAATTTCATGAATGATATCATTAGGAAGGGGACCAAAAATAACCTACAGAAAAATTGTTGAATAATGAAATTTTTGATTCAAGGGGGTCATGGGGGGGACCCTCATATACAGTGCTGGTCATAGATCACATTTACATGTTCTTTTATGCTCAAAATCGAATTTAGCAGCCGAAAAAACATCAATCCCGAAAAAATTAACCGAAAAAATCAATAGGGGGGGTGGGAGGTTGATTTTTCGATTTTTGTCAATTTTGGCTCATTTTCCAGGATTTTTGCAGCCAAGAATTGACTGTCTCTGAATTTTTCATATCAGTTTTCAATGTTGAAATCACTTGACCTGCTGTCTATGCTGCTGATAGTGTATCAGAAACCCCAAAATTACATCCAGGGGGTACTCGAGGGGGGCTGTGTGATTTTTGGCAATTTTGAAAGATCTGCAGTTACACTGGATGGTATAATGATGTTATAATATGTCAAAAGATGATCAAAAGTGATCTGAGAGAAATAAAAAAAAAAACATATGAGATATTCCACTTTGGGGGCTACCCAGGCCCCCCTCAATTTTTCCACCCTTTCAATGGTTGATTTTATAGCATAGTCAAGAGGAACAATCTTATTCAGCACATTGAAATGAGGTCATTCATCATCATTTCAGAAAAAAATGTGATATTCTATGCAAAAACTGTGAATCCTATAATCTCATTGATGATATCATTGGGAAGAGGACCAAAAATAACCCACAGAAAAACTGTCAAATAACAAATTTCCCAATTCTAGGGGTGCATGGGGGGGACCCTCATATACAGTGCTGGCTATGGATCACACTTACAGGTTTTCTTTATACTCAAAATCAACTCAGAAAGTCCTAAAACATCACCTTGCACAGACAAAACATCAATTTCCTCGAGAGGGGGCCCGGCCCCCTCATTTTTTTTAGAAATTTTTTTGAGATAAAAAAGTGTGAATTTCCCAGCCGAAACTGTGAATCTCACAATTTCATGAATGATATCATTGGGAAGGGGACCAGGAATAACCCACAGAAAAATTGTCCAATAACAAAATTCTTGATTCTAGGGGGGTGCGTGGGGGGGACCCTCATATACAGTGCTGATCATGGATCACATTTACAGAGTGTTTCATGCTCAAAATCGAATTCAGCTGCCAAAAAAACATGTCTCCCGCGAAAACTAACCAAAAAAAAAAACAATAGGGGCGGTGGGAGGGTGATTTTTTTCATTTTTGTCAATTTTGGCTCATGACATAATATGTAAAAAAATGATCGAAAGTGATCTCAATGAATGAAAAAATAACACATATGAGAGATTCTATTTTGGTGGTTACCCAGGACCCCCTCAATTTTTCCAGCTTTTCAATGGGTAATTTTATAGCGAAGTCAAGAGGAAAAATCTTACCCAGCACATTAAAATGAGGCTATTCATCATATGATAACTCAATGAGATAATAGATGAGGGATGTTAGGGTATTTATTTGAATTTCTAAAATTCTGGTCAAGGAAATTTTTGACTCTCACAATTTGGCAGCCAGAAAAATATTACATATGAGATATTCTACCTTGGGGGCCACCCAGGACCCCCTCAATTTTCCTACCCTTTCAATTGTTATTTTCATAGGAAAGTCAAACATGACTATAATCTTATAATATATTCTTTTTCAACACACAATGGTATCTTAGAATGAGAGGGATATTACATTTTTTTCTGGATATTTTTAAATGTTCAACACTGTCCTTCTAGAATGTTATAGATGTAATCTATCTACCAAAATATCATATTCGAACCATCAATAATTGCTATTTCCAATGAAATATGAATTGGAAATGTTTTCAGTTGTTAGAGATATTTTTTCCTTTTTTTAGATCTTATCATTCAATTCTGGATTAATCAAAATTAACAATATTTGATCAATAGCTCTATGAATTATGAAAAATAATTATAACCAAATAATTCTATCAGTTGTAGTTATTCAGATGCTTAACTTACAAAATATTGAATAGTTGTATAACTAAATGCGAGGAATGTTCGCTTCATATGATGCCAGTCCAAAGTCTGGAAATAACCAAGTAACATAACCTGCCATCATTACAGTTTCATTAAATAAGTAATGAAGTTAGATATGTGTACTAGGTTGAAAGTGTGATGGTCATGACATGAATGAATCTCTCATTAGATTGAGTCTGCTATCTAAAGACAATCTAAATCTACAATCTAAAACATCTTCAATAACTAACCTATGTTGTACAACCTATCCCAAACACCCCAAACCCATTAACCCCGCCCATTAACCTACTCTACGTAACCCACCCTACCTGAACTAACCTACCTAACCTTCTCAACCTAATATTTGCAACCTGACCTACTCTTCACAACCTACCCTACCTAAGATACTCTACCTGAACTAATTAAACAGCTTTCACCCATACAGTTGTAAAATACAATCGGGCGGTGAAGACAGAGGCTGCTACCCGAACCTATACAGTTGCACCCTACTCAACCTACTCTACATATCCCATACTACCTGACCTACTCTACCTAGCCCACCCAACCTAAACTACCCTACCCAACCTACTCCACCTTATTACCTTTCCCACTATACCTAACATACCCTACCCTACCCACCTCACCTAAACTATCCTACCCAATCTACTCCACCTGATTACCTACCCCACACTACCTAGCCTACACAACCGAACAAACACTACATGAGCCATCTTACCTAACCTACCCAACCTAATTTCTGCAACCTAACCACCCCACCTCACCAATGCAATCCAACTACCCAACTCTATCCAGCCTATTCAACCTAACTATACTTGATCCATTCTAACAAACAAATCCCACATAACCCACCCTACTTTACCAAACCTACTCTTCCTAAACACCTATCCCACCCAACCTAACCTACTCTACCTAACCCCTCCACCCTACCTAACCTGCCCACGATTGGGCAGGCAAAGCCCACCTCCCAGCCAGAGCACTAAGCGCAGAGGCTGCTACCCAACACTATACAGTAATAAAAGACGATTAAGTGGGCAAAGCCTGTCTCACAGCCGGAGTGCGAAGCGCTATATACTATAGCCGGAGCATCTGAAAACCTCCTGACAAAGGTGATTGTTGTAGTGGTTAATGCTCTATTGGATTCAATTGACAAGTGGTTGAAACCATAGGAATAATTATGATATCTGGAAATTTTCTATTTTGGGGGTCTCCAGGACCCCCCCCCCAACCAAATATTTTCAACTCTTGAATGGCACATTTCTCAGCAAAGTTCAAGTGAACTTTTTTGTTCAGCACCCCTACATTACTAGAATGCTAGAATAGAATTTCGACTGGGTCAGGGGTGGTGCGGGGGGGAGCCAAATTTTTGACAATTTTTTGCATGATCAAAAATTTGAAAAATTCCCAGCCATACTGGGGCATGTGACAATACCAACTTCCATCAGGATGTCTCTAGGAGTCCTAGCAGGCATGGGGAAAATTATTGATTTTTCAAAATTTTCATTTTGAGGGTCAATGATGCCCCCCTCAATTTTTGGAAAATTGTGGGAGGGAATTGCTACAGTTTCGAATCCCAGCTCAATCGACTTAGAAGATCCCAAAACATACCCTCGCACAGACGAAACATCTATTTTTTCAATAGGGGGCCCGGCCCCCTAATTTTTTTTAAAAACATTTTCAGAAAAAAAGTGTGGAATTCCCAGCAAAAACTGTGAAATCTCTAATCTCATGGATGATATCATTGGGAAGAGGACCAAAAATTACTCACAGGAAAACTGTCAAAAAACAAATTTCAAAATTCTAGGGGGGCGTGGGGGGTACCCCCATAAACAGTGCTGGTTATGGATCACACTTACACGTTTTTTATGCTCAAAATCGAATTCAGCAGTCAAAAAAACATCAGTTCCGCGGGAACTAACCATGAAAATATAATAGAGGGGGATGCAAGGGCGATTTTCTGATTTTTGTCAATTCTGCCTCATATTTGAGGATTTTTGCAGTCATGAATTAATGGTCTATGTATTTTTTACATTAGTTTTCGATGTTGAAATCACTTAAACCGCCGTCTATGCTGCTGATAGTGCATCATCAAACCCAAAATTAAAAAACACTATGGGAAGACATATGAGAGATGCAAAGGCAGTTTTTGTGTCCACTATTCAATACTGCAATCACTAAACTCGAACTACTAAACTACTATCCTACCCAGCAAAGGAAAGTCTCTAGGAGTCCCAGCAGGCTCCAGGATAACTATGGATTTTTCGAAATTTCCATTTCAATTCTACTTTGGGGGTTACCCAGTACCCCCAAAATTCTTCCAGCTTTTCAATGATTAATTTTATAGCAAAGTCAAGAGGAACAATCTAACCCAGCACATTAAAATGAGGCTATTCATAATATGATAACTCAATGAGATAATAGATGAGGAATGTTAGGGCATTTATTTGATTTTTTTAAATTCTGGTCAAGGAAATTTTCGACTCTCACAATTTGGCAGCCAAAAAAAATTACATATGAGATATTCTACTTTGGGGGCCACCCAGGACCCCCTCAATTTTTCCACCTTTTCAATTGTTATTTTTATAGTAAAGTCAAACATGACTATAATCTTATAATATATTCTTTTTCAACCAACAATGGTATCTTAGAATGTGAGGGATATTACATATTTTTCTGGATATTTTTAAATGTTCAACACTGTCCTTCTAGAATGTTATAGATATAATATATCTACCAAAATATCATATTCGAACCATCAATAATTGCTATTTCCAATAAAATATGAATAGGAAATGTTTACATTTTCCATTTGTTAGAGATATCGTTTCTTCTTGTTAGATCTTATCATTCAATTCTGGATTAATGAAAATTAACAATATTTGATTAATAGCTTTATGAAATATGAATCATGAAAAATAATTATAACCGAATAATTGTATCAGTTGTAGTTATATTAGTACCAGACCTAAATCATTTGGAATGTTGTACTCAAATTATAACATTATTTTAAAATCAGCTTGCTCAACCTCTTAAATTCTAGCCCCAACTCAACTTTCTTGATGGAACAAACAATCAATCTTCTGCCATAGAATGCATATAATGCTTCCACTATTTGACAAAATGCTCACCTACAGCTCTGTATTGAGATATACTTTCCGGATTATTCTATAAAGATCAAAGTCACAATGGAGAATTCTTAACTCACTCTTGAGTCTGGATGCTAGAATAAAATTTCGACTGGGTCAGGGGTGGTGCGGGGGGGAGCCAAATTTTTGACAATTTTTTGCATGATCAAAAATTTGAAAAATTCCCAGCCATACTGGGGCATGTGACAATATCAACTTCCATCAGGATGTCTCTAGGAGTCCTAGCAGACATGGGGAAAATTATTGATTTTTCAAAATTTTCATTTTGAGGGTCAATGATGCCCCCCTCAATTTTTGGAAAATTGTGGGAGGGAATTGCTACAGTTTCGAATCCCAGCTAAATCGACTTAAAAGATCCCAAAACATACCCTCGCACAGACAAAACATCGATTTTTTCAATAGGGGGCCCGGCCCCCTAATTTTTTTTAAAAACATTTTCAGAAAAAAAAGTGTGGAATTCCCAGCAAAAACTGTGAAATCTCTAATCTCATGGATGATATCATTGGGAAGAGGACCAAAAATTACTAACAGGAAAACTGTCAAAAAACAAATTTCAAAATTCTAGGGGGGCGTGGGGGGTACCCCCATAAACAGTGCTGGTTATGGATCACACTTACACGTTTTTTATGCTCAAAATCGAATTCAGCAGTCAAAAAAACATCAGTCCCGCAGGAACTAACCATGAAAATATAATAGAGGGGGATGCAAGGGCGATTTTCCGATTTTTGTCAATTCTGCCTCATATTTGAGGATTTTTGCAGTCATGAATTAATGGTCTATGTATTTTTTACATTAGTTTTCGATGTTGAAATCACTTAAACCGCCGTCTATGCTGCTGATAGTGCATCATCAAACCCAAAATTAAAAAACACTATGGGAAGACATATGAGAGATGCAAAGGCAGTTTTTGTGTCCACTATTCAATACTGCAATCACTAAACTTGAACTACTAAACTACTATCCTACCCAGCAAAGGAAAGTCTCTAGGAGTCCCAGCAGGCTCCAGGATAACTATGGATTTTTCGAAATTTCCATTTCAATTCTACTTTGGGGGTTACCCAGTACCCCCAAAATTCTTCCAGCTTTTCAATTATTAATTTTATAGCAAAGTCAAGAGGAACAATCTAACCCAGCACATTAAAATGAGGCTATTCATAATATGATAACTCAATGAGATAATAGATGAGGGATGTTAGGGCATTTATTTGATTTTTTTAAATTCTGGTCAAGGAAATTTTCGACTCTCACAATTTGGCAGCCAAAAAAAATTACATATGAGATATCCTACTTTGGGGGCCACCCAGGACCCCCTCAATTTTTCCACCTTTCCAATTGTTATTTTTATAGTAAAGTCAAACATGACTATAATCTTATAATATATTATTTTTCAACCAACAATGGTATCTTAGAATTTGAGGGATATTACATATTTTTCTGGATATTTTTAAACGTTCAACACTGTCCTTCTAGAATGTTATAGATATAATATATCTACCAAAATATCATATTCGAACCATCAATAATTGCTATTTCCAATAAAATATGAATTGGAAATGTTTACATTTTTCATTTGTTAGAGATATCGTTTCTTCTTGTTAGATCTTATCATTCAATTCTGGATTAATGAAAATTAACAATATTTGATTAATAGCTTTATGAAATATGAATCATGGAAAATAATTATAACCGAATAATTGTATCAGTTGTAGTTATATTAGTACCAGATCTAAATCAGTTGGAAAGTTGTACTCAAATTATAACATTATTTTAAAATCAGCTTGCTCAACCTCTTAAATTCTAGCCCCAACTCAACTTTCATGATGAAACAAACAATCAATCTTCTGCCATAGAATGCATATAATGCTTCCACTATTTGACAAAATGCTCACCTACAGCTCTGTATTGAGATATACTTTCCGGATTATTCTATAATGATCAAAGTCACAATGGAGAATTCTTAACTCACTCTTGAGTCTGGACTTGTAACTTCTAATTTCACTAAATATGCAGACTCTTCAATTCTTTCACAAATTTCATTTAGAATTAGGTATCACATGAGTATTGTCATTGCATCAGTTGAAAGATACTGCAGATGTTATGAGTTTCAAATAATATAAATTATGGTAATTCAGATTCTCAGGTTGGCAACAGCTTAAATTCAAAGTGTAACTAAATTCTCAAAACAACAAACAAAGCTGTTGCTGTATCTTGTTTTGATCATGGTTAAGAATATTTTAGAGGTACTGTTCACTATTTTAGTACATGTGGGTAGCATACACCCACTACATTATCCACTCATAGTATTCACATTATAGATGTAGCCTAATCAGTATTCAATGTCAACTAACTGTCCTACATTTTCATGAAGTGGCATTTTGGCTCATTTTCCAGGATTGTTGCAACCAAGATATGACTGTCTTTGTTTTTCTCACATCAGTTTTTGATAATGGAATCACTCAACCTTCCATCTATGCAGCTGATAGTGTATCATAAACCCTAAAATTACATCCAGGGGGCACTCGAGGGGCCTTTGTGATTTTTGGCAATTTTGAAAAATCTGCAGTTACACTGGATGGTATAATGATGTTTAAATATGTCAAAAAATGATCGTAAGTGATCTTAATGGAAGAAGAAAATAACACATATGAGAGATTCTACTTGGAGGTTACCCAGGATCCCTTCAATTCTCCCAGCTTTCCAATGGTTGATTTTATAGCAAAGTCAAGAGGAACAATCTTACCCAGCACATTAAAATGAGGCTATTCATCATATGATAACTCAAAGAGATAATAGATGAGGGATGTTGGGGCATTTATTTGATTTTCTTTTAATTCTGGTCAAGGAACTTTTTGACTCACAATTTGGCAGCCAAAAAAATATTACATATGAGATATTCTACTTTGGGGGCCACCCAGGACCCCCTCATTTTTTCCACCTTTTCAATTGTTAATTTTAAAGGGAAGTCAAACCTGACTATAATCTTGAAATATGTTATTTTTCAACCAACAATGGTATCTTAGAATGCATGAGATAGTACATATTTTTCTGGATATTTTCAAATGTTCAATACTGTATGTCCTACTAGAATGTTATAGATGTAATCTACTTACCAAAATATCATATTCAAACCATCAATAATTGCTATTTCCAATAAATTATGAATTGTAAATGTTTACATTTGTTAGAGATATTGTTTCTTCTTGTTAGATCTTATCATTCAATTCTTGATTTATCAAAATTAACAATATTTGATTAATAGCTTTATGAAATATGAATTATGAAAAAAATTTATAACTGAATAATTGTATCAGTTGTAGTTATTCAGATGCTTAACATACAAAATATTGAATAGTTGTATAACTAAATGCAAGGAATGTTTGCTTCATATGATGCCGGTCCAAAGTCCAGAAATAACCAAGTAACATATCCGTCATCATTACAGTTTCATTGAATGAGTAATGAAGTTAGTCATGTGACCGAGGTTGAAAGTGTGATGGCCATGACATAAACGAATCTTTCATTGAATTGAATCTGCTATCTACTGACAACCTAAATCTACAATCTAAAAAAATTCCAATAACTAACCTATGCTGTATAACCTATGATGTTGAAATGATGTTGAAATATGTCAAAAAATAATTTAAAGGGATAGGAAAAAATGGAAAAATGTCAAATACAAGAGATTTGACTCCTGGTTTCACTCAGGGCTCCCTTAATTTTCCAACTTTCCAATGTTCAATTTCATAGCAAAGACATAAGAAACATGATAAGAAACTATCATGCTGAGCACATTGGAATGGGGCTATTTATTATATTATAAAAAATGTATGGGAAGACATATGAGAGATGCAATGGCAGTTTTCAAGTTCATCATTCAATACTGTAATCACTCAACTCAAACTATTAAACTTCTATCCTACCCAGCACAGTAAATTCTCAAGGAGTCCCAGCAGGCTCCAGGAAAACTATGGATTTTTCGAAATTTCCATTTCAAAACTTGAACCTAGCCTATACTCTACCTGGCCTACCAAACCAATCCCACCAACCCCACACTATCTATCCTCCTATACCTCACCCACCTATTTAACCCTCTATCAGTTTATCTACTTACCTACCCCACTCAAACCACCCTACATGATTAATGCTATTCAACCTACTCTAATTCACCCAACAGAAAATACTTTACCTACCCCACCCTACCCAACCTACTCAACCTGAGCCACCCTACCTGGAATAACCTACCTAAACTATTTAACCAAATCTTGACAACCTAACCCACCCTACCCAAGATAACCTACATAATCTACTCTACCTAACCCACTTTATTAAAATAAAACTACCCAACCTAAGCAACCCTACCTGAACTAACCTACCCAAACTATTCAACCCAATCTTGACACCCTAACCCACACAACTCAAGATAACCTACTCAATCTATCTACCTCATACACATAACCTTAGCCATCCTACCTAACCAAGTCACCCTAATCACCTATCCCACCCAACCTAACCTACTGTACCTAACCCACCCAAAATAAACTACCGTACCATACCTACTTGGGCAGGCGAAGCCTGTCTCCCAGCCGGAGCGCAAAGCGCAGAGGCTGCTATTCAAACCTGTACAGTCATACCACTCCGGGGGGTGCAGGGGGCAAAGCCCCTGCCAAGCACTAAGCGCGAGTTATTTATATATAATATAGCCGGAGTGTCTGAAAACCTCCTGACAAAAGTGGTTGTTTGGGTGGTTGATGGTCTATTGAATTCGATTGACAATTGGTTGAAACCATAGGAATAATTATGATATCTGAAAATTTTCTATTTTGGGGGGCTCCAGGACCCCCCCAATATTTTCAACTTTTGAATGGCACATTTCTCAGCAAAGTTCAAGAGAACTTTTTTGTTCAGCGCCCTTACATTACTAGTTTTCTAGTGAACTTAATTTCGACCGGATTGGGTGTGGTGCGGGGGGGAGCTTAATTTTTGACGATTTTTGCATAATGGAGAATTTGAAGAAATCCCAGTCAATCTGGGGCATCAGACAATACCAACTTCCATCAGGATATCTCTAGGTGTCTTAGCAGGCATTGGGAAAATTATTGATTTTTTAAAATTTTCATTTTGTGGGTCAATGATGCCCCCTTAAATTTTTAGAAAATTGAGGGGGAAATAGCTACAGTTTCGAATCCCAGGCTCAATCGACTCAGAAGATACCAGAACATCGCCTCACACAGACAAAACATCAATTTTTCCAATAGGGGGCCCGGCCCCCTCATTTTTTTGAAAAAAATTTTCAGAAGAAAGTGTGAAATTCCCAGCAAAAACTGTGAATCCTATAATCTTCTGAATGATATCATTGGGAAGAGGACCAAAAATACGTCACAGGAAAACTGTCAAATAACAAATTTCAAAATTCTAGGGGGGCGTGGGGGGGACCCCCATATACAGTGCTGGTTATGGATCACACTTAAAGGTTATGCTCGAAATCGAATTCAGCAATCAAGAAAACATCAGTCCTTTGGAAACCAACCATGTTCATATAAAGAGGGGGATGCAAGGGCAATTTTTAGATTTTTATCAATTTTGGCTCATATTCGAGGATTTTGCAGTCATGAATTGATGGTCAATGTATTTTTTATATCAGTTTTCAATGTTTGAATCACATGACCTGCCGTCCATGCTGCTGATAGTGTATCATCAAACCGAAAATTAAATCCAGGGGGCACTCGAGGGGGGCTGTGTGAATTTTGGCAATTTCAAAGAATTTGCAGTGACACTGAACTGTGAGATGATGTTGACATATGTCAAAGAATGATCAAAAGTGATGAAAAAGTGAATAAAAATAGCAAGAATAACCGATTTCATCTTGGGGGTCCTCCCAGACCCCCCCAATATTTTCAACTTTTGAACCGCCTATTTCTCAGCAAAGTGCAAAGGAAATTTCTTGTTCAAAGCCTCAACATTACTTGATCCTCACAATAAAATTTCGACCATATTGCAGGGGGTGTGGGGGAACAAAATTACCATAAGTTTTCTTGTAATGAAAATTCGAAAAATTCCCAGCCAAACCGGGGCATGTGACAATACTAACTTTCATCAGAAAGTCTGTGAGAGTACTAGCAGGCATTGAGAAAATCATTGATCTTACAAAATTCCCATTTTTAGGGTCAATGATGACCCCCTCAATTTTTGAAAAATTGAGAGGGGGAATAGCTACAGTTTCGAATTCCAACTCAATCAACTCTGGAGATCCTTAAACATCGCCTTGCATAGACAAACATAGATTTTCTCGATAGGGGGCCTGGCCCCCTCATTTTTTTTGAAAAATTTTGAAAAATCTGCAGTCACACTGAATGGTATAATGATGTTAGAATATGTCAGACAATAATTGAAAATGATGAAAAAAGGAAAAAAAATATGACAGAATTTACCATGGGAGGGACCAAGGACCCCCTTAATTTTTTCAACTTTTTAATGCTTGATTTCAAAGCAAAGTCAAGAGGAACAATCTTACTCAGCACATCGGAATAAGGCTATTCATCATAAATGAGAACTGGATGGATTGAACTGATGGTGTATCATCAAGCCAAAAATTAAATCCAGGGGGCACTTGAGGGGAGTAGTGTAATTTTTGGTAATTTCGAAAAATCTGAAGTTGCACTGAACTGTGAAATGATGTTGAGATATGTCAAAAAATGATCAAAGTGATTGAAAAGTGAATAAAAAATAGAAAAAAATACAATTTCACCTTGGGGGTCCTCCCCAGTATTTCCAATTTTCGAACCGCACATTTCTCAGCAAAGTGCAAAAGAAATCTTTTGTTCAGTGCCTCAAGATTTTTCGAAATTTCCATTTCAAATCTTGAACCCAGCCTATACTCTACCTGGCCTACCAAACCAATCCCACCAACCCTACCCTAGCAATCCTACTTTACCCAACCTACCTATTCAACCCTCTATCAGTCAATCTACTTAACCTACCCCACCTAAGCTACCATACATATATTATGCTATTCAACCCACTTTATTGTACCCTACTTAAACTACTCTACCTACCCCACCATACCCAACCCACTCAACCTAAGTCACCCTACCTGAAATAATCTACCTAAACTATTCAACCTAATCTTGACAACCGAACCTACCCTACCCAATATAACCTACTTAATCTACCCTACCTAACACACCTTATCAAAAAATTATACTCAACCTAATCCACCCTACTATAACTAACCTTCCTAAACTATTTAACCCAATCTTGACACCCTAACCTACCCTACTCAAGATATCCTACCCAAACCACTTTACCTAATCCACATAACCTTAGCCATCCTACCTAACCAACTCTCCCTTATGACCTATCCCACCATACCTAACCTACTCTACCTAACCCACTCAACATAAACTACCGTACCCTACCCTACCCTGGCTCACTCAATCTACTCTACCTAATCCACATAGCCTTAGTCATCCTACCTAACCCACCCACCCTACCTAACCTGCCCACGATTGGGCAGGCAAAGCCCACCACCCAGCCGGAGCACTATGCGCAGAGGCTGCTACCCAACACTATACAGTAATAAAAGACGATTGAGTGGGCGAAGCCCGCCTTCCAGCCAGAGCACAAAGCGCGGAGGCTGATGACCCACCCCAAATAGGCGTGCAGGGGGCGAAGCCCCCACTGAGCGTAAAGCATGAGGTAATATATACTAAAGCCGGAGCGTTTGAAAACCTCCTTACAAGGGTGGTTGTTGTGGTGGTTGGTGCTCTGTTGAATTCAATTGAAAAGTGGTTGAAACCATAGGAATGATTATGATATATGAGAATCTTTCATTTTGGGGTGCTCCCAGACCCCCCCAATATTCTCAACTTTTGAACCGCACATTTCTCAGCAGAGTGCAAGAGAACTTTTTTGTTCAGTGCCTCAACATTACTAAATTGCTAGAATGAAATTTCGACCAGGTCGCAGGGGTTGCGGGGGGGAACTGAATTTTCATTGGTTTTTTTGAAATAAAAATTTGAAAAATTCCCAGCCAAACTGGGGCATGTGACAATACTAACTTCCATCAGAAAGTCTGAAAGAGTACTGGCAGGCATAGGAAAAATTATTGATTTTTCGAAATTTTTATTTTGGGGGTTGATGATGCCCCCCTTCAATTTTTAAAGGATGTCTTTAGAAGTCCTAGCAGGCATTGGAGAAATTATGGATTTTCCAAAATCGAATCCAGCAGCCGAAAAAACATTAGTCCCGCAAAAATCAACTATGAAAATATATAGGGGGGGAAGCAAGGGCAATTTTTCATTTTTTTTCAATTTTGGCTCATATTCAAGGATTTTTGCAGCCATGAATTGATTGTCTATGTATTCTTACATCAGTTTTCAATGTTGGGATCACATAACCTGCCATCTATGCTGCTGATAGTGTATCATCAAACAAAAAATTAAATCCAGGGAGCACTCGAGGGGGGCTGTGTGATTTTTGGCAATTTCGAAAAATCTGCAGTCACACTGAACTGTGGAATGATGCTGACATATATCAAGAAATTATCAAAAGTGATGAAAAAGTGTATAAAAAATAGCAAAAATAACAGATTCTACCTTGGAGGTCCTTCCGGATCCCCCCAATATTTTCAACTTTTGAACCGCACATTTCTCAGCAAAGTGCAAAAAAAATTTTTTGTTCAGTGCCTCAACATTACTTGATCCTCACAATGAGATTTCGAACATGTTCCAGGGGGTGCGGGGGGAACAAAATTTCCATCAGTTTTTTTGTAATGAAAATTTGAAAAATTCCCAGCCAAACTGGGGCATGCGAAAATAGTAACTTCCATCAGAAAGTCTGTGAGAGTACTAGCAGACATCAGGAAAATCATTGATTTTTCGAAATTTTCATTTCTAGGGTCAATGATGCCCTCCTCAATTTTTGGAGATCCTCAACTCTGGAGATCCTTAAACATCGCCTTGCACACATGAAACATCGATTCTCTTGATGCCCCCTATCAAATGGCTCAATTTACCCCTCATTTTTTTGAGAAAATTTTGAAAAATCTGCAGTCATACTGAATGGTAAAATGATGTTAGAATATGTCAGACAATAATTGAAAGTGATGAAAGAAGAAAAAAATATGACAGAATTTACCTTGGAGGGACCAAGGACCCCCTCAATTTTCTCAACTTTTCAATGCTTGATTTCATAGCAAAGTCAAGAGGAACAATCTTACTCAGCACATCGAAATAAGGCTCTTTATCATGAATGAGAACTGGATGGATTGATATATGAGGGATTTAGGGGCAATTTCTCAATTTTTCCAATTTTGGCCCAGAAAATTTTTGACACCCACAATGTTGTAGCCAAAATTTCATGGATTCTGTAATTTTCACATCATATTTCATTGTTTAGATTGCATAACTAGCTGTCTATTTTACATTATAAAACTTAAAATAAATCTAATCCGAGGGGCACTCAGGGGGGACAATATAGGTGCTGTGTGATTTCCAGTAATTTGAAAAGAATCTACAACCAAACTGGAAAATAGGATGATGTGTCAAAAAATAATAGAAAAGGATAGAAAAAATGAAAAATATCAAATAACAGAGATTTGATTTCTGGTGTTACTCAGAGCCCCCTAAATTTTTCAACATTCTAATCTTCAATTTCACAGCAAAGACATAAGGAACTATTATGTTTGGCACATTGAAATATGGCAATGCATTATATAAAAACTGTATGGGAAGACATATGAAAGAAGGACATCATCCTATTTTCCAGTTTGGTTGTAGATTCTTTTCAAATTACTGGAAATCCATTCTATACTGCAATCACTCAACTCAAACTACTGAACTACTATCCTATCTAGCACACCTGATTAAACCTAGCCTACTCTACCAGGCCTACCCAACCAATACCACAAAACCTAATCTACCCTATCCACCTTCTGTGTCCTCCTATACCTGACCTACCCACTCAACCCTTTCTCAGTTAATCTAATAAACCTACTCCACCCAAGCCACCCTATATAAATTTTGCTATCCAACCTACTCTACCTAACACACCTCATGCTATCTAACCTACCCCACCTTACCCACCATACCTCACCTATCCAATCTAACTACTTCACTCTATCCAGCCTATACAATCTAACTATACTTGAACCATTCTAACAAACAAACCCCACATAACTCATCCCACTTTACCTACATAATCTCTATTTCTAGGATGTGCATCATTCTGGGTTGCTAGGTTATAAACAATGCTTAGACCCAGACATCCTGTACTGCTAACCTCTATCTCTACTACTCTATCCTACTTAACTCCACTCTACCTATCCCACCCTACTTAACCTACTCTACCTAACCCACCTTACCTAAACTACCCTACCTAACCTACTCTACCTATTCTCCTATCCAACCCTACCAAACCAACTCTATCTAACCCACCCTACCTAAACAACTCTACCTAACCTACTTGGGTGGGTGAAGCCCGCCTCCTACCTGGAGCGAAAAGCATGGAGACTGCAATACAACCCTATACAGTCATGAGGAATGGATAAAATATGACAAAAATAACCGATTTTACTTTGGGGGTCCTCCCGGACCCCCTCAATATTTTCAACTTTTCAACCACACATTTCTCAGCAAAGTGCGAAACAAATTTTTTGTTCAGTGCCTCAACATTAGATGATCCTCACAGTAAAATTCCGACCATGGTCCAGGGGATGCGGGGGGGAACGAAATTCCCATCAGTTTTCTTTGTAATGAAAATTTGAAAAATTCCCAGCCAAACTGGGGCATGTGACAATACTAACTTCCATCAGAAAGTCTGTGAGAGTACCAGCGGGCATCAGGGAAATCATTGATTTTTCGAAATTTTAATTTTAGGGTCAATGATACCCCCCTCAATTTTTGGAAAATGAAAGGGGGGAATTGCTACAGTTTTGAATTCTAAGTCAATCAACTCTGGAGACCCTAAACATCGCCTTGCACAGACAAACTATCAATTACTGTAATAGGGGGCTCAGACACCCTAATGTGGAATTCCCAGTGAAAACTGTGGATCTCAAAATTTCATGAATAATATCAGAAAGGGGACCAAAAATAACCCACAGAAAAATTGTCGAATAACAACATTTTTTATTCTAGGTGAGCATGGGGGGGACCCTCATATACAGTGCTGGTCATGGATCACATTTACAGGGTTTCTATTCTCAAAACCGAATTCAGCAGCTAAGAAAACATTACTCCTGCAAAAACTAACCAAAAAAAAAAAACAATAGTGGTGGTGGGAGGGTTATTTTTTTATTTTTGTCATTTTCCAGGATTTTTGCAGCCAAGATATGACTGTCTCTGTATTTTTCACATAAGTTTTTCATGTTGGAATCACTTAACCCGCCATCTATGCTGCTGATAATGCATCATCAAACCCAAAATTGAATCCAGAGGGCACTCGAGGGGGTCTGTGTGATTTTTGGCAATTTTGAAAAATCTGCAGTTACACTTTACAGTAAAATGATGTTCAAATATGTAGAAAAAAATTTAAGTCATCTAAAAAGAAGAAAAAAAAAATATGCATGAGAATTTTGGGGGGTTACCCAGGACCCCTAAATTTTTCCAGCTTTTCAATGGTTAATTTTATAGCAAAGTCAAGAGATACAATCTTACTCAGCACATAAAAATGAGGCTATTCTTCATATAATAACTTGATATGTGAGGGATGTAAGGGCAGTTATTCAATTTTTTTTCCAATTCTGGCCCAGGAAATTTTTGACCCTCACAATTTGGCATCAGATTCAGTTGTTGAGATAACATCCATTGCTGGTCAAAAATCCCAACCACAGCTTATCCATTCTTGAAATCAGATTCAGCAGCCCAAGAAACATTAGCTCTGTGGGAATAATCCAACAAAATTCATTAGGGGGGATGCAAGGGCAATTTTTTGATTATGACCAATTTTGGTTAATCATTAAGGATTTTGCAGCCAAGATTCGACTGGCACTGTATTCTTCACATCAGTTTTTGATGTTGGAATCACATAATATTATGGCGTCCATGCTCCTGATAGTGCACCATAAAACCCAAAATTTGATCCAGTGGTCACTCAAGGGGGGCTGTGTTAATTCTGACAATTTTGAAAAATCTGCAGTCACACTAAACGGTATAATGATGTTGGAATTTGTCAGACAATAATGGAAAGTGATGAGAAAAGAAAAAAAATTGACAAAATTTACCTTGGGGGGGACCAAGGACCCCCTCAATTCTTTCAGTTTTTCAATGCTTGATTTCATAGCACAGACAAGAGGAACAATCTCACTCAGCATATCGAAATAAGGCTATTTATCATAAATGAGAACTATATGGATTGATATATGAGGGATGTAAGGGCAATTTCTCGATTTTTTCAAATTTTGGCCCAGAAAAGCTTTGACACCCACTATGTTGCAGCCAAAATTTCATGGGTTATGTAATTTTCACATCATATTTCTTTGTTTAGATCACATAACTAGCTGTCTATGCTGCATAATGAAATTTGAAATTATTCTAATCCAGGTGGCACTGAAGTATAGGGGACAATATAGGTGCTGGTCCTCAATCACAACCACCGTCAAATAACCTTTGTGTATGAGATATTAAGCTGTTCTCGGACTTTTCACCCATTCTGTATTTGGTCAGTTTTTTTCTTATAGTATATCTAGTTTTTATATGAGTTGTTTGTTTTTGAATCACTTGAATTGATATTGAGGCATGTGATGTAGTGATCAGTTATGTCCAACTTCAGTAATGGAGAGTATGCAAAGCAGTTCTTAGGGAGTGGGATGAAAAAATGATCTATACAGATATTGCTTGTGGGAATAGTTGCTTTATCAATGCATGCTACAAACCCATTTACATATAAGATATCCAGGCAACACTCTTCTTGTAATATGGGGTTTAGAATGTCGCAATTATATCACCGGCAATGATTTCCAAGCTCCTTTGATTCGGCACCACAGTACTGGATAAGTCCTCCAGTCCGTTGTTAAAAACTGATAGTGATAAAGACAGGCTGTGATAAATACATTTCTTTTGACAAGGACAGTTAACCCAGCTTCCACAATCAGCTGGTTACTAGTTACTGATAAAGCTTCATCAATATATACGACAATACCGTCTGTCACACTGATTGATACTGTTGTAGGAACGAAGCAACCTGAAGCCCTCAATACTCACAAGGTCACTATCATCTCTAAGCCAGGCTTCTGTTAGAATAATGAAGTTATATTTGGTTTTGATTCCATGCAATGAAATTAATAACTCGTCAAAGTTTCTATTGTAACTAAGAATATTTAGATGTAACACCCTAAAGCTATTTGACCCACGACAATCACCACTGGCATCATTGAAAGCATTGTAATCTACAATATTATTGAACTCAAAACGGCCGCTCGAGATAATCATCATTATCCATGACTATCTTCTATATCTTGTCAGCGCACTGGCCAGATCACATTATTTAGAATTCAGAAAAAAATTATGTGAAGCAGCTTGAAAGTAGAATATTAATTGATGTAAAGTGAAGAATATAATAGAGGTTCAGAGTAGCTGGAAATGTTCAAAATATTCCAAGTCCAAAAAAAAAGAGAAGGTAAACAAAAATAAAACTTCCCAGAGATAGAACCAGGAAAATAAAAAATATATTCAAGGGAATTTGATCATCAATATTTGACTTGTTGGAGAGAGGAAAACAAAATTATCAAAAATTATTACAATAAAATTTTACTGAATATGAGTTACTGGAAGATTTTCCAGAAATAGAAAAATTATAATAAAAATATATTTACAGTTATCGAATTTATAACCAGTATTTTGATTTGTTACAAATTAAATGAGATAAAAACGAAAGTTCATTCTTTAGTGCTCAGTGATGAAGCTCTCTCCCCTTATCATCATTTTAATTAATCAGTTCATTAATCAGATGAGTCAATTGTCAAGTGACATGATTCACATTGTATTCAGATTATAACAAAAATGTAAGAGGGAAAAGAATTCTAAATATCATCTTCTAATGAAAAATATCTTAGTTCTCTCCTATAAATTTTCACAACAACACTTCTCTTCACAACAACACTTGTGTGTCATCAAACAGCACACTAAACTTGATCGGAAGTCCAGACGGGCAATGCTGCATTATAACTTTGTTGATTCCATCCTTGATATTTTTTATAGTGTGGGTGAAGACATCGATCAGGAACTGATGCACACATCCATTGCTGATAGCTGTATTTTCGATGGATTGTGAATATCACCTCTTCTATGGAGAATGCTGTCCACGCTTACTGCATTGACAACTGCCTGTCGTTTATCCCGAAGTCTGGAGCAAGCAAAAATGTAAGACTCATGATCTGGACATGATTCCAAATATCCTGCATCGTTGAAAAAGTCTGTCAATGAGATAATACCATGATTATGTAGTTCCTCCTCATGCTCAATCACTGCATACCGCAGACATAGCTCACTGTTTGACAACATGTTGCAGTAGACTGAATACCTCTCAGTGCTGACAAGCCGTCTTATACCAAACAGGGAAAAGTGGTGGTGGTGGGGATAACTTTTCCTGTTTCAATAGGTCTATTATGATGTCACCCCATCATGAATCACTTCTCAATTCATTGTTATCATTAGTAGGAAGAAGTATCATTTTCTATATAATTTGAGTCTTAAACATAAATCCTCTATGGTGTAGTGGCTAGCATGTCAGCTTTCCAAGTTGGAGGTTCCAGGTTCGAATACAAGGTGGTAAAGGTAAGTATTAAAGGTCAGTATCAACAGAACCAGAGGATATATATATTTTTTTTGTATGTAGTGGGTAGAGAAGAGAAAACAATATTTTTATTCTTCCCATATGCATTTATTTTCCATCATGAAACAGAATATATATATTAGTCATTGAAAATCCTCTTCTATATTTTGTGGTTTCCTGATAGACCTCTGCCGACCTTTCCTCTCGTTCTGAAATGCTGCATACTCCATCAGTTTGTACAGTATCCCGAAAAGCAGCACTGTGGATAGATATTAGTAGAGCAGAGTCTCCTGAACAGCTCTCTGTAACTCTGAATCTCTTCACACGTCCATCATCTCTGCAGTATGAGAATCCTGCAAAGGTCACCTTCCTGTTGTTGCTGATAAGAGTTGGACTCTTGTCACCGCATTCAAATTCATGCCAATACTTTCGGGATGAACGATCATCAAAGATCAATTCAATCTCGACATCCTCATTTCGCCAATTATAGACTTTATCCAAATTTACAACAGCTACTTCACTATACTTGAGACTGTAGATAGTATCCAAAGGTACTCGTTGGCTATCGCCAAACAGAGCATAACCTTTTAAGTATGACATTATCAACAGTTAGCAATTGACTGATGTTCAAGAGACAAACTTCTCCACTTATATATAGTCCATAATGATGGTGGTGGGGGAAAAAGTGAATGATAAAACAGTAAATTAAATCAAATGTTTATTCATTGATATGGAAAGGTTAGGACAAAAATATCTATCTTCCAGCATTGTCTTCATAATCCAATCATGGGTTGAGTTCACAATATTGTGTGTGCAGAGTAGTGGTGTATCCATAGGCTCCTTCCTTGATCCAGTCAGCTTCTTCGGCACAGACTCCACATAGTTGAGTGTGTAATGCTCCGGGCAGTAGCTTCCATGTCCAGCGCTAGTCCTCAGCAATTCCACCAGGTTCGGTATCTTGCAGTAGAGATAGGGTAATGTCAAGTCGACATACTCTATATTCTCCTTATCATCCAGCTGCAGCAGCTTGTCCAATAGAGCGATTGCTCATATCCATAGACAAAGGTCTTGATTGACTGTCCCAAGTTGCTGTCAGCCAGCCATCATCCAATCATATCGCAAACAATTGATTTCAGAGCTTTGTAGGGAAGATGTTGTTGACCAGCTCCTTTGACCGACCATCTAAGTCCATGTTTAGCTTGATGTAGACAATTGTTGTCAAGCACCACACTAGCTTTCAACAGCATATCTGGGTAGGGTGGCTTGAAAAAGTAGTGATGAGTTGTTACATGATAATTATCATCACATTCAGTACTGCCATCTCCTTCACAATGAAATCATGACCCAGTCCTTCAAATCCTTGGAAGTTCATCAGGTAGAGTGGTAGTGGACCGAAAATGTTGCTAGCTCTTCTGTAAATGTTGCAAAGTTGTCGTCTCCACTACAGTCCTCAAATACCACGCCATCATCGGAAGCAGTATGTAGGTCTGTAGTACTTGTAGAAGCATCCTTCATCAACGGTTTGTCTAACACATCCTCTCCTTCACTTATCTGTCCATCTTCCCTAGTAGGGAAGGTAACAGTAGCCGACTTGAACATGACTGCTCCACATGAGAATGAGCTGCACAATCCAGATCATGAATAATTTATATTCTTCTATGCTGACTGTACTAGACCAGTCAATGGTTGGTACTCTTTGATCATTTCATGAATTATTAGGCAGTAGGCTCGTGTATTGGTGGGTATGTTGGCAGTAGCTTCAAACTCAATCGACACTTCATGTTTTGAGTGATTCATTTTGGCAGGAGCAATCGAAAGCAAAAAAATTATCTTATCAGTGCTTATAGCTCCTGTTTCAAGCAGAGGTTTAGATGAGTGAGCATTATCATGATTGTAGACTCCATTGAAAGCTGCATACATGTTGTAGACACAATTATCATCACCATCAATGCTCTCATACAGGTAGTATTCGTTGTTTGAAAACACTCGAATATCCTTCATACTACACTTGTCAAATTTTGAACTGTTAGCTGCTGCTACACCTCGTCTTGCAGTCTGCAGGCCAACTACAATGTAGTGTGCCTTCTCATGCTGAGTTGTTGACTTGACAGTCCATGTATGTTTTGTAATTTGCAGCAAGGTTGGGTACTCATACAATTCCCAATGTCGAAATGGTATACTGATTGGTGTGTCATTCTGCACAATCTGTAGCAGACGCATTCTTACATCATCAGACACTTCCACATAGGGAATTCTCCACAAAAGCTATGTGATTATAACATTAGCACCGGCAACACTCACACAGTCATTGAAATTAGGGCTTCATCTCAACACCAGCTTAACAGAATCTGTCTATAGTCTCTGGCAAAGCCCAGCAGGTATCATAGAGGTACATCCATTTTTGTACCATCAGCAGCGAAATTGGCAAAACCAGTGGTTGAACTAAACTTGTAGCCGGCCGCTCCCATCTTGCTGCATTCATCTCGCTCGAATGTCATAGCATTCTTCATCAGACTGGTGATACCCGGATTATGTATGCTGTCCACCTCCACACCATTGATTTCATAACGTATCTCTGAAAACAGATTGGCAAAGAATCCAGACACACACGGTGTTCCAGCCACAGCAGCATCGGCAGCTCCAAGTACTGTATACTCCAGATGTAGATAGCTCTCGGATGACAGTGTGTAAATGTCCTGTTGCTGGATTGGTATCCTCAATATTCATCATTGGCATTGAAGCTTGTGGTATAGGGGGCATGAGAATGGTACTCATAGACAATGATACTGGTGTCCAATGAAGGTCCATTCCTTGTCACATTCAAAACTCCCATTGCTAATGTTGTCTCACTTGACAGCCTTTTTCCTTTAGATGGTCCTCTTAATGGTCCTTTTAATGCTCCTCGATGTTAACCTCACAGAGGTTGAATGTCGAATGACACGTTTTGCATTGGCACTCCTTCCATCTATTTTTTTAGGTTCTTGACTGCCCTCCATGGGAGACATTGCCGCCTCCACATCCAATCCCTGATCCCACTTTGAGAATATTAGCACCATCTCACTTATGCTGTCTCAAATGCAAAGTAATATTGATCTCCCCACCTCTATTATTTATCAGACGTTCGTTCTCATCAACAACCTCCAACATAATGTTACCAATCTGCTTGATGTCCACAGGTAAATAGATTACATTCTGCACAGTTACAATCATTTTATATCCTGGATCAACATCTGGGTGAAACTCATAGATCACATGATCTTTGACCCCATTCAAATAGGATCCTCCCAAAATGTTACATTTCATATGCAGCACATTAGGTCAATTGATTTTTACTGTAAAATCACCTCTAGCCTCCTTGTTGGCTTCTACAACTCGTTTATCACTGAATCCCAACAAACGTCCTATTGAATTGGCTGGACTGAAATCTAACTTGGCATTGCTCAGAACCGAACATTTTAAGGTCAATGGATCGACAGCCACTGAGAACTGTATGCCTTCGTTATGTAACCTAGCTCTAAGCAGAGTGGCAATAGTTTGAAATTCAAAACTGCCCTCTTGTAATGATATATGCTGGAGATCTGACCCAAATTCAGCACTAGTATCCTGCATCACCTTGGATACAATATCCTCTTTTTTCTTATCTTCTTCTTCCATTCCAATCTTCCATCTATTACCCCTGGTTCCAACATTACATACATAACCATACCAATGATTTGTCATATTTGAATTGTCAACTGATGTTAGCTCCTGATGTGTCAGTGCTGGGTCAGTTGTTGCTGATTTCTTCACTATATAATTTAAGAGTTTTGGTGCATAGTAGTGCAGTGTATTGTTGTAGCCCGCCTCAATATTTGGTATTGAATTACAGCTGGTGAAGCTGATAAGACCAACCTCCCATTCACCAGTGCTTGTATCAAGAGGTGGGTAAAAGTTGCTTTTCAGCACAGATGTATTACCTCCAAAGCAGAGCATCATGGTCTTGACTGCTCAATGTACTATTGCACAATGATTTGCTATAAGTTCTTACTCAGTTTATATATATATGGAGAAGACAATGGGGAATAATAATACATGTTTTTTATAGATTATAATCATTTATTTTCATCAATCAAAAATTTCAAACACAAATGTCCACAAATATGAGAGTAGAGATCTGCCTGCTTCCATTCATAGTTATATTCGATCCTTACCGCTGGTGCTAGCCCTTGATGCATGTAGTCGATAAACTCCTGTGGTGGTCTCAGGTTGCTGAATCCATCAAAGTATTGGATGACATCATCATTCTTCACATAGCACACCCAATGTGTGCCGGCGCCAGTACTGCTGTCAAGATTGATGATACCACATTCTCGTCTCAATGGTCCTGCAACCAGTAGAGCATCCCGCATAAACACACCTTGGAATCGTTCCAGCTTTAGATGACACACATACTCGTAGATGTAGAGGTCTGCGTCGGTGAGTGCCTGGTCAGGCAGAGCAATCATCGTCTTCTGCATTGACAATGGTGGCATGCCCCGTTTCCCGTCCTCTGTTGATGTCTCAGATAAAGACCTCCACCTTTCTTGGACGATGTCTGCTGACATTTTAGATAAAGTCATCTACCTTTCTTGGACGATGTGTGCTGACATTTCCTGGAATTCTTCTTACAACTTCTTGCTCCTCCACCAAACTTTGCCTTGGCACTCATGATGTTGGTGACTGCTATCGCTGCTGCCCTCTCCGCCAATCCCAAGTCCGAAGATGTTACTACACTCCAAGCACGCTCTGCCAAGATGTTGTCAGCTACTGCTCTGCTTGCTGTATCACCACTCTTGGAATAGGCAATATCGTGTTCCTTGCAGGCTTGATTGAGTTTGTTGATTCCTGGATCACCTCTTGCTAATTGCTCTGCAAGTTTTGTTCCTAGCCCGCAGTACTGATAGCCAGGGATATGCAGTTCAACTGGTAGAATGTTGATTGCCCTATTAACTATTGCACCGGTTACGTTCTTGATAGCTGACAAGACTCCTCTTCCTTGATACCTCTTTCTCTCTCTGCATATCACCATCTAATGCTGCTCAGACGGGTTGTCAATTGGTTTTATACCTTCAGGTGATTCTGATGAAAAAAGACCTGAAAGTCTGATCATCTCAGTTTCCAATCTAGTGTGATCCCAACCTCCTGCTCTCTTCAACATGTTTTGTAAATCAGGTATACTGAATATATTTGCTGTTATATTTATATATTTACTGGTATATTTCTCAACGACTTCAATGACAAGCTCTCGGAATCTTTTTTCCAAATATCATTTGTTCACCCCATCCAAGTCTCCAATTGGATCTCACATATCTGTCAGTATAGAGTTATTTAGACTTGTAACAATGATTGACTGTCATCGAGACTTTTGAACTTTGGCAGCCATGACCAAATAAGATCTTTGCATGTGATCAGATTTATAGTGTCACTATCATTTCGAGGATCCGCTACATTAATCACTCGCCTGTGGTGAGTGTTGATATTACCCAAAGTATCTATAATTCTTTCACCCATAGGAGCCATTGTATATGGAAGGCAGTGTGTGGTAGAAACACTCTCAACTGTATGTCAAGTTGGAGTACAACCTTCTTCTTATATTACAACTAGTGTGCAGGCTTGCCAACTATGTAACCACCTTCCACCAACTCTTCTAAAATGGAATTGATTTCATTCTCATGTCCAGTGTTGCCAACTGCTCTAGATTGGTTCAAGAGTCTCAACCTGTCTACAAGTTCATTAGGATCATTGTAGTGGATGTATTTGATTTCAGTAGCATTGTTTGCAACCAATATTCGGTAAAATTTATGAAAATATATAATTTCCATTCAACTCTATGAATACTTTGAGAGCAACGGCCTGCTTACCACTGCACAGTTTGGTTTCAGAGCGGGTAGATCAACCATAGATGCAGTTGGCTCAATTGTAGACGACATATTAGACTGCTTCAATTCAAAGAACTATGCAGGTTAGTCCTGTATGACCTGAGTCGAGCGTTCGATGTTGTCCAACATGAAATTTTATTGAAAAAATTGTAACTTATCATTTAGGTGTACAAGGGAAAGCTCTTAAACTGTTGCAATCGTACCTGAGTGATCGTAGGCAGACTGTAAATGTTAATAACGAATTCTCCAAGTGTTGCATTGTACGTCATGGTATACCACAAGGATCAATAGCAGGACCCTTGCTATTTCTGATAATGATGAATGATATTGATTATTGTACCAAATCTAAAGTAGTTTGTTATGCTGACGACATATCTATGTTTTCTGTAGATACTGATATCCTGGCTCTAAAAGAAAAAATGTCCAACTGTCAGGATGAAATGAGCATATGGTTTAGGGCAAATAATCTACTTCTCAATAGCAATAAAACGCAACAAATAATTCTAGGGTTGAGGCAAATTGATAAAGATAATTTGAAATGTGTGAAGATTTGGGGATATATCTAGATCAAGGATTGACATGGGGCGCACATATTGATCATGTTTGTTCCAAGCTGAGCCGAGTGTTATATCTTTCACGCAGATTGAAAGAATATGATATATATAGATAGATATAGATATAAAAGTGCTTTATTGAAAAAAACAATATTTTACCAGAAGTATCATATAAAAATATTGCATACACTGTATGGCTTGGTCAAAGACAGTCAGCCGGAAATTCCGAATTACTAAGATAAATGAACACACATTCTTCATATCAAAATAAAATAAATAAATGAGTCTCTTTGGATAAAACAGAAGCATTTTAACATTTTATATTTCTAATGTGATCCAATTCCTTTCTTCATTTTTTAAATGAAAAAAAAAAAATAATAATAAAGTCCAAATAATACATGATGATCAAATTTCTTGATAATACACAAATTAAATTAAACAACCTGAGTAGAAAAAAGTCGAAAAAGAGTACCCAATGACTAAATTACAAAATATACAATTCACTATGGCACTAACCAAACATGCATAAGAAGGAAATAGATTCTCCATGTTACGCTATTTCAATTCTTAAATTGAAATGGATTAATTCTTCTTTTTCAAAAGTATATAGGCCTATTACCTTTGAGTGGAAATGATCTAGATGAAAACGAAACTGCACCAACTTGACCTCAATTACAAACATTGACAACAATTGAGATGATGTATAATAATAATAATAACAATAATAATGGGGGTTCATTAGTATTTCAATATCAAACCAAACTATTAAATTATTGAAATACCTCAGTAATTAAACTCTTGAATTAATTGCCACCTATAGCGCCAAGCATCTACAAAATGATGCCAGCTTTACCCAATCCTTGCCGTTCAAAAAATCAATAAATGCTTCCTGGTTAAGCTCAATAGCTCCCAAATATCTAGATCTCCACTCTGATAGAATGGGGCATACTGCTAGGAAATGGAAAATATCCTTGTTATCCCCTCTGTTACATAATGGACAGCGCATGTCTCTATTTTCCAACCACGGCTTGTAGTTCAAATCTATCAATCCACATCTTGCCTTCATCACCCATTTTATAAGCGCATGGCTACTCAGCTCCTTTATATAGCTCGCAGATCCTAGACCCAATTTCAGTGCTCTGTAATAAATATGAAAATTTGCCGCCGTTGCACCTCTCAAAAGATCCTCCCTGAAATTCTCTCTCACCCCATCCAACAATTTCAACATTTCACTCTTCCAGTTACCCATATTCTGAGTGGAAAAATCCAAATTAACATTGCACTCTGTTGCCATTTGTATCCATGCCTTGTACCAAGAACATTTCTTCCTTATTACCTCCACAGCCATAATATCTTTGGTAATCTATCATTTTCCATTTTCAAAACTTTATTGATGTATTGAAAATGAAGCTTCAATGTATACTCGAAAATCAGCCTTTCATCCGTTTCAAGAAACAACATGTAATTTGGTATGTTATTTGGCAGAGCGAACAATCTTTTAATATACAAT
Source organism: Nilaparvata lugens (assembly GCF_014356525.2). NCBI lineage: Eukaryota > Metazoa > Arthropoda > Insecta > Hemiptera > Delphacidae > Nilaparvata > Nilaparvata lugens. The sequence goes on along the minus strand of NC_052518.1, from coordinate 43,472,697 downwards.
CGTTTTAGTTTCTCAATGCTATCAAATTTCTGAAACCGCCACACTTGTGCCGCATAACAGATTATTGCTCTACTACATGCATTAAATAATACCGATTTAGCTTCAAAATTGATTTTATTGTCATTTATCACTCTGTTCCAACCAACATTCAAACTCAATTTTGCAATCTGTATCCTCTCCTTCATTTGTGCTGCTTCATGCTCATTTTTGGTGTGAATGTCACCCCCAAATATTCATAACTGTCAACTTGTTCCACATCATTGCCTCCAAAAAACCAGCGCTCATTTCTACCCATTCTTCCACCATTTCTGAAAACTAAAATTTTTGATTTTTCCAGGTTGACAGTTAGATTCCACTGCTTGCAATACTGTTTCATATTATTTATCATCCTTTGTAAGCTAACAGGAGAGTCTGACAAGAGTACAATATCATCGGCGTACATTAGTACCCTTATTCGTTTGTTTGCCACTAGTATGCCTCCCTCTAGAGCATCATCTAAATCATTCAAAAAGATTGAGAATAATAACGGGCTGATTACGCATCCCTGCCTTAAGCCCATCTCTGTAGCAAAGCTCTTTGTCAGGCCATCTTTACACCATACACTAGCAATTGTTTCACTATTCAAAGCTTTTAGTATATTAATCATTTTTGTGGATAAACCTAGGCAGGATAACTTGTAGAAGAGAGCGCTTCTATCAATAGAGTCGAACGCGGCTCGGTAATTGACGAAGAAACAGTAAACTTTATTTTTTCTAATCTGCAATTTTAATTGAATAATAGATGAAAGAATGAAAATATTATCGACAGTTGAATAACCTTTCCTGAAGCCGGCCTGATATTCATTGAGAATATTTCTTTCCTTGACCCAATTATCAATTCGTTTCAACAAACATCCACAAAACAGTTTTGCGATAACGTCCATAAGTCTTATACCTCTATAGCTCTCTACATTTTCTCTCTCTCCTTTCTTGTAGAGTGGGAACACAATCGATAACTTGAAACTGTCTGGCACGTCACCCGAGTTGAAAATTCTATCAAAAAGAATTATAATCTTATCAATTAGACTCGACAGAGCATTTTTGTAAAATTCATAGGAAATGCGATCCACTCCTGGTGCTTTATTATTTTCAGCTTCCTTTATAACTAACAACAACTCTCTCATTTCAAAATTCCTATCCATCTCTAAGTTCTCCACTTTAGGGACTGCATACTGTACAGGATTACTTATCAATTGAGGATTCCATAATTTGAAAAAGTAATTCACCCAATCTTGAGCATTTATAGAATTCGAAACAAATTTATTCATATTTTTAAACTTATTTAATCCATCCCAGAAGCTTTTTGTATCTCTTGCTGAATTTAAATTATCAATAAGTCTGCAGACTGAGAGATTGAAAGAATATGTACCTCAACATTACCTCAAAATGACCTATTTTGCCTTCTTCCAAGGTACATTTGCATATGGTTTATCATTGTGGGGTTGTGCTACTGATGTACAAAAAACCTTGCTCCTTCAGAAGAAGGCTTTGAAAATTGTTGGTAATGCAGACTACTTAGAACCTTGTAGGCCAATTTTTGTAGAACAGAAAATAATGACAATTTATAGCTTATTTGTATTTTTACTAGCTATGGAAGTGAAAATGAATTTTGACTCTTTCCTATGTAGGGAGAATTTTCACCAGCATAATACAAGGTACAGACAGTGTATTGAAGTACCATATGCCAGGCTGAGGAGAACTCAGATCAGTTCAAGAGTAATTTCTATAAAAATATTCAATAAGCTTCCGTTTTTTTCCTCAGTTTAAACGTCAAATAATGAGAACACTTTTGACAGAAAATCCGCTTTACTCATTGACTGAATTCCTCAACATGAGCAATGTAACTATTAGTAGCTACTTCTGATCAAATTTGAATTTAGAGTAAATCTTAAATAAGTGTGAACTATCATATAAACTTTCATGACTTGTATATTTTGATTGCCTATTATGTGATTATTATTGAATGTCTGTTAGATTTATTATCATTGTAATGCATATAAGATTATGACGTTTCCGATTGTATAGTTTTTATACTTAAAGGAATAAAAATCTATTCTATTCTACCATATTAAATGGTGTCACCAGTCCTCTCCCACTATGCTTACCATTCCTTATCAGTGGGTAAATTGTCTTCTTAAACTTGGCATCATTAGAGTTTATAATACGTCCAACTGGGTCATTGTTTTTCCTATACAAATTGGTCAAATACAGAATGCATTTGAGTCAGGTGATGTAACAAGTTGATTGTTATGCTTCTTTTTAAAAATCAGCTCACATGGTCCAGCTGTTGCATCAAAAATCATTTTATGTTCTTCATCTGCAGGGTCAGTCAGTCCAATCTTTGAGCCATCACTTCCAAAGGTTAGATGCCTACTACCCATATAGTACTTGTTTCTAACTAATCTTGGTCTATATGTAGTATCTGCACTACTATCATTCAACATTGCTCTATAAACATATGGACCCACTATGGTTCCACTCAATCCACTTTGAGTATACATGTTGTACACTTCCTTGAGACTGCTGCTATTCAACACTGCCTCAATATCCTCCTCCTCCCCCTCCTCATCACTCCAAGTCCTAGCCTTGGACAATAATTTTCTTGCAACTGCTGAAGTACTTGGAGCCGGAGTGGAGCCTGCTGCTTCTCCAAATGATTCATAGGTTGGTGACTCCTCCTCCTCCTCCTGCTCCTCAACAACTTCTAGTTGTGGTGGTAATGAATGTCGAACACGTCTGGGTCGGATTGGAGTTGTTGGCGGTGTAGGTGGTGGAAGCCAATGTTGTTCTGCTAATGGTTGAGCCAGTGGCTGTTGCTGAGCTGGAGGTGGTTGCTGCTGGGCTGCAGGAATCTGAAGAGTCTCGATAATTTTTTCCAGTGGTTCAGTTAGCGGTTTGAGATGTTTTGCATGTTGCTCCTCTGTCAATTCTCTTCCAAATGTGAGCTCCTTATGCTTTCTCTTGATGTTATGTCTTAGCTTTGCAATCTCCTTGATGGTAGGAGCTACCTCCTCTAATGTCTTCTGACGAGGTTGAACCATCCTGCTTGCCTCACAATAACAGACTGATACTCTACTAGACTTACACCTCAACTAATAGGTGTTGATTCCATTTCTGTAGCACCCAGCATTCTTTCCTGATGAGCGGTCAATGACAAGGAATGCATGTGCAGCTGACGACCAAACCTTGTTACACATGTCCTTGAACTGATCAAAGGTCATATCGGCTCTGACATGGTCTCTATACAAATGTTTCAAGTTCAGCTCATCCTGTTCAAACATGATTAGAAAATTTGCATTGTCACGAATCAACTGATTTGGAATGTGGCTATAGGTCTGTGCCAGATAGAAAACATCGACGTCACTGTGTCTGCCTGCACTAAAGTATTTCCTGATGGCATCCTGTTGCTCACAAATTACATCATCAAAGATAATTATTGAATTGGCAGGCAGTTCATGTGGTTCAGGTATTTCCTCACTAGTATCACACTCTACATATTCCATCTCATCGCCTAGTCCCTGCATGATGGTTTCAAGTAACTTGTACTTGGACTGAAATGTAGTCTTTGAAAAAAGTAGTATATTTTAGAAATGTATTCCATTTGGATCAGAAAGCATGTTGAACAGTAGATTTGTCTTAACACACCCTGAAGGTCCACATATAATGCATCTTATATGGTTGGGGAATAAAGGACCATGCCGCTTCTTCTGATTGTCCATTTCCAGACCACAACCTTTCACCACACGATCAAAATCAATAACTTTGAACAGGTTTTGCCATTGTACAACCTCTCTCATCCTAGATCAAGTCACTTTTGTCAATCCATGAGTCGTGACTTGAACTGTATCCTTTCCAACACACTAGCAGCTTGTCCCCTCTTTTCCTCAAAACCTTTTCAATCTCAAAGACACTTGGCACTGTTGTCTTTACAATTTCTTCAGAGTGAAACCCTCCTTGAATAGGCTCACCTCTATAGTCTTCCAACTCATATGTTACAGGTACTGTGGGACATATATGTGTTACTGTGAACAGCTCATTTGTCCAATTGGTTAGATATCCCTTGTCAAAAGTCTTTTTATACTTGCTTATTCTAACCTTGTCACCAGGCACAATATCCTGATGAGGGCCTGGATAGAACCTACCTCTACACTCAGCATTCTTCTTCACAGAATCTCTTCTTCTTGATAGGCTTGATGCTGTTTACCGAGTCGGTCGAGTAGCACTTTCTCATGCTCCTTCTGCACATCTACTGGCCACATACCTATTGTTCTATGAATCTTAGCATTATACTCTTTGAGGAGTGAGGTTAGAAGGTCTGTCCAACGATAGGTTCCTCGCTCAGTGAACTTGATCCACATTAACTGTTTAAGTGTTCTGTTGAAGCGTTCCACTATAGATGCCTTCTTATCTGATCTAGTTGAGTAATGATTCACATTATACTGTTTCACAAGTTGTTGGAATTTTGTATTGAACCACTCTTTACCATCATCAGTCTGTAGAATTTTCATTGGATGTTTTTCAAATATAGGACGCATAGCCCCAACAATGTCATTGGCTGACTTATTCATAATTGGTATAGCGAATGCAAGCTTACTGAGACAATTTATATTCGTAATAATGTACTTGTAACCTTTGTTCTGTCGAGCATACTGTATCATTTCAACAAGGTCAGCCTGATAGAGATCATCAAGACCTTTGACTGTAACCTTTCTTGTCGGAAAATTCAACGTGCTTGTCTGTGCAGCTCTCGCGCTATCACTGTCTTATTCATACTGGCGATATGAATTTGTTAATTAGCATTTATATAGGCAACAAGTTCATCAGACCATGATATCGGCAAAAGTCATGATTTACCAACTTCCTGCATAAAGATAAGTTTATCAGAGTAGGATATTTCCTATTGTATTGAATGACTAACAGTATAGGATGTAATTTATGCTTCATCTCACACCTTGTGCTTACTATAGAAATTGAAGGTTGTATGGAATAAAATGTACAACAATTGTGGTATTACTTGATTTTTATTTACAGTGTATGCATGAAAAAAATATATATAGTGCACAAAGATAATATTCATCAACAAAGAAGTTCATCAGACCATGATGTCGGCAAAAGTCATGATTTACCAACTTCCTGCATAAAGATAAGTTTATCAGAGTAGGATATTTCCTATTGTATTGAATGACTAACAGTATAGGATGTAATTTATGCTTCATCTCACACCTTGTGCTTACTATAGAAATTGAAGGTTGTATGGAATAAAATGTACAACAATTGTGGTATTACTTGATGTTCATTTACAGTGTATGCATGAAAAAATATATATATAGTGCACAAAGATAATATTTCAGTCCAATATATCAAGAACTATCCAGTGATACAAATCTCCCAGTTGATCGCTTATTCTGCAAAATCCTCTGCTGAACACAAATTTCAAGATTACTGCTCCCTAGCATCGATTGGTGCAGCTCAACACTTCAGCGTCATGGAAGATGTATGTCAATGTCTCCAAGAAGTTCAAGCCATTCCAAACGCTTCAGGCAGGTCCTTATCTCCAAAGTTTAGGAATGGTTATATGATCCATTGGTTGCTGGTTACTAGTAGACAGTCTCCGCACTCACACATGTCTGCTTGCTCCACTGCAGGCTGATATTGGTACTGGGTCTGGCACAGTGGTAGGAGATGTAGTAGCAGCAGTACTAGTTGGAGTAGTACTAGCGGGAGTTGTAGTGCTAGCAGGAGTTGTAGTACTAGCTTGAGTAGTTGTGGTGCTAGCAGCAAGAGTTGTTGTAGCAGTTGTAGTACTCACTGGAGAAGTGATAACAATGGATGCTCGTTCTTCACAGCATGGTGCACAGACCTGGACTGACCTTGCAACAACTGCTTCCAGAAAGTCCAGCGATGTGAATGTAGGATGAAGACAGGTGCACAGATTGTATGCACAGTGAACTCTTTTGCAGAGAGCTTCCTCCACAGCTCGTTCCCCAGCCATATTCATGTACCAGTCTCTGATATCAATGTAAATTTCATCAATTGCCGACTGATTGCCACATAGAGCAGGAATCCTGGATGTTAGCAGGCACTGTTGCATATGATGGATGATTGACATATCCAGTCCATGTTCCCTTGAAGTGAGAAATTCCTGTGTCCTGTACTTTGGATCCAATGCACTGGCACTGAGTGCTAGCACAAGGTAGAGCGCTGCTTGGTAGATGCTTGTAGTTGCCATGATTAAAGAATGATGATTGACAGCCGTTGTCTTCTTCTTTTATACTTCCTCTTGCACAATAGATGACTCATCTTTCTCAGTATTTCTGCATGTTTTTTCCTGTTCACGCCATTTAGGGCAGAAGTCCATGTGACAAGGTTTTCTGCTGACATGGTCTAGATCCATTCTGCAGAACACATATTGCACAAATGCAATATGAAGCATTGACTCTCATGAGTTCAATAGCATTGATGTCATGTTATAACAATTATTAATTTTTATCAGTATCCTAAAGTACATTCTGTATGAGATCATTTTTTATCTATATAATTTTCAGTTCTCCAATGAAGGCTGTTACTCATTATCACTCTGGCATAGCCTTTTTGCAGATGCTTCATCAACTTCTTCATCATCATCATCATTGCTCCTTTTACAAGAAAGAGAATGATGTCCAAATGCCAAAGTATGAACTCCATCATCCAATATATGTCTCTTTTCGTCAGCATTGCTTAGTGCCTTCTCTTTCTGCACGAGAGTCATAATTTGATGCTTTCTGGTACTAAACATTACCTGCTTCCTAGAGATGTCTTTGTTCTCATAGAGACAGTCAAGGTAGTCCTGAAAGGTGATGTATCATTCAGCATCTGGGTGGGATTTCAACAGTTCTTGTCCAAGTATTGGTCTCCTTACTCCTTTAGCTTTCTTAATCAAACCACTCTTTCATTGACTTGGATCTTTGGCATACAGCTTTGATCGTAGACCCACATATTCATGAGGAGCTTTGCCAGCATATTCATCCTTGAACTTCCCAAGTACCATCTTGTTTGTGTCTGTATAGCATGGGTGGTCGGTCTGATACTCAGATGTATCAAAGGTGTCTTCCAGTTGCTGGTTGTTGATAATGTCATTGTAGAGGTTCTCAGTTCTCACAATGTAGAATAGGCTGTCCATATCCTGGTAGAGCAGTTGCAGGTTCTCTTTGTGTGTCGGTTTCATCACATCGTAGTGAAATTGATACATAAGGGTCTTGCTAATGTCCAACACTGTCAAACCAATGTAGATAGGTTTGTTCAGCTCAACTTTCTCCTTGTGCAGTGTCATGGCACAAATGTTCTTGCCTAAGATGATGTGGTCCTTCTAGGTTGGTTGGGCAATCAGTTTCCTTAGACGTTTCTCATTGTTGACAAGCTCCATGTTCATACGCTTCTGAGCATTCTCCATTGTCTTGCCAAAAACTGCATTGTTCATCAGTTTGAAGAATTTTTTTTCAAATTTGTTCCTTGACTGTTGTCAAAGTTTGGTGTTTAGCATGATGTAGGGTGCTAGGAAGCCCTCCTGCTCAAACCTTACACCTCAATGAACTTCAGTGATTTTCAGTCCATGTTGTACTGCTTGCTTGAGGGTGCGGTAATGACATACATATCGTTTACAGTTGCTTAGAGTTGTCATCAATCTCAACAATTCTCATTTTGGTGTTTTTTTGTTCTTGGCTAGGAATGGAAAATCGTTGTGGGAGTCGTGTAGCTCAGCTGGGTACTCAACATCCACCTCCAAGATGTAGCCAATCTTTCGAACATCTCCAACACCATCAATACCTCTGGTCACCCCCTCCAACTCATCTTTCTCCATCCACTAGAATTTCTGACATGGGAGTGGTTGACACATCGCGCAGCCATACAGGTTGTTCGCATCTGTGTGCAGGAGGTACTATGATGTGGGCTTCTTGGGGTCGACAGACACTCCTGTGTAGGCGTTGTTGGCAACAGCGTGAACACATGTTGTTATTCCACCTCTGATACCCCATTCAATGAACATATACATGTCATAGTCAGTTAGGAGTTCTAGTTCAACTCTTGTATACTTTAGCATAACATCAAAGGAGGAGCCTGGCGATGTAGAGTAGTGTCCACAATCCAAGTTATAGTTTTTCAAGCACATATCTCTGGAGTTTTCAAAAACATCGGCCAGAAGGAGAACATCTGTTTTGAGGTTTAGATCACTGTACTCTCCCAGGGTCTTGCAGTCAAATTTTTCCCACACTTGTTAAGCATGTTCATATGCCACGTCACTGATGTGGCTATCAGTTAGCTTGCTGAAAAACTCTTTCTTTGGTAGTGAGGTATCCTCCAGTTTTTCCCATGAGTCACAATATTCATAGGGGAACACACCCTTTCTGGAAACCAATCCCAGTTTGTCCCCAAATTCTCTAGCTGTATGTGGTAGCACTGTTGACACTTCTTCAGTAGACTTGACATGGTTGGTGACTAGGTTGTCCAAGCTTTCCGATGTGAATCTGCAGGTATCAATGAATTGTAGTTGTAGTTGTTGGGAAATTTGTTTGGTGAATGATATGTACTTTTCTGATGTGTTTTGGATGACAGTCAGCTGCTTCTTATCAGTTCCAAGGTGTGGTATAATCAAATGAGTGTTATAATTGGAAGAGTTGTGAAGAAAAACAGGGATGAATGTTGTACGACATCTTTGAAGGTTGCACTTGCTGCACAGAGCATTCTGGTAGACCCCTGTTATATGACAATGGTTATACACATTTTCACCATTGAATGGTTTCTCGCAGGCTTCACATTTGGTGGCAGCATTGTGTCTGGCTTCCTCCCTCTCAAAAACTGGAAGCATCTTTTTTGACAATGATTGATTGCCCCATCCAGGTCTCTCACATGCATGGTCAGAGTTTTGATTAAGTGTTTGGCTGCATCAGGTCCTCTGTAGACAATTGGATCCTTAGAGATGAGGTTGGTGAGTGTCAGCCATGATGGAAATAAGTTCTTATCTCTAACAAAGTAGAGGCAGTAGCTCATTGCTGTGTGATGCTGGATCACTTTGGTTGCCTTCCCTATCAATTTGGCTGCTCTTCCTCAGGCTTCTCCAGTAGACATTCAAAATCTGCATAGGCCACCAATGGTATTCTAAATTTATTCAAATGTTTCTCGAATTTCATTGTTGGTGGGCTTCCATCTTCCTTGAGTTGAGGCACGATGATTCTAGCAGTCTGGTTGTTGGCACAGTACTCCTCATGATCTTTCATCCTCTGCTCGCCATTATTGTTGATGGTGTAGTGTGTAAAGCATCTATGATAAATTATGATGTGGTGCTGGTGTTTAGAGAGCTGAGATCCCACAAGTCTTTAAAAGTTTTTTATGATACAGTAGTTACTCTTCCTCTTCTTCATGAGTGGTGGTGGTGGTGGCTTCACTGCTGTCCTGAGTTGTGGAGGTGGTGGCTTCACTGCTGTCCTGAGTGGTGGTGGTGGTGGCTTCACTACCATCATTGTCATGGAGGAGTGATAAATCGAAATGTTCCTCCTTCATTTCTTCCACAACACATATCGGATAAATAATACACTTGGAATCCTTCCCATATACATTGAAAGTTACACTAGGATTATACCTCACGAAACGGTCAATTTGATTGATAGTGGTGGGGAAAGAAATTCCATTGAAATTGTATTTTCCAATGAGCTGATGATATCTCTCATCGATCCATTGAGGATTTGCTCCTTGCACATGTTTGGCAAGGATTGCCCACTTGAAACATTGTTGATCACTATTCCGTGGGTTGATGATAGCTTTTCTTGATGCTATTTTGGCTAGCAGTTCAATGTAGGAAGATCCTCGAAGTGGTTTGTGCTTGCTTATGAGTATGAGGAGACCATCGATGATGAGAAGACTTCATCCACTAGAGTTGCCCTCGAACTTGGCCTCTTCTTCCAACAGCTTCTTGCACACCTCCCTGATAATTCCAACAAGATCATTGATGTTGAATATGGAATAGTTTGGTGTCTTGAAGGCTATGTTCTGAAATTCTCCCTGCTCAATGTTCTTCTCATCAAGATCGCTGCGTTGGTATGTAGCCTCCAACACTAGTTTGACCTTGATTGGCTCATGTGTCTGGAATCCTGACCTATCAAATCAACAATCTTTGTTTGCAGGCTGTTCAGCAGAGAGTGGAAGTCCTTTGCTGGGTTGGGTGAAGAGATGTTGTTGTAGAAGAGTGTCCGAAGGTTGTTGTTCAATGCCTTCTCCAACGTACAAAACTCTCTTGATGAGCTGCTGGTCTGCTGGCATCTACTAGCTTTGTTCATCTATAATATACCTACAAGCAGATTAATAATAGGATGCAATGTAGGTGGCGATCATCTAGAGTGACACAGTCATCTTGAATAACATGTCTTGCACTCAATCTAGATGTTTACTATATATATGCTACTGAGAACCAATCATATGATGGTGGTATGTACAGAAAAAACAATGTTTGAAATCAATATTTTGAGGTTAGGTTAGGTCAGAAATAAGCTACTAGTAACTTCTGCAGACCTAACCTAACCACAGTTCATTGTCTACAATTGTTGACATATTGTTCATAGAGCTCCACAGGCAGAAACATGCTTATTCACAAAATATATTATGCATTACATTATGAGGTGACATACTTGAAATCATTGAAAGGTAGGGTTGGAAGAAGTTACTAGTAACTTCTGCAGACCTAACTAAACCACAGTTCATTGTCTACAATTGTTAAAATATTGTTCGTAGAGCTCCACAGGCAGAAATATGCTTATTCACAAAATATATCATGCATTACATTCCCAGGTAGCACACCTACGTGTTTCCAACGTTGAAATTTGGTTGTTGAGGTTGAATAACCGTTAGTGGTTGAATTTTTCAACGTTTTAAATGCAACGTTGTTTTCAACGGTTGATCTATCGTTGAAAACACGTTGAGAACGAGCTTCCAATTCCACCACTCACAGCGCTACAGTAGTCCTTACACAAAAACGGATCCATCAACGACGATCGACTGATCAACGCCATTTCATGTTTGAATTCTCATCACGTTGATGAAAGCTGTGAACTCTTTTAGAAGAGTCTACCTATTCCACTTTGACTTGGTAAGTTTATTTAATTTATTATTCTTATTTAAAAGATGAGATTGTTTGGTGATTTATTGTCTAAACTTCAAAACAAATATTTTGTGTTGAACATAATTATGTTTACATTTGAGGTTAGGGTTGGGTAAGTTATATTATGTTTTAAATCAGAGGGCTCTAATTTAATATAATTATTAAAAATTAATATAATACAATACGCTTGGTTTTAAGTATTTTACATGTAGCCTACTACTTAACTTCCAAATAAATTACTATTACTTTGATTCCTGCACAAATATTTTCATTATGCTATCTATGTATTGTTTTTGTCACAGGACTGCTTGTGTTGAGAAATTCCATCGAACTTAATATAATAACACTGAACTTAATATAATATAAATCACTTAACATCAAAGTGATTGCTTTTAACAAGTTCAGTAATTAACTCGGTGATCCAAGAAATTGAAAACGGGTGTCCGGAGTTCAGCTCATAAATATTAACATTTTCCAAATATCGTCATTCCATGGTGACGAAATTTAGCTTAAACTTGTTCATTTTAAAATAAAATTTTCAATTAATTTATGCATGTTTACAACCCATATATGTCAAGGATATTTTTGATTAATTTCATTGTGATTTTAAACTTTTGGTCTAGGTTTACAAAATTTAGTAGGCCAATAAAAAATGGTTGAAATATCGGGATACAACTGTTTTTTTCATAAAACTAAGTATGTACCTACAGTAACTATTAAATTTTACTCATAAATCTAAAAAATAAATTTAGTGCCGTTTTTATATAGAGCCTTATTTGTTTACTTCTATAGGCCAAATGAAAGGGGAGTATTTCAAGTTAAAATTCGTCTATGCTACAAAATTTGGAAACCCAATATTCTTACTTTATTTTTAGTTCTTTTGAATGTTTGAACGAACAGCCGGCGTGACTTTCTCGTCTGACTATTGTATAGTAATGGACTATTTTTATCTAAAAAACAGTCATCACCTCGCCTTGTGATTCAAAATATCAATGTGTATAACAAAATATCAAATGTATAACATTATTAGATGTGCACTTGAGAAAAATTTCTGTACTTGTTGTTAAAAGCAATTCCCTTTTAACCATGCAACATCTGTATCAAATAATAACTCCTATGTGGTGGCAAAATTTCATCTGCCTTCATATTATAGAATTTCTTATTAAAATTTATATTACCTTATGTTCCAGATTCTATCAAAAAATCTTGTGGGTGGACTGTGGGCATTGAGACCCAAATTGAAGATGCTATTAAGTATTGGCTAAAATATGCGACAGTCAGAGTATTTTCAGTGGAGAAAAAAACAATCTAATTTCGTCGGTAATTAAAAAGTATTATGAAATGAAAGTGGAAAGTTATTTTGAAAGTCCCTTTCTATTGAAACACTGTAATAAAATATTTGTTTCTCTATTGCATAAATCACAAACTATCATCATACCTGAAAACTAAAATGTAGGTGGGTTTATACGATGCCAATTGACAAGACAATAATATTGTCTTCTGAAATTTATAGCTGGTGTAAAGTATCAATTGAATCTTTTAATTCTAGAACCATCATCTAGGCATAGCTAAATAAAAACTAATTGACAATTATTATTGTTTTGCCAATTGGCATAGTTTAAACCTGGCATAAATGTCAAGTAAACATTTAGATGATCTATATTATTTGCTAGAAAGAATTGAGCTATTTTTGCTCACCACAGATAAAATTATCATGCTAAAAATTCAAGATTTTTAAACAACTGCTGAATTCTTGAAATAATAGTTTTAATTTATGTTTCTTACAGACATAAAATGTTTTTGAGCTTGGCAGAGTATATTAAATTACCATGGTAATTTGGTTGTAACCATCTTAGTTCTTTAAAAAACCTTTCATCATACTATTTTTGTGGATCAAAATTGGAGTAATATGGAAATAGAAAGAAGAATAAAAATCTCAGTATCCTTTTTGAATCATTTAAATAATGATTAATAATAGTGATTGAATAATTCAAAAAGGATACTGAGATTTTTATTTTCCTTTCTATTTCTATAAAAAGTAGCCCTATACAGAAAAGAGATGAATATGGTTTTTATTGTGTGTTTTTAATGTCAACTTACCAATGTACCGCATTGCAGGGTAATATTTCTGTTACATGAAATCATATGTAAATAAATGGAAATATGATTTCGTATTTTCATCTCTTTTCAAATGATTTTAGAAATATTACCATGTAATTGATAAGGTACCGGTTCAAAAGTATGGCTAATTCAACGTCTATTTATAGTTGAAAATAATGGTTGTAACAACGTGCTTTCAACGTCTATTTATGGTTGAAAATAATGGTTGTCACGACGTGCTTTCAACGTCTATTTATAGTTGAAAATAATGGTTGTTACAATGTTTTTTCAACTATTATTCAACGTTGAAAATAATGTGGAAATGGCGGACATTTTCTCGTGTTTTCAACGTTGAATTCAAACGTCTTTTCAACGTTAAGGTATTACGTGTTTCTAACGTTATTTCAACGTTTCTGTGCTACCTGGGTTATGAGGTGACATACTTGAAATCATTGAAAGGTTAGGTCAGAAGAAGTTACTAGTAACTTCTGCAGACCTAACCTAATCACAGTCCATTGTCTACAATTGTATCGATCTGTTGACCAATTGTTCATAGAGCTCCACAGGCAGAAACATACTTATTCAAAAAATATATTATGCATTACATTATGAGGTGACCTCTGCTGATATTTTGTTTATATAGATCAACAGGTATGAAGACTAAATTAATCATATAAATCAATACATATCCACTTTTATGAGTAGAATAAGAAAAATTTCTTCATCTGTTTTCAAAACATATAATAAAAAACATTTGTGTACTAACCTTTTTTATACAATTGAAGATCAAAATGGTGGCGGTGTGTCCTAGGATGCTTTTTCACAAAGAGAAGTGTGCGGCTGTGCTGCAATATGCTGAAACACTGGGTCCTAGAACTGAACGTGTGAGATATGTCTTCTATAGCTCTTAACTGAACACTGATGGTCCCCCCCACTGTTGTGAACACTATGTATACACTCCAGAGTGGGTGGGAGACCTTCTGATTTATTTTTATTAATTTTTATTTAATAGTTTTTTTTCATTATTATTTTTTTTTCCAAGTTCTGAAGTTTTGAGCTTGAACTTGACCTTGACCTTGACCTTCACCTTCACCTTGACCTTAGGTTAGGTTAGGTTTGTTAGGTTAGGTTAGGTGGAGAAGTCTGGCACATGTTGTGCCAGGACCGGCAATATTATACTACTACTGCTTTCATGTTGAATTAGATTTGCATTCACGAGCAGTATGATCTTCATTCAAGCATTTCAGATAATAAGACTTTATTTTATAAGTCCAAATTCATCCCATGGCGAAAGTTTCAAGAATGACATTCCAGTTTGTGGTTATCACTGATTCTACAACTAGGGCTAGGGAATGGTTCTTCAGTATTATCACTGGTAGATTTATTCCCTGACTGAACTGCGAATTCCTTAGAATTGGATTGGCCCTTTCCTGCACTCCCACTACTTGAATGAGGATAACTGTGTTCCCCTTTACTCTTATCATTTATTTGGTAATGACCTAATTTGTTTCTCAATGAAACTCACAAACTTCTGATAACTGGAAAAATGTCTATCTCTATGAGCATTTTCAAATTCCCTACGTGTGACAGGGCCAGTTATTTTCAAACCAAAGTGCAAAAATATTGCATCAGCAGGCCCATCATTTTTCAATCGCTTTACAGCAGTAGTAATAGAATTACTAAATCGGTCCAATACCGAAGTTAAACCCTCTCTAGATTCAACTTTAAGTATCTTGAATTGGAATATCATATCGAAATAGGCTCCCAAATTTGCTCTTGGGTTATTATAGCGATTAATTAATGCATTCCATATTATTGTACTATAATTTGCACCTACTGTCGGGAGGTGCCTACATATATAGCTAAGGCGGGGGAGTCCATAATCATATGTTACTCCATGTTAACATTTGTACCTTTTTCTCAGGATCTATTATAGATAGATACCTCCATTCTTTTTTGTTTTGAAGCCTACTACCATTCTAATATTTTGTGTGTATAGAATCAATATAGAGGAAAAACTAGATTTTCTAAAATTAAAATACAAAAACTCTAAAATTTTGAATCTGAAATATGGCTGATTTTTTTTCCAATGATAATATCAGCTATTACATAGAAACATACACACAAAATAAACTTATTGGTCAGTATAATATGCCATAAAAATTTCAGCATCCTATCTCTAACAGAAGCTGAGAAAAAGGTAGGCTACATGAAGATGAAAAAATCACATTTTGAGAAAAATGTGAAAGAAAGCAAATACAAGGTGAATTATCATTACTCACGTTTTTTAGTGGTTACCAGCACTGTAGGATGGGTTTTCAGGGTCTTCTTCCTCTTCAAAAACCATCTCCAGTCGTTTCTTAGCAAGGCTTTGCTTCTGACGAACCATTTTCTGGTAATCTGCAACAGCTTTATCACCCTTACGTATCCGCTCCCTGTCCAGATTTCTCAAGGCAATGAGGGTATTTCTTCCTGGATTCACATTCATCTCCTCCAAAAGGTATATTTTTGCCATATGTCCATCATTATACCTGCTCACAGCTTCATAAACACCAGAATGTAGGGTGGAAACCTCAACAAAAGTCCTTTTAGGTAGAATGGTTCAAATTACATTGTTGAGACTCTCATTTGGGTTCTGAGTTTTCCCCTTTGTGCATTTTTCTAATAGCTCAGGTTTTTGCCAAATCGTGAAAAATGGAGTGTATTTCAGACATTACAATCTGAGGCAAGTGGAAATGTTTATTGTTATCATATGGCTCACCAGTCTTAGCTGCCAGATTGTACTTACTCCATGTTGTGTCAAAGTCAGGACATAGTTGGTGCTGAGGATTATCATTATTTGAAGATATATGGAAATATGTAGCCCAAATTGCTATTATCATATTCAAGAATCTTATCAGAGAGTTGATCTTGATACCTTGGCACTTGATGATGATGGAGTTGGAGCAGCTGGAGTCAATGTCAGTTGTTTTGACAACGGTTTCCTTTTGAAGCCTGCTTTCATTTTCTTGAAAACTCATTGACTTGGACCCATTTTATCACTTCAAAAATGTAAACTTCACTAACTATCCAACAGAAAATAATTATCTCAAATTCTCAAAGCAAGTTGATCATAATTTCATAACCTATTCATGACTTTGCCTAGAATTATATCAGTAAACAAACCACAGCTGTCTAGATACTAACCTGAAACAGCTGAACAACTAATAGAGGCAGTCATTCTGCCAATATAATGGGATAAATAATAATAATATTCAACATTGATAATGAATTAGAAGAATTATAAAAATGACTGAGGAATCTAAGAAATTGGAATTTTTAGCATGGACATTCAATTTTTAAACATGGAATAGATATATTTCTAGTTGTCCCAGAGCTTCTGTTCATATGTCATTGGAAAGCGCGAGATTCAAATATTAATATTCACACAAGAACCAAAAATTGATTTTTTTTTTAATTTTCGACTACGGACTTCTGTTAAGGCGATACAAGTTAATAATAGTTAAGGCGTCACCTGTGAGCCTAGAAGTTAAATATTGGAGGACTTTCTGTTATTCAGATAGTGATTTGTTCTCATGAACCAGTGCATTGAATAACTCATAGAAAACTGCCCAATCAGATTGACGACCATTGGATTTGGCAAACTTAATTTTTGGCAATAGGCCTAGCATTTCATTTTCAATTCAATTCATTTCAATAATTCTCTATTGAGGTATTCAGCACACAATGATTAATGATTAGAACAAATTTTTTGATCTAGGCTAGACTACATTAATAGCTATAGTTGAATGACTAAATCGATAGACATACAGAAGAATCCAATAATCAACAAAGTCTTAAAGGTCTTATTTTGCAAAACGTAAATTAAATAAGTAGCATGATTAAAAAAAATACAAACCTCCATTAGAAAAAATAAATAAAAATAAACATGTAATGAATAGCCTACACAATACCCAATCAAAGTGCTCTGACCCAGCAATAGAGGTATAGTCCCACATGAGTCATAGACTTGTATGTGGGACGAGTACCGTCATATACTAAGTAATTTGAAATTGAAAGTGTCAAATGAAAAATTCAAAAATGAAAAGAAAAAATAAAAAATTTGAGCAAAGAACAGCGGCAATGAAAGGAGATAAATAAGAATCAAGGTAGGTACATAAAAGGCAAGTCATTTATATTATAGTTTTGCAGATGGCAAAAATTTTTCCTGATTCCAAAGCTAGGGGACTTCTTGAACGGTATGTCTGAGTTACTCTTTTATAAATTGAGAGTACAAAGGCTCCAGTAGATGTTCAGAGTTACAGGCACCAGTCTCGTATAACCAATTACAAATAATTTTTTTGTAAGCAAGAATACCAACAGTGGGATCAACTATTTCTCTGTTTGGGGCTTTTCTTAATAGGATGTTGAAAACATAAAACGGGTTTGTGCGGTCTATTGATTTAATAATTCTAGGGACCTGTAGGCCCACATTTGCAGAGCTTCTAGTATTGTAATTATGCGTTACTTCTGTGACAATACAATCCCTATTTCTGAATGTAAAAACAAGTACATTTTTTATATATATTTGTCTGAGAGTCAGTAATCTGGAGTAATTGAAAAGTGCTTCTGTGGGGTACTGTTTGTATATCATGTGATGTTACTTAATCACATGATAACTGTTTGATAAAATGATAAGTTGTTTACTGAGTTTAGTTTGTTATCTACGTAAATAAAGATGGTTGCTTCAAATGGCTAAGAATTTATTAAGATATTTAAACATGGCGCAGTCAAGAAATTGAACAGAAAAGGAGAATGATAACGACAGGATTGAGTGAGTAATAAGATTGGGTAATTATCGTATTATTATATTTTTTCTTAAAAGACGAACATGGATTTCAACAAGCCAGAACCGTTACTATGCAACGGGGAAAATGTTTCACAAAATTTCGAATTATTCAGGAAAAATATCGTAAATTATTTTATAGCGACTGAGACAAATAAAAAATCCAACCAAATTCAAGTTGCAAGATTTAAAAACTTGGTAGGCAATGAAGCTTTGATTTTATATGAATCGTTACAAGATGTGGATGAGCCAGAAACAGTAGAATCAATATTAAAAATATTAGAGAGCTATTGTTTACCAAAAAAGAATGAGATCATGAATGTATACAATTTTATAGCTTGCAAACAAGAGGAAGGTCAATCATTTAATTCATTCTATGCAACTTTGAAGGGGCTAGTGACAAGATGCGAATTTGGGGAACAAGAGAATAAGTTATTGAAAACTATGATTGCATTGGGGTTAAGGTCGAAAGAAATGCAACAACGAGTGTTGCGAGACAACGCCTCGTTGGAGAAAATAATTGATTATTGTCGCAGTGTTGAAATAGGTGAAAAACATGAGAAGTCAATAAATGAAGAAAAGTCTCGAAAGGAAGTGCACCCAGTTTCCAAGTATGATAAAAGGAAAACAAACTCATATCAGAAGATTGTATGCGGCTATTGCGGAATGCAGCATGTAGAAGGTAGGAGCTGCCCAGCGTCTGGTAAAAGCTGTAATAAATGTGGTAAGATGAATCATTTTAGCAAAATGTGCCTGAATAAAGCAAGAAGAAATAATTTCAGAGTGAGTGAGCAAAGGCTACCTCAACCATTACATAATGTTGTGGAAAGTCCAACAGCAATAGAAGAAGCTCACGAGTTTGTTGATTCAGTATATCTAGTTAACACTGTCAATGAAAAGGCTTGGTTCAAAACATTATTAATTGAACATAAACCAGTAAACTTCAAATTAGATACAGGAGCAGAAGTGAATATATTGCCATATGAAATTGTGAAAGACAGTGTGTTATTGAGTAGGTTGAAAAAGAGTAGTGTTCGATTAGAAGCATACGGAGGATTTAAAATTTCACCTCTGGGTCAGTTCACTGCTCAAGTGGAATCAGAAAAAAGATTTGATTTGATAAACTTTGTTGTGGTCAAAGAGAGTACAGTACCGATTCTAGGCCTCGAAGCTTGTATTCAGTTGAATCTGGTGAAACGAATTGATGAAGTTCAGAAGCAAAGTAGTAACAACAATGTGAAGGATAGAACGTATTTTTTTGAAACGTATTCTGATGTGTTTACTGGCCTTGGTTGTTTCCCCGAAAAGTGCAAAATTCGATTAAAAAAGGACGCAATGCCACATGCCAGTTCAGCGAGACGTATACCAATTTGATTCAGGACAAATTTAAAGAAAAACTTGATGATTTGATAACCATGAAAATTATTGGAAAGGTTGAGGAGCCCGTCGAATGGGTTTCAAATGCTGTGATAGTAGAGAAACCTGATGGATCCTTAAGAATTTGCATAGACCCTGTACATTTGAACAAGTACATTGTAAGAGAAAGAGTTACAATCCCAACAATACAGGATATTCATCCTCGTCTAGCAAATAAAGAGTACTACAGCGTTCTTGACATAAAAGATGGATTTTATCACATACTCCTTGATGAACAATCTGCTAAATATTGCAATTTTAGCACTATATTTGGAATTTATAGATTTTTACGTTCTCCTTTTGGCTTATGTAATTTACCAGAATTGTTTCACAAATGTGTTTCAAAGTATTTTGAAGATATTCCAGGAGTAGTGGTTTATTTCGATGATATTTGCATTGCTTCAAACAGCAAAGAAAAACATGACGAGACAGTGAAACAGGTCTTGGAACGAGCGAGGAAATTGAACATCAAATTTAATTTCAAGAAATTTCAATATTGCGTACCTGAAGTGAAGTATTTAGGAATGCTGTTTAATAAATCAGGAATGCTTCCTGATCCAGGAAAAATAAAGGTTATTAATGATCTCCCCGACCCAACAAATAAAGCTGAACTACAACGTCTGTTGGGGATGGTCGACTATTTGAGAATTTTCATCCCAAATATGTCACAAATAGTGTCACCATTGAGAGAATTATTGAAGAAAGACGTCTCTTGGAGTTGGACAGAGATTCATGTAAATGCAATCAATAACATTAAAAAGGTTCTTACAAGTGACAAGGTAATTGCTCCCTTTGATTATAAGATTCCAGTTTTAATCCAATGTGATGCATCACAAGACGCTTTAGGATGCTGTTTACTACAGAACAACAAGCCAATTTATTTCTCATCACGATCTATGAACTCTTCTGAATGTGAATATGCCCAAATTGAGAAGGAACTCCTTGCTATTGTATTTGCTTGTGATAAATTTCACACCTATATCTACGGTCATGATGAATTGACTATACATACTGATCATATGCCATCACTTTCAATAATGAAGAAACCATTAAACAACATACAGAATAACAGAATTCGTCGATTAAGACTAAAACTAATGCCTTACCGCTTTAGCCTCCAGTACTTACCTGGGAAAAACATGTATATTGCTGATTATTTGTCAAGGTGCGGTGTAAGAACTAAAGAAAAAGTTGATTTGAGCATGGCGGATATGGTTCATTGTGTTACTGAGAATGGCGAAGTTGAATTTTCAGAGAAACGCTTGAATGAATTTGTAGCAGAAACACAGAATGATGATGTTCTTCGGAAAGTTATAGATTATTGTGAAAATGGCTGGCTTAATAACATTGTTGATGGAGGAGAACTAAGGCATTTTTTCAAAATAAGAAATGAAATACAATTTAGCAAGGGTCTATTGTATTATAATTCAAGAATTATTATACCCAAGAATTTGAGAGATTTTATCTTGAATAGGCTCCATGAAACGCACTTAGGAGAAACAAAAATGAACAGCATTGCCTCAAAATTTTATTATTGGCCAGGAATAAGAGCAAACATAAAAAATCTGGCTGAATCCTGCACGCTTTGCCAAAAATATAGAAGGTCCAATGTAAGAAGTCCAATGCTTTCTCATGAAATACCCGATTTTCATTTTTAAAAATTGGAGTGGATATAGCTGAAGTAAAAGGAATAGCTTATCTCATAGTTGTGGATTATTATTCAAGGTGGCTTGAAATAACAAAAATGAACAGTAAGACAAGTTCGGCTGTTAAATCTATTTCATCCCAGTTATTTGGCAGGTTTGGAATTCCGCAGATTATAATAGCTGATAATAATCCGTTTGGCTCCCAAGAAATGATACAGTTCGCAAAGGAGTGGGATTCTAAAATTATTACAATAAGTCCTCGTTATTCTCAGTCTAACGGCTTAGCTGAAAAGTGGGTGGACATAGCAAAGACTATGATAAGAAAGTGTGCTGAAAGCAAAACCGATTTGAACTTGAGTTTGCTTAACTATCGGAATAGTTGTGTTGCGGGTCTCAATTATTTTCCTGCTCAGTTAATGTTTGGTCGAATGATAAGAACAAAGTTCCCTTATCCTCAAGATAGTTTGAAACTTCATCAACTTCCTCGGGAAGAAATAGCAGTGCAAATGAAGAACCATAAATTTCAACAGAAAGAAACATACGATAAGCAGTCACGGAAACATGTATCTTATTTCGAAGAAAATCAGCCCATTTATATCCAAGATTGGAGAACAAAATTATGGGAGCCTGGAGTAGTTATTAATGAAGCTGATGCCCCACGGTTCTATGTGGTGAAGTCCAATAGTGGAAGAATATTAAGAAGAAATGAGAGGTTTTTAAGAAGACGATGAAATCAAAGGAAAGGTTGAAAAAGGAAATGTTTGAGAAAGTAAAAGGGGAAGATGTTTGTATATCATGTGATGTTACTTAATCGCATGATAACTGTTTGATAAAATAATAAGTTGCTTACTGAGTTTAGTTTGTTATCTACGTAAATAAAGATGGTTGCTTCAAATGGCTAAAAATTTATTAAGATATTTAAACAGGTACTGCTTCTCTAATTTCAAGCCTGCTTTAATTATCAGCTTCTGTATAATATACAGAGGCTCTTACGTAGTTTTAGCCGCTCCACCCCATGCAATTATACCATAACTAAGAATCGATTGGACATAGGCAAAATAGACTGACTTAATTTCTTTTTCATTTAGTATGAAGCTAAGCTGGTAAAATATATAGATCATTTTTCGGAGCTTACGTTGCAAATTGATTATATGATTTTCATATCTAAGATTACTGTCTATCATAACACCTAGATAATTGTAGCTTTTTACTCTCTCAATTGTCTGGCAATTGCAGTCAATGCTATAGTTATCGTCGCAAGAATGGAGTTTCAGCATCAAGTCATTAGGGGGTTCACTTGATGTTCTAAGTGCGATAGGCAGACATTTTGTCTTTCACACATTCATGGTAAGAATGTTTTGATCACACCATGCCTTCAGCTTCTTCATTCCTATTTCGGCTTTTAGGTAAGTTTCATTCCAGCTTGCACCCCTGAATATAACTGCAGTATCATCTGCAAATAGAAACAGCTCTCCTTCAATATTAAACTTGTTTTCTGTCACCAAGGTAGCTCTTGAACCAGGCCAAAGCCAAGTCCCTCACCCCCATAATCTCCAGTTTTGAGAAGAGTATACTTCTGTCAACCGAATCGAACGCTTTGGCCAGGTCAATAAATACTGTTAAAGCTTTCTCATCTCGATTGATTGCCTCCATAAAGGTGTTATTTATGGAAAAAAGAGCATCTGAGGTATTCTTACTCCTTCTGAAGCCAAACTGAGCATTAGAGAGCAAGTTGTTCTCCTCCAAATAGCTCTGCAGTTGCACCTTGACACATTTTTTCCAATAGCTTTAACACTACACTTAGCAGGGATATGGGCCTATAGTTGTTCATATTACTACTGGTCTTGTGAATCGGTATAACCTTGGCGACTTTCAGATCATCAGGAAATACACCAGTTTTCAGGCTCAGATTTATAGAGTGATTTAATGGGACCAATAGAATATCAATATTGTCTTTAATTAAACTTGTACTAATCCCATCAAAACCTGGGGCCCAGCCACCTCGCATATCTCCTACAATCTTTAAGAGCTGACCTTCCGTGACTGGCTGTATTTGAAACTGTAAATTGGGATTGTTACACAAAGTGCCTTCATGAAGTTGTTCCTGTGAGGGGGGAGGCAACTCTGCAGCTAACTTACTTCCTACTTTTGAAAAATATTCATTAAAAGCATCTGCCACCTCTACTAGCCTATGCTCTCTTCTCTGTCATCCTCAATATTTTCAAGAAAAAGTTGTATGGGGAGTTGCTGTTTTTTTACTTTAGTTCCATTGTACTCATTTATTATTTTCCAAAACTTTTTCAGATTATTTGCATTATCAGTTAATTCTTTCTTGTAATAATTAATTTTAACATATTTCAAAGTTTGACTGAGTCTATTCCTGAATGAACGAAAATTATGAAGTAATTGCTGGTCACCAGGGTTATTTCTAACTAGTTTACTCATCCTATCCCGTTTTCTAATTTCCCTTATCAGCTCGGTAGTAATCCATGGCTTGAGTTTTTTGTGGCATGCGCGTGCTTTAAAAGGCTTTTCAGCTTTCTCCTTTAACTGACAGATTATTCTCAGAAAGTGAGCACAGCAGGTGTTAGCCTCCTGTTGCATTGTTACCTGATCCCACGATTGTGCATCAAGCAAGGATCGAAATTGTACCTTATTGAAATAAGTTTGGTGTGTGTGCATAGGTCTAGGTTCGACTTGTGGTTGGACTATTTTGCATAAGACAGCCCAGTGGTCAGTTACATCAGATTTCAAGATTCCCGCGTTGACTGCGTTGCAGTCTGGATGCTTGACAAAAATGTGGTCGATACATGACTGAGAATAGTCGGTAACTCGGGTAGGTAAATAAATGCCTTCAGTGAATCCGTTCGAGTACATAATGTCCAAGTATCTATCTTTATCATTATGCCCTCTGTTAACGGGTAAAGTGTCTATATTAATGTCACCTAAAAGTAAATAAGATGTGTTTCTTTTTTCAAGATTACAGTAAAATGTCTCTAGATCATTAAGGAAAAAATCAGAGTTCATAGCTGGACTACGATAAATCGAAATGATAGAATAATTTCTATCATTCAACTTAAAATCAGTTTTCAAGCAAGATGCCTCACCTAATTTTATTTGATCTGTTTTACTGTTTAATTTGGAATCAATATAAACCACCGTACCGTCACTCCTATTCCATCCCGCAACCGTACTGAATACTTCGTATCCCTCTAATTGTGTTAAGATTTTGTCATTATCAATCCACGCCTCACTCAATGCAATGAGATCAAACTTTACCTTCAAACTCTCCAGAACAATCAAAGCCTCGTATATGTTCTTATGATAGCTTTGTATATTAAAGTGAATTATTTTTAGACTATTCGCCCCTTCTCCCTCATAAAACTTTCTCACATCATCGTGCTCATTAAAGTATTCGCACTTTACATGGCCAAACTCATCTAAACCTACATTGTCTCTGCTCTCTCCCATATAATGTGAGGCTATATGAAATAGAAATAATGTGTTTATATAAGGTTTAGGTAAAACCTGGATATGGAACGGATAGATTATAGATAAGAAAAAATAAAGAGAAAAAAATATATATCATATCATAAAAAAAGAGAGAAAAAAAATAGCTGACTGCTCAACCGTGCACAAAGAATATAATAGACAATGTTTAATGACTCTTTTCGATGAAGAAGTGATAAATCTTTATAGCTTCCCATGTAAAATGAAGTGCAGTTATCATTAATTATTCATTTCAATGTACGATAGAACATGATATAATAAAATGTTCAAAACTCAAATTTCAACTAATACTTGTGTGTGCTACAACTAAATAATAAAAATCCATCGCATAATAATCCACAGGCATACAAAGACATTCACACCCATTCATACTCATAAATGAAAGAGACAGGCAATAGAGGAGAAAGAAGTGCTGTAGAAGTCTACTTGAATTAGGAATTAAAATCTTTATCCGAGAATGATAAGATAATCCAGCTGTGAGGAAAACTGAATATTGTGTATCAGAAACTGATTTTTAAACTTCATACTGTGTACGGGTTACGTAAATTGACACAATATCTTGTTATCATAATGATAATCATTATCCTCTGATTCTTAGCTTATTCCTTTTATACCGTTAGAATCCTACACCCCTGCCTAAGTCAGTTATATTTTGTAACTCTGATTGAATAAACAATACCTATCTCATTCATTATCACTCTCTCGCTCCACCAGACAATTCTCAATAACCCCCCCTTCCCTCTCATTCACTCTTCCTCCATCCTTCCACAGATTCATTCAAGTCTAATAACAATGCCAATCTTCGGCATGGCACAGCTATCACTATTTAATCAGCTAGAAAGGTGCTACTAACGATGCATTTTTCCTAAATACAGTATAATGAATTTTATCAAATATATTGAATAATCATTCATACACTCATACACTCATACACACATACTCATACTCATATTACACACACACACGAAAAAAAAATGAAAAAAATAATAACAATAAAAAGTAACTTAATGCTATAGTGTTCATCATTAAATTAGTCCAAGCTCATAGCACATTTATTTCAGTTCAATTTTTTTCTGTGCTCAATTTTTTCAAGTCGTCCTCACTCCCGATTACGTAGACTTTGCCTGCATCCTCCTTCCTTACTATGACCCGGCCGACCCGATCGGCCCACACGTGACGCACCTCCTTCTCGCTCTGCGCCCTCTTAGCCATCGCGAATAGCTTCCTTCGTCTCGGTGTTAGCGACTGGTTCAAGTAGATGTTGTGATTTCCACTCATGTTTATGTTGTTAATAGTGAAGCTCTTACACAACTTTCTATTCGACAGTAGAGCGTCCTTAACACCTCGCTGGACACATTTAACAATTATTCCCGCAGGCATATTTTTATTTTTATTTTTCGGCAGCCGATGGCACGCGTCGATCGATGTATGATCCAACGCCACGTCCAGAGCTTTACCAATCTCCACCACCCTATCATAACAGTTCTCTCCCTCGGTTTTTGGTACCCAAACACTTCTATCGTATTTCGTCGGCCATACTGTTCTTGATCGTCCTGTTTGAGCTCCCACTCGAGAAGTCAGCTATTCAATTTAATATTCTCACTGACCAGAGCGTCGATCTGACGTTGCTGCTTGGAGATTTTAGCAGAATTGGCCTCCCTTTTTTCCAGAACGGCTGCTATCTCTGAACTAAGTTTTCCCAGCAGTTCATCTTTCAGAACAGATAGTAGTTCAGTCATTTCCCCCAGCGTTACTGGCTCACCACTTCGCGAAGATGAAGTTGAAGATTTAGCGTGCTTAACGGGGGTCGAGTCTGATTCAGATCTCTGCCGACGCAACACACCAACACACTTCGCGCAATTCCAGTCCTTGCCTTGCAAAACCTCTAAATCGGGGTCTTTGAGGTCGACACACTTAGCATGAAACATATTATTACAGTTCACGCAGTTAATTTTCGATTTGGCGGTACGGTTCACCGGGTTATTACAAATACCACATAAACTCATTTTGATTTAGATAAACAAAAAGCACTTTTCTATTCGTACGGGTCACCCGATATTTAAACAAACGAGTCTCACAGAAATTCGAATTATTGCACGGTTGTACAGAATGTTTTTAACAATTCATCACAGTTCACTTCCAAGTCAAAACCGAATCGACAAACAGATAAGACGAGAGCTCCGATGAATCAACTGTTCTCAACGAGCTCCGAGCTGATACTGACACTATTTAGTGGTGCAGTAGAAGCGGGCTTGAGAACTAAAGGAGATAACAGAAAGCTCTATTGAACAAAACTTGTAGGAAATTTATATAGCTTTATTGTTGTTCAGTTAGTCATGTCGCTGAAATGCATTGTTTCCAAGATACATGCGTTTAAGCCAGAAAAAGACGAAACTTTTAAACCACCCTCATCCCTTAAGCACAACGGGTAGGGATGAGGACTTTTGATATTTTTACCTTTTCACTATTTGGACTAGTAGAAAGGTAGAAATATCAAAAGTCCTCAAAGCTGCGAAGTCAAATATTGTGTTTCAAACGTTCCCTCCAAATTTCCCTGTCAATAAATTGATCTATTGTTTTTAAGCTGAAGATTTTACACTCAACACTATAACTGCTGCAAAATTCGTAGAGAGATGCGTAGAATGAGAGGATAATACATGAAATTAAAGAGAAAATGATACTCTATGAGCTCATGATTGATTTCAATCAATCATGGCCAAGGAGATGGAAAAACCGGAAGGGTTATTCTTCAAAATGTGACACCTTCGAGAGCTCATACCTAGAGAATTAAACGAGATATAGGAAAATGTTACAAATGGAACCTTTAGGCTAATTTTTAAACTTCAATTTGGTATTCGACAAAAATTTACGAAAGACGCATATTGTTCGAGATATGTGCAAAAAACCAAAATAAGGTACTTTCAAATCACCCCCACCAAAAGGGTGGTCCGGGGGTCCTCACCCGGAAAATTTTGAAAATATTCCTCCAATTTGGTGCGATTTATGCAATTTCAACAAAACAAACATTCCATTGAAGTTTTTTTGATGATCAGTAGACCACTTATTTCGTATTATTTCGTTTTTCCCTTAAAAATGTCGTAGGCCTATGGGTTTTTGATTGAATAACAAATAGAATGGAATGGAGAAGAATTTTATTAGTCATTCAATTGTTAACAACAAGTGATTTTGTAGAAGGCCTACTCATTATTAGATAACAAGCTGGAATGCTCGAATTTTGTTTCCAATAAAGCACTGAAGTTTTTTTGGTGATCAGTAGACCACTTATTATTTCGATTTTCCCTAAAAAATGTCGTAGGCCTATGGGTTTTTTGATTAAATAACAAATAGAATTGAATGGAGTAGAATTTTATTAATCAGTAGAGAAGGTTTGTGGGAAAAGACGGACTTTTTTGCTCGAGATCCCCCTCCCCCCTCTCCCCCCTCGTCCATCCCTCCTCCCCTTCCCCCGCCTGTAGGGCGGGGGGTGTTCTAAAAATAGATTTCCCCTTCCCCCTGTCCAGTGGAGGTGAGGGGGATAGAGAGAGAGGGAGATATATCTTTCTCTCTCTCTCTCTTTCTAAAAATAGATTTCCCCTTCCCCCTGTCCAGTGGAGGTGAGGGGGATAGAGAGAGAGGGAGATATATCTTTCTCTCTCTCTCTCTCTCTTTCTAAAAATAGATTTCCCCTTCCCCCTGTCCAGTGGAGGTGAGGGGGATAGAGAGAGAGAGAGAGATATATCTTTCTCTCTCTTTCTAAAAATAGATTTCCCCTTCCCCCTGTCCAGTGGAGGTGAGGGGGGTAAGATATCTCTCTCTCTCTCTCTCTCTCTCCAGGTGAGGGGAAAAAAAATTTCCCTTTTAGGAGGAAAAATTCCCTCTCTCTACTGTCAAATTGAAGTGAATCCATATTTCTACATCTAATGCTATGCTGACAGATTGAGGTGAATCCTAAAGATGTGGGGGAAAAAATCTCTTTGAGAGGGAAAAATTCCTTTGGTGACAAATTAAAGTGAATTCATATTTCTACATCTAATGCTATAGTGACAAATTAAAGTGAATTCATATTTCTACATCTAATGCTATAGTGACAAATTGAAGTGAATCCATTTCACTCCAATGGATGGATGACAGGTTCAAGAGATCTCCTTCTTTTACTCGTGCCATCTCTTTCCCGCACCCTTTCCGAAAGGAAAGGAGATAAGAATCAATTGAGAAATTCTCTCCCAGTATAGATGAGAGGGAAAAATTCCCTTGGTGACAGATTAAAGTGAATCCATATTACTCTAATCCAAAGTGAGGTCAATGACTCTCTCTATATCTAATTGAATTGAGAAATTCTCTCCCAGTATAGATGAGAGGGAAAAATTCCCTTGGTGACAGATTAAAGTGAATCCATATTACTCTAATCCAAAGTGAGGTCAATGACTCTCTCTATATCTAATTGAATTGAGAAATTCTCTCTCATCTAATGCTATAAATCTCTACGTTCTTTTACATTTTTTATCTGCAATATCGTACAAGCATTTCCAAAGTTCATCGGAATTTTTAACAACAGATAATGACGAATCATTTGTACAATCATAATGTAGATGACCGCTGTCTAGAATATTGAGCAGTTCGAAAATCTCAGATAGAATCGAAAAGTGTACATTTTCTGTTTTTGTTAACGGTAAATCAACATCTTGACATCCTGTTGAAAATTTAATATTCTTTGCAATTGAATCAAATTCATTAAATGAAATTGACATCAAGAGACGAGATAATTTTTTGAATTTTGAAAAACCATAACACTGCATCTTGCAGATGTTTGACGTGAGTCGAATGAGGGGGAAAGAATTCTAAATTGATGATATGCACGTGCACTAAAGATTACCCCACACGTGCTGTCTGCTCTAGCTCTAAATTAATGAGATGCACGTGTTATAGGCGCACGTGCACTAAAGATTACCCCACACGTGTTGTCTGCTCTAGCTCTAAGCAGCAACTAAACTAAAAAACGTGAATGGGATATCGGAATGAAAAATCGTTTGAAGGCAGAAAACGTTTATCTACACATTTCACTACAACAATACATAACTTCATCTTCAATTCTAATTAGCTTATCTATACATAAATTATGAGGACGATAATAACATAGATAGTCTCTTATATCATTTAAATTCACCGTGCTTAGAAAAATGTCTTTCAATTGCTTCGCCAAACTATAATTTTCAGGAGTTGATTTCCTAATTGCACTTTCACACTCATCGTACCAATCAATACAGTTTTTTAACCTCACTTCCAATTCGTTGTCGGGAGCCAACCACTTTCTCGGATCCATGATGATGAGCGAATGAAGAAAACTAAGTGTAGGCAGGAACTATTATAGAGTAATTAAGCGGTCTTTCTTCATCAATTGACGATAGACAACATGTACGCGCTTTATGCAGTCTCAATGCATGCTGGCAATAAACACACTGTAGATCCTTTCCGTTGTAGAAGAATCCATAACGAGCAAAGTTTCTTTTCTGTGAATTTGTGTACATCGGAGCCATTTTCATACTTTGCATTCGATTGTTTTCGCACAAGAAATTATTTGTTTGATACATATTTTTAAACAACAAAGAATTATAATGCTGAGCAGAGAATAACGCACAGCGAGAATGTGGATTATTTTTATGAATGTTGCATGCAGCATAACACCATGAACTAGTGAAAAAGCTGAAATCAGGTTTTGGAAAATCCTCTGGTATGCATTGTACGTTGCTATGCAATCTTCTTAAAAACTTTGCTTTCTCAGTTCCTTTTGTGAAAATTTTCTCATAAGCTGCAAGGTAATCACGTATTAATGACTCATTGTATTCTAAATCTCCATCTTCCCATTTTATTTTATGATAGTGACGTTCTAACCATGTTGCATCGTTATACAATTTTGCACTCAATTCTGTCTTTGCAAATGGCGATTTGAAATGGAACACAATATAATTATTAAACTGATCAATTATGGCAAGTTCTTTCACAATAATTTGATTACAATCTTGTTTAAACCAGTGAAGATCAACCGTAGCAATTTTAGCAGTCGCTTGACCTTCTTTCTCTTCGTAGGCTTTGTCTCTCCCCTCAGCGGCGGCGGCGGCGGCGGCGGGCGCGGCGGGGGGTTCCTCAAATCCTCCTTTGTCCTCCCCCACCTGCAGCGGCTTCGGTAATCCTGCGTCTCTCCCCTCCTCCTCCTCCACCTCCAGCGGCTTCGGCGTACTGCACCTTGCTTCATAATAGAAACTATCAAGATCGCACTGAATACCAATAGAGCGAGTTTGCGGCTTATCCAAAATATCAGAACACAAAGAATAGGACATGTTGGCTGTTCAAAGGTGAAACTGATAATGGCTTACATTTGTCGCAGTACACACCTTATATAACCTGCAGTGATGCACTCTATCAACAAATTACTGAACTTCTTTCACCATACTCGTGAGAGGTGTGTATTCCATCACACGATCGCTAATTAAAACGCAATACGCGGAAGTATTTGCAGGTACTGCACTTTTAAATTCCATTTCAATACGAACATCTGTCGATGATTTCAAATGACTTGGTTGGTGTGAACAATCTACAACAATCAGTGGTGTTGATTCACAAAATGTTTTAAAATCGATTTCTGTTCCGAGTTCGCTATTGATTGAATGATTATAATACGAGGGCGCGAAATCCAAGAACATGCGGTATAAAACCTCCTTCTTACCTAGCAGATTTTCATATGGATAATACTCACTGTTCAAATATACTTTAACATTGTAAATACCGCAGCTATCGAAATTAGATATTGATTTATTTATTTTATTCTTACGATCAGTTTGAAATGCAATTATAACGTATTTTGGACTATCAAAACTCGATGTGGTACGAACTGCCCAAGAATGGTTAAGTGAATTTTGCAAATTTGGTAATTCACAAATTTCCCAATGGCGGAAACCTAATTTCAGTGGAGTGTCAGCATCGAGCAGTCTCAAAAATTTCAGTCTTACATGATCTTCTAAAGTTATGTAGGGCATGCGCCATTGCAGTTTTGTAATTTTCACACTAACGTTTGTTCCGCTTTGAGACTCAACACAATTTAGATCTGTCGGTGACCTCAATAAGACGAGTTCCTGTTTCAAATTTAAAATTATTCTTTGAAAATCTTCAAAAAACGGGAGGATTAATTTCAGCGGAACACAGAAAGTGAATGTATTATCCGTTAGCTCATATCCTGCTCTGTCAAAACCAGCCAAGTGATATGTGTTTTTATCGAGAGTATTTTTCACCAATATAGCTTTATTGTGGATGTTAATCCAATCAATCTTGATTTAGAAATTTGCTGACCTGCTAATTCATATCGTATTTCGTCAAAAAGGTTACCGATTACGTTACTGCTTAATTTATAGCCTGCTGCAACTGGTGTATCGGCTGGGTCTTTTCCCGGTTTTGTACAGTTAACTGTTCCCTCAATCAATATGAATGATTTACAAGGTAAAGAATAGACATCTAAAGAATTTATGCCAATACGTGCCTCGTCAGAGTTTTTTATTTCCTGTCCCGAATAAACTGTATGAGTGTGAAATTGGAATTTAGTAATATCATTATAAAACTGAAGGTCTGTCTCCACATCCAGTATTTCACTAATTGCCGCCGCTCCCCCGCCTAACATGTCGCCAATCGACTATAAAACCCAACTTTTCTAATATTCTCGCGCTTTTAGCCGACAAAGCACGTTTGTTTTTAGGTGTTGTCGCTATCGCGTTCCTTTCTCTAATGACTTGATTGGTCTTATTCAAACGTGGGTTGAAAATAAGATAACCCATTACTTTTCACGTATGTGCAACCTAATTGTAATTGTATCTCCGCGGAAATCAATAAACGATCCGTTCTGGTCCGTTACCTTTACATTAATAGTTTGAATTCGATGCGTATTCAAAGGTACATAAATAATCGGTGATGGTACTTCGTTTATTAAATAACCGCTAGGAACCTTTGGTAAAAATTCGTAGATTACATGTTTTTGTTTTCCCTCAGAGTAACTGCCGCAAGCTAAATTACACTCAACAAGAATACTGTCAACGCTTGTTATGTTAACCAAATGTTTGGAATAATGCCATTTATTTGGCTGCAAAACAACATTATCAAAACCAAGTATCTTAGCAATCGAATCAGAACGTGTTAAATCAATGGCTTTATCAGAATGAATTTCAATCTTCATAGTATTTACGTTTGCACGTATAATAAGTTTATTCTTCTTGTCATCAATATTCAATTTATTCTTTAAAGATTTTATGATATCCTCAACTTCATATGCACCAGTATCCAACTCGATTAATCTATCACCATATTTGAAGCTGGAATTTGTTCCTTTGTTAATGTTTGCAATACTATTGTAACTGGAAAAATTAATCAATCCAATTTCCCATTCACGATTTTTATCCAATTCTATAACTTCTTGTAAATGTTCATAGAGATCACTTGTGTTAGATCGTAATGTAATAACCACCATCTTGTGTGTTCACCACAATCACTTAATTACAACTGATTTGCAAGAAACAATAATGTAAGATGACCACAAAAATCGCTATTTAATGGTTGCATATGCTCTACATTATAAAATATATTTACTCCATTTTCTTTTTTCCAATATTTGTCCAATTCGTATGGAGGTTGTAAATTTCCAATTGGATCAAAATACCAAACATTAGAACCAATTTTCTTATATGCTACCCAGTGTGTACCATCCTCGCTTTCCCTTGCTAAATTCACAATGGCATTCTCGTTTTTTAGAATTTTTTTGGGTAATGCATCTAGCATATATATACCTCTTAACCGAATCTGTAATAATTTCGACCAATCAATCAAATCATAATTACTCAATTCTCCTTCAATATTCATGTCTTCTTCTTCTTCTTCTTCCTACTCTTCTTCGTTGTTGTTCTACGTTTCTTAACTTGAGGGAATAAACTCACTCCATATGATGCTGGCGGGGGTGGGGGTAGAAGTCTACCACCACTTTTAGGAAAAGGCTTCAAAAAATATCCTTTTCCTGCAATATGCTTTTTCAACTGAGCTATAGCTTTGCGTCTAATATCGTTACTATAACTTCTCCTCTCCCCCTTCTTCTTCTTCTTCTTTCTCAAAGTCCCACCAAACGCCGCTTTAGCTTTCATAACGTTTGTAACAAGATAGCTAAGTGCTTTCTCGGCAAGGGGTGTTTGAGGATTTTTGAAAATGTCCCATGCAGCGTTCGCTAGAGCCCTGTCAGCTACCGCTCGAGTTTTATTATCACTATTTTGAGTATAGGCTATATCGTGGGCCTTGCAAGCTTTATCTAACGAATTTATGCCTTGATCACCTCTCTTTAACCTTTCATTAACCTTGGTGCCCGGGCCACACCACTCGTATCCGGGAATATGATATTCTTCTCCAAGGTTATCAATTACCTTATTTAGAATAGTTGATGTTACATTACCTGCCAAACCTTTAAAAACTCTTGCCGCTGAACTCAAGATTCCTTTACCCCGTTTCCTCGAACTCTGCTTTTTTCTCCTGCATACCATTTTTCATTACCTTTCAACTCAATGGTTGAACATTAACTGAGGTTATGGTACACCAACTTGAATTGGATAAAAATCGAGTTGGAAATGAATTCACACCACAATCAACCATAGTGAAAAATGTCTAGACTGAAACGTTCACTCTCTCACACTCAACTCAAGATTTTATGTTTTCGGCGCCAATATAAAGTCTTTATATTTGACCAAATCCATTTTTTCTGTAATAATTTGCACTACCTGATGTTCGTTAAGCCCATGATCCTTTGCTTCAATCCAATTCATATGGAAAGACACCTCGGCATATTTTGATACTATGTCCAGGGCCACTCTGTGTATGAATAGACTTAGGTAGTCAATGAATGGGGCCGAACATTGTAGTCTCATGACAGCACCCTCTTCCGAATTTTTAATTGCCTCAGCTATTTCATCACGAACGCTTTTCACAGCGTCTGCCATCTCGTTTTTCTTAATAAAATCTCCAATATCATTTTTAGTTGCATACTTTTCTGCAATTTGATTAATCAGAATAGCAATAGCATCTTTTGTAATAAACTGCTCAATACCCTCCATAATATTAGCTTTTATTGCACCCGCCATTTCAGATAATCGTTTTTCAAACTCTTCCTTTGTTAATGAAGAACTAATCAATTTCTGCAAAGTAGATTCTAAATATTGCTTATCAATTCCCGATGGGTGAGTTTCATTTACTTTAGTAAAAATTTCTGTACTAAGTTGTTTCAATTTAGTATTGAGATAGTTTCTGTCCAGCACCTCCAAATTCTTAATTTTATCTGATACGGCTTTTAATTTTTCATCTAAATAAGCCTTATCAACTTTATCGTTGTTAATACTGAGCAACTGAGATGAAAAGCTGTCTGTTAAAGTTTTCACTTCTCCTAAAGCACTCTCTAGAGTTTGAGTTCTCTCTCCAATAGCTTTATCGATATTAGCACTGAAATTTTGTAAGGTGCTTAGAATATGTTCTCTTTCAATTATGCTCACTCCAATATTCTTTGTATTTTCCGAAACGAGTTTGGTTATTTGCGAATCTAAATAAAATTTCACAGCTTCGCTGATTCCTTGCTGATTTATCGATTCGATTATCTTCTGTGTTATCGAGTCAATATCACACGTAAGACTAGCTCCGCTAGGTGTATCAATTCGTCCGAATCGATGTAGAGTCATCGTGACACTAAACAATTAATTTTGCTTCTTTTAGCTCTTCAATTATACTTGCAATTTCCACATCATGCCCAGTGTTCCCACTAGCTTTTGAGGAATAGAGTAAATTTAATCTTTCCACTAATTCGTCAAAATTATCAAAGTATTGATAAATTCTATCATGAGAATTATTTTTTGCAAATTTCAATAAACCCCAACCCTTCTTTTTACTAATTTTTTTACTGGGAAATAACTTTTGAATCAATTGCGATTTAATTCCCTGATTTCGTTTAACATAGCCTCTTCGATCTAAATGTATACCTGTAAGTGTTAAGATTTTTTTATACTTATCCAGATCTCTCTCATTATAAAGATTTGAGTTTGGTCTCGCACTGAATAACAACTCAAGTAGACCGTGTGTTAATCGAAATCTTTCACTATCAATATCTATATAACCATCAACAAATATTACTTGCTGATTACCAATATAATACACGTCATCTTTAGAATTATATGAAATTCCATAACTGATTGAATTATTCTGTTTTTCCGCATGAAACGTTTTTAGATATTGTGACAGCACATTGTCGTTTCTGCTAGAACCAAGTAAACTGTTTTCAAATTTAGTCGAGCTTAAAAAATTGTCTGCTGAACTCTCATAACTCTGTTCATCTCCCTCCTCATTATCATCAATTTCCATACTCTCCTCTTTTACCTGTTCCTTTTTTGGTTTTACATCAGAGTGTGAGAATTTGTTTTTTCCCAGTTCAATTATGGGCTCTATTAACGGAGAGAGCGTTTTCCTATTATATTCCTCCGATCGCTTTTCAAAATTGACTAAGCTTTTATGCTTCTCTCTAATTACTTTTCTCAATTTCTTAATCTTTTCGATTAAACCAACCTCCTTTCTATTCAGCTTCCTGCCGTATGACAACATGACTGCACAAAGAATTAATCTCTACTGAACGGTAAGAAACGTATCGAGCGAATCTCGGTACTTCCCGCTATTAATTCCACACTCGGTCATAATAGTTAGAAAATTATGAGGTTTACGATTCCAAACTGTATGACAAAGTTTAACGAAATCTTTATAAGGAATATCTGCTCCAACATGATCTCTGTGAATTAATTTCAGACTCAATAAATCTACCTTGAAGATTATAATCATATTTGCGTTGTCCCTAGTGAAATGTTTCTGTGTGGCCCCATAACTCTGAATTAAATATGCAGTGTCAATATTACGATGTCGACCCATGGTAAAATATTCTCTTATTTGAGGCACGTGATTAAGTTGGAAGTCATCGAAAATGACAAGAGAATATTGTTGAATTTTGTTGGGGTGAGCTATAGATTCCGAATTGCTGTTTATATGAAATTCAATACCCTTCATTTTTGAAAAGACTTTTCTCAAAAACAAGTACTTATCTTGATACTCGCTCTTCGTGTGCAAGTATATAGTTTTAAATCTCAACCCATTCTTTGAAAAAATTAAATTAAATAGTAAATTGGTCTTGCCACAACCTGAAGAGCCTATTATAAGGATCCTTGCATTATGTGGTAATAACTTACCATTTTTACACCATGTTGGCATTTCTTTCTCTCTTATAACATTGTCGAAATTTACTATCGGAATCATGTTAGTCACGTGTACAGCATGCGATCTGATAAGGAACTGATAAGTTATCAAGGAGGAAGAGATTGTGGGCTAGACACCATAGCTTATCACATCGGGATGCAAGCGCTCTCCCCTTTCAATGCACTGATAGAAGTTTCTCACCCGCACCCTCTTCACGAGAACGCTTGAGCCTTAGCAAATAAAACTTCAGATTAAAATGAAACTGAGAAGCATTTTTTGATAGAGACGTATTATATTTACACCAAATCTTTGTCATATTTTTACACTGAATGGAATGTATTTGCAATAGATTAACAATAGATTATTTACAATAAATGTACGTGATATTTACAATAGATTATTTACAATAAATTTACATGATATTTACAAAAGATTATTTTTCATCTAATAGTTGATCCTTACTAATATAACTAGGAGTTGAAAACCCAATCCATTTCACAAGCAGTCCTTTTTTATCTCGTTTTAATATTTTTTCAATCAAATACACTTGTCTCTCCGATTCATTTAATTGTGTTTTTTTAATTTCTTCTGCATAAAACCTGCCACTAATTACTTCTCCGTTTAGATCTCGCAAGCTATACGTTACAGGTTGAGAAGGAAATATAGAATGAATTACAAAATACTCTGCGCTCCAGTTTATGTTATAAGATTTATCGAAAAGAACCCTTTTCTTTGAGATTCGTACAACATCTCCTAGCTTAAATTTCGGTTTTGAATTTTTCAATTTATATCGTCTATTGAATGCAGAATTCAATGACATTAAAACATGATTACGATCTTTTTTCGTCACATCTTTAGGTTTCATTCTAATGGATGAATGCATTGTTGCATTATAATCTCGAACTAATCTGTCTAGTTGTGATGACCAGTTTTTGGTTCCATGTTCAGTTAAATATCTATAAATTTTTGCTTTAAGTGTTCTATTAAACCTTTCAACTATGGAGGCTTTCTTATCAGTAAAAACATGATAATGTTTAATACTATATCTATCTAATAATGCTTTAACTTTTAAATTAAAGAATTCTGTTCCTTGATCTGTTTGGAACAGCTTAACTCCTTTATTTTTAGAAATAATTGGCTCGAGAGCGTTAAATACAGATTGGCTTGTCTTGTCTTTTAATGGTACACAATATGCAAATTTTGAAAAACAATTAATAACAGCTAAGATATATTTGTAACCCTTATTAAAACGTGATAAACTTGTCATCTCAATGAGATCGGCTTGAAGCAAGTCTTTTTCACTTTTCAACTCATATTTGCGAGTGGGATAGTTCACACGCGGCACGCTATGAAGCTCTAAAGCTAACTTAGATCTAATAATATTCATGATATTTACAACAGTCAAATCAAAATCAGTGGTGTTGGATGGTTGTCATGGCACATACTGATCAATCATTTAGAGTGTTGAGACTATAATGACCGAAAGGGAGAGTATCAACACCATTCTCAGCAATATACCTCTTATCATCATAAGGGCTCAAACAGATTTTTGCGCATTCAACCTGGTACATGGTGTGATTATACGATCTTAACATATTAATTTTTCTACATGTTCACTACGTTCAAACAATGATTTCATATATAAATTAAAATTAAGCTTTCTACATTTTACTCCGCTCTGTACACCCTTTGCTATACATTTATTTACAAGTTCTTCATTCTCGTTACAAACTAAATATGAGTAAAGTTTGGATCTAAGTCCGAGAAATCTATGGACAGGCTTTGACCCGGTCTCATCCTTGAACTTTCCTACAACTTTATTCCTCTCCATGGAAAAGCAAGGGTGGGAAGGTGGATAGTTAGAAGTATCGAAAAGGGTCAAATTTTCTCTAATCAACTGATACACATCTTCGACTTTAAGGTTAAGAAGAAAACTGTCGGTGTCAGTCATGCACAATTCTATACGATCCCACGGTATAATTTTTTGTAATTTACAATAGAAAAAATCGTACATATGGAATTTACTCAACTCCAGTACACTGAAGCCGGAATAGACAGGCTTGTTCATTTTAAGTTCCAACTTACGAGAGAAAACCGCGATCACGTTCGGACTAATTATTTGCCAGCGTTTACATAGCGGGTTTGAAATGTACTTATCTAACCGTTTTTCATCCGTGATAATTTTAACATTCATTTGCTTACGACTACTCTGAATTGTCTTGCCAAATATCAGATTGCAACAGGCCTTAAAGAAGGATATTTCAAATTTATTTTTCGCGTTCTGTCTATTCCGGATATTAAAGTCGATGTAGCTTTTCAGCCAGGGAGATTGGGAAAAGCTAATGACGCGATGCACTTTCAATAATTTCAAACCGAGCTGGAGGTAGAGCTTTAAATTGACATAGTGAACAATGTACTTTTCACGGTCGAAAAGTGTGTTCATGAGCTTTTTGGTTCCAGTTTGACCGTTCTCATTTGTTTGGTAGTTCGACAGCAATTCGCGCGGGGGCGTTTGGTGGAGAGGAGCGAGGGGGAAGCTCGCATGCTTATCATGCAACTCTTGGGGGTACTTGAGATCGCATTCTATTATATACCCGGTTTCTGAATTGCTGTCCAAATTCGCGAAATCAAGGCTGGAAATTTCTTCCTCTGAGAGGAATTTGAAATTTCCAACAGGCAAGCTTCGGCTCATAGCTTCCGAGTATAAACTGTTTGCATCGATATAAAGCAGATAATTAGACGGTTTTGAAGGATCGTATGTTTCGGGTAGATGTTTGTTATTCGCCTCACAATAACGTTTACCGATAAATGAGACCCCGCCTCTCATTCCCGCCTCAAACATAAGATGCATGTCCGGATGTGTTAGTAATTCCAGTTCGACTTTAGTGTGTTTCAGCATGCAATTCCAGGTGAAGTGGGCAAGGGAAACAAAATGGGTCACATCGAGGCCATATGAGCTAAAAAGCGTAGACCTCATGGATTCAAAAACTACCGCTAATAGCATTACGTCCAAACATAAATAAAAATCGTGATATTCACCCAGATTTTTCAGCTTGAATGTTGAGAACACTCTTTGCGCATGCTCATATTCTTCGCGAGACAGAGGTGTATCAGTTAAGTCGTTATGAAAACATTCAATGGGGGGAAGCGATGTTTCCGCGAATTTTTCGGGACAGCTCATGTACGAGTAGGGATATACTCCTTTCTTCAACAAGAGCTGTCTGTGTTCGCGAGGTGGATCATCAAACACCGAAAATAATCGTTCGAACTTCTTTTCCATATCTGTACTCTCTACCAAATTACGCACCAATACTTCCAAGGATTCAGACATAAACTTGTAGGAATCTAAAAATTTAATTTTGCCTACTGAAAGTGTCAAAAATCTCTCTGACGTATTTGCGATGCAGGAAATTTCTTTTTTACATTTACCGAGCGATTTTAGAATAAAATGCGAATC
This sequence comes from Nilaparvata lugens, assembly GCF_014356525.2. Lineage (NCBI taxonomy): Eukaryota > Metazoa > Arthropoda > Insecta > Hemiptera > Delphacidae > Nilaparvata > Nilaparvata lugens. The sequence goes on along the minus strand of NC_052518.1, from coordinate 43,432,286 downwards.
AAAACCGGAGAAATTATGAAAATAACACGATATGTACTCCGGAGTACGAGCTGTTAAATTACAAGAAACATGTGCCGCACACAAGTAATTACCGGTTTCATGCGCGTGGTGACGACATTTAATATCGCTGTCTAAAAACGGTTCAGCACAAAGCCCGCAGTTTACTGAATTTTGAAATTCACGCTCTTGACTCTCGGATAAAGCTTGCATCGGAATTTCTCGTTTCATATCCTCATACAAAATGTCACCGAGATCTGTAATTTCCTGAAGAAATTTCTCCATGATTTTTTCGTCTAAACTACTCGATCTATGGAGTACAGGTCCGTGAGCGATTTCGCCGTTAACATCGATAACAACGAAACAATACCCGCAGGGAATATGTCGCGCCGTTTTCTTTGTGTAACTACGAGTAATTTCATCAGAATCGGAATCATCATCATCATCATTATCGATATTAACAACGTATGTTTCTAAATCCGCGTAAATGGTGTACTTTTTCTTCAACGTCGCGCCTAGTTTCTTGAATTTAATTGTCTCTCCGCGTTTAGGATATGAAACGCGCTGAGATTCAAACTTGGAACAAAGTTCCACATGTTTCAACAAATTTGCTTCAGCATCGCAATTCTTAGATTTGTTTGATGTGAACCGGTGAAAACAAAAATTACAAACATGTACTTGACCCTTGTGTTTTGAAAGGTGACAGAGAAGACGAGATAGCCCGTTTTTCCCGTTTGCGGTATTTACTAAACAGAAATGAGTTTTTCCTGCATCGCCTTTTAGCATTAAAAGATTAATTTGGTGTTTACGCGTGCGGAAAATGCTTGTACGGAAGGGGAAAAACTTTTTGTTGTCGTATGCGATGACGTGAATTGCAATGTCCGGATTGAGTATTTCAAATTTCTTAATATCGCGTGTCGTCACCGGGAAATTTACACCTCGCGTATTAAGTGTGTGAGCAAACTTGCTCAAATACTTTACACTTAAGTCCGAGTTCCTTGGCTTCTGATGGAAATACGCGAGGACTGACCATAAAAAGCATTTTTCGTCAGAGAGATTTTTCACATTTATAATACATTTTTTGTTTTTCAAAAACTGGGGTGTTTGAATGAAACTGGATGTGTATATAGGATTAAATTTAATCACATTCACATCCAGTGATTCAATTTTCTTTAGCACCCACCCACTGCCGTGTCTTACAAAATTTTCAAAAGATGAGAGTATTTTTCTCACGGCTAACATGAAATGCTCATTAAACTCTTCATAGTTCTCAAGCACATTTAGTGCTATGTTGGAGTAACTATGTAGATTTATTAGAGATGAGACAGAGTCACCAACCTGCTTGTCATCCATCACCACTAATTTATACAGCAAAACATTGAGGACGATGAACCATTTAACATTGCCATCATAGCGTGCGGCATGTTCCCTAATTATATCGAAAACTCGACGTTTCGAGCTCTCGAGCACGCTGGTGATGTCGATATCCTCCTCATCGAGGTTGATGCGATGACGGGCTGCTGCGGAATTGATACCACGAAGTCTGCGTTCCCTCGGCATGATTCTGAAAAAACAAAAGAATAATGATCAGGATGGCATAGCCAATTAAAAGTATGTGTAAAGGAATGTAATTCACAATCAGTTGTGAATTGGCATTCACGATGTTATCACAAGGACAGATAATGTTACATGAAAGATTGAGATTATTAACATTCGATAAAAAATGGACAAAAACTAGTCAGAATTTGTCGGCAGAAAATATGGCGAAAGACGGTTTTGTATTCGCAAGTGAACCGGATATTGTGCGCTGCGTATTTTGTTCAGTTTGTATAGGAGATTGGGAGCAAAATGATGTTGTAGCCAACGAACATGCAAAGTTTAGCCCGAACTGTAGAAGGAAAGGAAATATAACAATTGAAGAGGAGAATTACGATAATAATATTCTACGATTATATGAAGAAAGATATTTATCATTTACTAATATGCCAGAAGATTCATCCGTCCAAGGAGAGTACTTTGAAAAACTACCTCCACACCATCTACATTGTGACTTTTGTAAATCATTACGCAATAAAGCAGAGTATTTTGCGAGAAATGGTTATTTCTTACATAAAAATCCATTATATCTGCAATGTGTCTATTGTAAATATATTATCGGTGAACCAACTGAAAAAGTAATTCATTTACCGTTTTGTTTATACGATGAGTGTGAGAAAGAAGAGCGGGGCTTGGATGTTCCGGATATATCATATTCTAAAGATAAATCGCATGCATGCAGTATATTGTAGAAGGTTTTTTCTCCTCGGAGGAGAAAACCTGTCCTCGGAGGAGAAAACCTCTCCTCGGAGGACTATTTTCCTCCTCAGAGGATAAAATCAAAGTAAAACTGTACTTACATGTAGTGCTTGATGGTGCGTGAATCTCCTCGAGTGTAGATAGCAGGATACAGGTGTAGATAGCAGGATACAGGTGTAGATGATTATGCTATGATTGATTCCTCTCAGGTGACCACCCTATGATTCCTCTCAGCTGTGTTGTCTCGACGAGAGCTCAACTGGTTATGAGGTTCGGAACTCGAGTTGAGAGGTGAGAAAATGCTGTGAAAACAATGAAATATTTAATAACTGAATCGAGAATGCTATTCCTCTATGTTGTGAAATATTTAATAACTGAATCGAGAATGCTATTCCTCTATGGTTGAAATATTTATTAGAAATAGAGTGCTATAAAGTACAATAAATTATCGGTAGAGTGTGCTTTTCATAATAATAATAATAAGCTAGAGCAAGGTAATCTGTTGGTAGTCATCTTGTCTTTGCTGATACAACATCAAGCTAGTGTACTGAGATGGATAATGTGTTTGGTGTGGAGAACAAGTCTTCAGATTTGTTCGTTCAATTCATTATAGATAGACATTTTAATCAATTAAGTGAATACCATTCTGTTCCTTTAGAAAAAATGAGATATCATTTCTCCTCGGAGGAGAAAACCTGTCCTCGGAGGAGAAAATAGTCATCGGAGGAGAAAACTTCTCCTCGGAGGACTATTTTCCTCCTCAGAGGATAAAATCAAAGTAAAACTGTACTTACATGTAGTGCTTGATGCTGCGTGAATCTCCTCGAGTGTAGATAGCAGGATACAGGTGTAGATAGCGGGATACAGGTGTAGTTGATTATGCTATGATTGATTCCTCTCAGGTGACCGTCCTTTGATTCCTCTCAGCTGTGTTGTCTCGACGAGAGCTCAACTGGTTATGAGGTTCGGAACTCGAGTTGAGAGGTGAGAAAATGCTGTGAAAACAATGAAATATTTAATAACTGAATCGAGAGATGCTATTCCTCTATGTTGTGAAATATTTAATAACTGAATCGAGAATGCTATTCCTCTATGGGTTGAAATATTTATTAGAAATAGAGTGCTATAAAGTACAATAAATTATCGCTAGAGTGTGCTTTTCATAATAATAATAATAAGCTAGAGCAAGGTAATCTGTTGGTAGTCATCTTGTCTTTGCTGATACAACATCAAGCTAGTGTACTGAGATGGATAATGTGGAGAACAAGTCTTCAGATTCGAGCGTTCAATTCATTATAGATAGACATTTTAATCAATTAAGTGAATACCATTCTGTTCCTTTAGAAAAAATGAGATATCAATATAAATTAAGTGAACTCTTGGACACGCAGCTAGATATATTGCATCGATTAGCAGAAAAAGGATGGACAAATCTACAATATTTAACTTTTGTGAGAGATTATGAAAAATTAGGTTCTTGCTTCCATGTTGAAGGATCTAACATTGATTTGAATTATAAAATTAGAATCATGGGTTTTATTGGGGCGTAGAATAAATTCTAGCAGGTGAAGTCTCATGCTGAGTTCTAGACGAGATTTTTTTTTTCGTCTTCTAACACATGGATGCTATTCGAAAAATGATCGTGTGTGGGATACTTACAATCTGATAACGATCTGGGAGCACGTGTTGTTGGGGAGAAATTCGAATTTTTTTTCGCCTTGTACCACGCTCTCGCTCGCACGTGCCTGGAACAGAGAGAGAAACGTATGCTATATAAACAGAAGTGATGAGAGGAAAATGTAGGGAGAGGAAAATGATGAGAGGAAGAAGCAGGTGAAGAGGAAGTTGGTGTTTGGGGCACGACCCTGAGGTTGGCGGGGGAGAGGAGGAGGAGTCAATCTGCTCACAAACAAAGGTCAGTTTCAACAAATATTATTAACTTGTATGTGTACAGATTTTTTTATAAAACAATCGATCATTGGAAAAAAAAAATCTGTACACATACAAGTCTTTGATTATTATTATTTGATAGCAAAGAATTATTGTTTAAAGTAATCACTCATGCATAAATTATTTGATCACGGAAAATATTATTTGAACTGATTAGAGATACAATTGGATTACAAGATATTAGTGTTAAAAGTAATCGCTCATGCATAAATTATTTGATAGCAAGGAAATATTATTTGAACTGATTAGAGATACAATTGGATTACAAGATATTAGTGTTAAAAGTAATCGCTCATGCATAAATTATTTGATAGCAAGGAAATATTATTTGAACTGATTAGAGATACAATTGAATTACAAGATATTAGTGTTGGCAGATTCTGCAATTACTCACTTTGAGATTGTGTAGTGAATCTATTGATCAAGTTCTCTAGTATGATTTGACAAATCTGATCTGATGATAATCTGAAACAAATAAGACACTTATCAAATATTTTTCAACAGAAACGTGCTGCAGTGGAGAACAAGTCATCACTTGTCACCCTGATGAAGGAAGTGCAGAGGGCAGAGGAGGATGAGAGGAGGGAGATGGACTCTGTTCAACTCATCAATCAGCCTGCACCCAAACCCTGGGTGCCACTGAGAGAGTTGAAAGAGGATGTACCCTACCCCATTATCAGCGCAAGGGAGCATACCAATAAACACGGTCGGTGTGTAATTTTAAAAATAAGGAATGCAGGAAGCAAATCTACCTCAAAGATTTGCTTCCTGCATTAGCAGAGAAAAAATAGAACATTTTAACATCAACTGTAAAAATTATGTGTTGCTAGTAACACATAAGTCGGTAAATTGGTCGGATATAAAAATTGTTATTGCTTAACAATTTTTATATCTGTATACATATGACCTATGTGTTACGAATTGTATGTATGTGTGAATAGTTGAATAAAATGTGTGCATATTTGATAAAAAATTGTTTTCAATTCTTACCTGTTGTTGTTGACGATGTTGATAAGTTTGTAATGAATATCACACAGAAGAAATGGTTCAGCTGCTCTGTTGTGAATGATAATTTAAATAAGGTGAGCAGGTCTTTTATAGTTTGTTGTGAGCATGCTCAGTAGACTTACCGCTAGAGGCACACAGCTGTGCAGGCAAGCGCTGGCAGCTTCTCGCCCCCTCCTTCTCGTGCTCCCACAGATGTGGGTGGGCGCACCTCCCCCTTTTCAAATCACATTCACCTTTTCAGATTCTTATCTATATTCTTATCATTCAAGCAATGTTATAAGCACATAGCAATCTGATACATGCATAAATCTTGTAAAAGGTTGACATATTATGAGAGAGAGTGAACGATATGTTGTTTCAGTCTACACCTCTGTGATTGATTGTATAAACACTTGTGTGAGAGAGAGAAGTACAGACCTATAGTTTTCACCCTAGACATTTTTGACTATATCGATAAATCTTGAAGAAGGTTGTGTGAAGTAACTTTAACGACTAAACACTTGTCACATAAATCGATTTTTTCATGCAACGGTTTTCGATGTAGGAGTTAATGGGGTTAGCAAGGGACCTCACAGGGAGCAGAGTAATATGGATTCACTTTAATCTGTCACCAAGGGAATTTTTTCCCTCTCATCTATACTGGGAGAGAATTTCTCAATTGATTCTTATCTCCTTTCCTTTCGGAAAGGGTGCGGGAAAGAGATGTCATGAGTAAAAGAAGGAGATCTCTATCTCTTGAGCCTGTCATCAATCCATTGGAGCGAAATGGATTCACTTCAGTCTGTCAGTATAGCATTAGATGTAGAAATATGAATTCGCTTTAATCTGTCACCAAAGGAATTTCTCAAAGTGAGTCTGCCATCATAGCAATATGGATGCACTTCAATCTGTCAGTATGGCATTAGATGTAGAAATATGAATTCACTTTAATTTGTCACCAAAGGAATTTTTCCCTCTCAAAGAGATTTTTTCCCCCACATCTTTAGGATTCACCTCAATCTGTCAGCATAGCATTAGATGTAGAAATATGGATTCACTTCAATTTGACAGTAGAGAGAGGGAATTTTTCCTCCTAAAAGGGAAATTTTTTTTCCCTCACCTGGAGAGAGAGAGAGAGAGAGAGAGAGAGATATCTTACCCCCCTCACCTCCACTGGACAGGGGGAAGGGGAAATCTATTTTTAGAAAGAGAGAGAAAGATATATCTCCCTCTCTCTCTCTATCCCCCTCACCTCCACTGGACAGGGGGAAGGGGAAATCTATTTTTAGAAAGAGAGAGAGAGAGAGAGAAAGATATATCTCCCTCTCTCTCTATCCCCCTCACCACCACTGGACAGGGGGAAGGGGAAATCTATTTTTAGAACACCCCCCGCCCTACAGGCGGGGGGGAAGGGGAGGAGGGATGGACGAGGGGTGAGAGGGGGGAGGGGGATCTCGAGCAAAAAAGTCCGTCTTTTCCCACAAACCTTCTCTACTTTAATCATTCAATTGTTAACAAAAAGTGATTTTGTAGAAGGCTCACTCATTATTAGATAACAAGCTAGAATGCTTAAATTTTGGTTCCAATAAAGTACTATTTCAACCAACTTTATAGGCTCAGTTTTAACTTGATTAAGCATTTTTTCAAATTCACTTGAGTGTTCAAACTTACATTGTTTTTGGGGGGGGGGATAAAACTTTTTTTTCCAACTATTAGGGGGATGTGTCCCTCCGGTTCACGGTAGAAACTAGCCCCGTTCATCATAACTGTTAAATTTTCGGGGGTACTCTCTAGAAGAAGCTGCTGGAGCTTTGTTCAAGGGTATGCATGGAACTCAATAAACTATAACTAACTAGAACAATATAAGCTATATTGATTTTTTTCTAATAAGAATATTAATTTACATAATAATAGCTGGTTGAAAAGTGAACTAACTTTGAAGTGCTATCTGTAATTTCTCTATCGCCTACTATCTAGTCCTTATGCACTACACCACTCACTCTCTATAAGAAAATAGCTCATTATTATTATGATTGCTATTCTCTGATCCCTTATATTATATTTCTCGACTTACACTTATATAACGAAAATATGACAATAGAAGCTAATTTTTGTGGCTGATCCAGCCACAAAAAAATCCAGGTTCCATTTCGGGGGGGGGGGGGGGATACATCGCCATATCCCCCCCTCTGGATACTCCACTGGAGACACTCCCAAATAAAAACCTTAAAAATGTTGTAAAATTCCGAGAAGTTATAGGATTGATCTGGTAGTTGGCAGGGATGTTCATTGAAGTTCACACAATGAATACCAGGTGCGTTGGTGACCTTGCTACACGCAACTAGCAGTGACTTCAGTTATAATATGGCCGTCCCATTATCAATATGCATCGCGTTAGATCAGCGATCAGTCATTCGTTTCTTGAGCAGTGAAGGTATCAAACCAATGGAAAACCATCGTAGGATTACAGTACAGTATAGTGATTTATGTTTGTCCAGAAACAAACATCACCATCAACCAGAAAAAAAACAAGTAAGGAATGGCGTCATAGCTCATCGCCAAAATTAAAAAAAATCCCAACTCAGTGATCAGCAGGAAAACTCATGATGACTCTTCTGGGTTGTAAACGGACTAATTTTGGAGCATTACATTGACAGGGGGATGACAGTCAACAGTAATTCTTATTCAAATTTCTTAAAAAACAGCTTCGGCCAGCAATCAGGAGTAAACGGTGAGGACTTCTCACTTCAGGTGTGTTGTTACAGCATGACAATGCATGACAATGCCTCTCAGTTCAATTTATCCAGGATATAAAATTTGAATGCCTCATTCACCCACCTTATTCTCCGGACCTCGCCCATAGTGACTCTCATGTGTTTGGGAAGTTTAAAGATGCAATGGAAGGCAAGCATTTCCAAAGTGATGAAGAAGTGAAAACCGCGGAACACGAGTGGCTAAACCAAAAGAATTCTCTAAACATGGTATTCATGCGCTTCCAAAGCGGTCGTACACTTGCATAACACTTCAAAGAGACTATTTAAAAAATGGGAATGCAAGTTTTACTTAGTTGTCAAAATAAATAATATATAACACTTTTAAGGTTTTCATTTGATTTACCCTCGTACATTAGGGGTCGTGCTATGAAGGTATTGATTTTTTCAATTATTCTATTATCAATTCGATTATTGTAACTACAATTTTCTTTGATTTGAATCACCGTTAAACAATAATTAGTATCCTAGTTTCTATCCCTTTTGAATTGGCGTTTTTCATATTTTTCCTATTGTCTCAACAATCATTGAATTCACATACTTCTTATTGGCTTTATTCAATTAATTAGCTAATTTCACATGAGAATTGATCATTATAGTACCCCCATGAGACCGCCACAAAATAATAAAATTATAAATTTTTAAAAACTTATGAAATCCTCCACCATCATTATCTCGGTAACAATGCATTCAGAGACCCATGTTTACTGGAATGTTTTCTCTATTTTGATGTAAGGAAGCCACTTATGAAGTTTGTCGGTCTATTCTAGAAACACTCTGAATGAACTAAATATATCACCAAGTTTTAGTGCTATTTTGAAAAAAAATTCTATTTAAACTCACCTCATTATATCCCATGAAACCCTTTTCTTTGGTATAGGGACCTCCAAATCCTGTTTCTTGAGTTGAATCTCCTAATTTTGCTTCTTTACTCTCAGGATTTTTCAATATAAAAGTTCTACCATAAGCAGGTATTCCCATGACTAGTTTCTCTGGCGCGACTCCGTTAGATAACAAATAGTTGATACTATATTCCTGTTTTTAATAAAAAATTGAATTATAAATGCAAACATTTATGTATGATTGTTATTTAACTGCTTAGTTTCTATTGATTCAATATGATTGAAGAATCTTCAGAAAGTTCCAAAGTTAAGGAGTAACAACTGAGGAACTGTAGCTTGTCTCTAGTCCTGGAGTTAGTGTATCGACATGCGCTAATGAGTTATTGAAGAACAAACAATCTCATTTTCAAGACTATGAATTGCAATGGAAAAATCTTGATGAGACGTTGAAAACATGGTAGGTACTTTTTAATGGTAGGAAAATACAGTTTCCTCCTGTCTGATGCGCAACCTAAGATATTATTAGTATAAGTACATTGAACTAACCTCTAATTTTGTTAGATTGTAGGCATATCTCAAGTGCATATGTTGATAATTGAACTCTGCTGTATTCAGAGATGTTTTAGAATTTTTCCATGAAGTAATAACTGAAAAATATGTTGTTTATTGGAAATATTCTATTCCTACAAAACTCATGGTTTCCATATTTTTGGGCATCGAAACCCTTAGTTTCATGGAAATGAAACGACGGTATACAGTGGCAATAATGATAATTCAAACAGTAGTCTTCGACTTATCAACACTTTACTCTTGCTAATATCAAATGATAGGTCACTCACAACAGTCAACTCGTCATTGGGTTCAGCAGTTGAGAGTGGAGCATTTGCACCCACTTTCTGATCCCATGATCCATGATAATCATAGGTCATCAAATGTATGTAGTCCAAATAAGTGCTGATTTGAGGTAAATCATATGCTCTTTCAATCGTATCTTTTCCTGCACCTATAGCAGCGGTGAGAATCCAACCTTTTTTATCCATTTCAGCTCTCAAGTCCTGAAAAAAATACTTTCAAATGTGTTAAAAATGTTTGTATACTTATGATTTAATCTGTTTTATTGAATTTACATATCATTTTTCAAATTTCACATTTCATAGTATTTTATTAGTGAATTCAACTTTTGATTCTATTTTGTCATTTCACTGATGCTCAATTTGACTTTTTTGACACAATTGTTGAAAGTGTTTATGATGACAGAGGTTTATTTTTTATTTTATATATTTATCACTTCAAGGAATATAAATGGTTTTCAGGTTTTTTTACTAATGCTCCATTTAATCGAGTGAAATTGAAAGATTATATTATATCTATTCAAAGACTTATTTTTCAATTATTAAAACCGAGTAAAAATGTTCATATGATTATGTACATTAGTGTATAATTCCAACTACATTTTGTTAAGCTACGGTACTGAAGTCTTTTCCATCATGAGACTGTTTTATATAATTGTATTTTAATAATATTGTTTCTTTGAATGTTCTCACCTTACCTTCTATTTACATATACAAATGATTAATTTTCACCTAAAAACATATCTTGAAACTGGTCACGAATGCAGAAGTACACGATCATAACACCAGAAGTAGAAACAATATAGCTTTAAGACAGCATAGGTTAAAACTGTATGAGAAAGTACCTTCTTATATTAGTGCTAAATTATACAACAAATTGCCTGCAGAGTTGAAATCTGAATCAATAAGCATTTTCAAAAGTAGTTTATACAGCTTTCTTGCTGAGAAGGCCTACTACAGAGTGGTAGATTTCTGTGATAGCTATTAGATATTGGCACTTCCAAGTTGTATATTAGCACTTACAAATAATTAATGTGTAAATACAAGTATAAGCGCATTGTATTAATTATATCGGTATAATTTTCTCCAATTTTCATATTTCATTGTTGTATGGTTTTTATTCTGTAGCTTTTTTAAAATTCAACTCGAAATTCATTTGATGTTCAAGTGTTTATTGTATTACATATGATTAACTGCGTTGAATAAATTGATATCTCATCTTATCTTAAAATATGTCAGTATTGTGAATAAATTTTAATTTAAATTAAACTCTAAAATGACAATATTATACTTATTCTCTCTAGAAGTTTTGAAACAAATATAATTCCAAAAAAATTATGATGCAAAAATGAGATCAAAGAAATGTTTTATTGCCTTGGGAAAAGCTTATTTGTGTTAAATTTCTTAGCTTGAATCTCAAGTATTGTCGAAGTAATAAATTATTCCATTCACAAAAGGTACTATTATTGCAACCTTGAAAATATTAATTTGCAAATAAATATACTTTGATATTTTTGTAGCTATATAGTGTCTTAGAATATTTTTATGAACATTTTCTGCAAGCTCCATTTATCAGAGTAGTTTCAATTATAAATTCAACATTGTTATAGACCCTTAAACTATCATCGATTCATTCTCTCAGATATTTGTCCCGATTTTCATTTTAAAACTCTTGGCAAATTCAAGCTTCGGAAGGAATAATGTAGATATTACATACAACATGAATTGCAGTAAGATGAAAATGAGATTACAAGCATACTGGTTCATGATTGGAAGTTTTTAAAATGGAGAAATCCAAACTAAAATAAACAGAATATTATAGCCTCTACATGTTTTCAAGTTGGTGAGTTGCCAAAATTGATTGTATGACGTTGTTCATAACTTTACAGTTCAATGATAAGAAATCTACTATGATTTATGTATTTTTTTCAAAATTCAGAAAAATCTTATTGAAGGTACAGTCTGCTATACTCAACCTTTATCAGTGATACAAAGTTAGCTTTGTCTTCTGGAGAGCCTCCTCTCTTAGCTGGATACTCCCAATCCAAATCAAGGCCATCAAACCCATGTTTACTGCAAAAAAGTAAAGTAGGTACTCACATATTATCAATATTAAGGATAGCTATCTAATTATTTTCAAAATAATAAACGCAGGTTTATTTCCAACAACTAATGTATGAACAACAATAAGGGTAGCTACCAAATAATTTGAATGATGCATCTCACTTTTAATGAGAATGGCCAACATGGAGTTGTCAATCATCGTCATTAATGAATGGGACAAATTCAAGTTGATCGGTATTCTTATGATCCACCCTTATTTAACAAATACTTTCTTAAAATTATGCATGAGTAGGTACAGTATCATACGGCCTACTAAGGGAAAAACAAGGCAAATGAGTGACTGACAGAAAGCATATCCATGGGGCCGTTTAATGATTGGTTGATTCTCATTTCCATTTGAGTCACTTGAAAAAAGAAAATAGGCTAACAATCAATAATTTGATCATATTTTGGTCAACAATTTTCATCTCACATTGGACTATTATTTTAAAGCTTTACTTCAAACTTCCCTGAACAATTAATTCTGATATTTCCTTAATGATGTAGATATCCTAAATAGATAAATAAATGTTTATATTTAGCCATTATATATTCCATCCATTTTTATATCTAACCAAGAATATTTTTATCCACTTTTTCATATCATAGGCTATGTATCCCCATTATTATGAGTATGACTTTTTCCTACGGTTCACCTAGCTACCATACTGATGTTCATTCACGGAATTTATTATTTTTTACCATCTCGATACTCCATTTTACGAATTTACTTTATAATCATTTGTTGTAATACGAATTTTACTTTGTTATAGTACGTATATTATTTTTTATTATTACTCCAGTTTTCAATATCATTCTTGATGAATTCTTCTTTTTTGTGAAAACAAATTCAATGGGATGTAAATGCAAATTCTGCAAATACACTGTGAATTTCGCTGGAATGAGAAGATTAATAAAGTGGATGCTTTCAATGTATTCAAGTGGATATAAATCAAATTTATAATAATGATAATAATAATAATAATAATAATATAATAATAATAATAATAATAATAATGATAATAATAATAGACCCCCTGTGGGTGGAGGGCAGTTGACTCAAAGACATGGACTCAGTATCAGGTTGACTAGATTTGCACCCACAGTATCCCCTGCTTGATATCGTAAGAGGCGACTGTAAGGGTACCCTCCTCTTTTTCCAAAGCCCTTATTTCGTTCCTCCTTCATCTTCTTCAACACGCTTTGGATCTGTCTTATTTCTAGAATGACAGTTTTTTCCACTGACTTTGCTGTTTGTCATTCTTTCTTATCACTCGTCTTACATCTTTCTCTCTGACCTTCCTTGGCCAAACTCTTGTATCTCAAGCTCTGGCCCTTAAGATTGCTAGTGGACCTGTGGGCTTATTTTCAATTTTCATTTTTCTGATTGTAGTGTGGAGTGGAAAAGCTGCCAGTTGGGTTTGCGGCCCCCTGGTGGTATAAAAGAGTTGCACCTAGACAAGGAAGTAGACTCGGCAGGTCAGGGTGATCAGGCTGACCCCCTTCGGACACCTCATGGACAGTCTGGCACGGAGGAAGGTGGACCAAGTGGCACCCCTCTTGTGCAAGGTACCACAAGGCCCCGGACATACAATTTGTGACATGGTAATGGAATAGTTTAACCTGTACCTGTTAGTAATGATTCTGATCAGGGCTTGGAGGAGGTGGTGCCTCTCCCCGCCCAGGTCAGGGTACCACAGCCAGTGAATAGGCTGCAGCAGGTGCCATTCAAGATGATGAAAATGCTTTTATAGCAGTTCGACGGTCCATGATTGAAAGGTGCAGACTGTGTAATCAAGTTGAAGGACGGCATTTTGAGCAATTGCTGCATTAGTATCAGTGAACCGATTTGAGTGAAATTAATATTTTTCAATGTAAAATAAAATTTGGAGGAAAGTTATTCTTGTATATTTCTGTAATAAGAACGGTTTTCATGAAATTATAAAAAAAATTAATATTGATCTTTAAATGGTGAAAAGTGGTCATGCATGCAGTACGAAAAAAAATAATTTCTCTGTTATTCTTCGACCAATCTTAATAAATTAGGTATCATTAGAATCGTGAAATAATTTTCTAACTTTTTTGTCTCCTGTAAATTTTCTGTGAAATGGACGGTTTTCGAGATATTCGCCATCAAAAATTTAAAATGGCCGCCATTTTGAAAAATTTCAACGAAAAATTTTTTTTTATTTTTTATAGTTGAGTCTTCATAGCATAAATATTCATGCCAAATTTCAGATCAATACAACATTTCGTTCTTGAGATAAAAATTTTTAAGTGAAAAAAACAAAATAGCAGCTATAAGGATAACCGCTGAGTTTTGGACACTTCAAATATGACATTTGTAGTCTCCTAGCATCCAGGTACAATACCCTAAAATTCTCGACACTACTTCTGAAACACTCTGTATATATTTATATATACATATATAAATAAATAATTCACAAAATGTTGGAATGAAACCAGGAAAAATTCATATAAATACAATAAATGTTCTGAAATAGTTCATTAGTAGTATGAAAAGGGCGACTCTGGCACACAAGTGTGCCAGAGTCGCCCTTCACCTCAAGTTCACCCAAGTCGACCAAACCTAACCTCAAAGTCACCCAAGTTGACCAAACCTAACCTCAAGGTCACCCAAGTCAACCTAACCTCAAGGTCAGCCAAGTCAAAAAAAAAATTATAATAATAATTGAAAAAGAAAATAAAAAAAAATTAAAAAAAAAATTAAAAAAGAAAATTGAAAAAAAAACTAAAAAAAGAAAAGAAAATAAAAAAAAAAAAATTGAAAAAAACACATAAAATCGAGAATAAATGTAAAATAATTGGGAATAAATGAAAAATAAATCACTGGGGATCTCTAACTGGTGGCTATAAAAGGATTTGTTCTGCAAGGAGTGGGACATTGTGTCTTGTGCAGTCTTGCCGCCAGTATGTGTGTGTGATTTTTGTATGTTCAATAGAAGTAGCAATGAATTTCTCATTTTTATCCCTCAAATCCTCTTCACCTTCATTTAGTAATGTAAGAAGAAGTGATCATTCTATAGAATATACAAGGAGCTTGAATATCTAAACAGTAATGAGATATCCTCCGGGTAGCATGTATGCTTTCAAGAGTCTCAGACATGAATTCTAGAGTGTAATCAAATCATTGTATCACAAGGGATATATTTTCCTAGTTATATTCCCCAGAACAGCATCCAATAGTATTCAGTCACTGTTCAGTCAC
The DNA here is from genome assembly GCF_014356525.2 of Nilaparvata lugens. NCBI lineage: Eukaryota > Metazoa > Arthropoda > Insecta > Hemiptera > Delphacidae > Nilaparvata > Nilaparvata lugens. The sequence goes on along the minus strand of NC_052518.1, from coordinate 43,417,261 downwards.
TTTTCAGTCACTGTTCAGTCACTTTTCAGTCACTGTTCAGTCACTGTTCAGTCATTGTTCAGTCACTATTCAGTCACTGTTCAGTCACTGTTCACTTACAGCTCATATAGGTAAGAAATCACCTTACTATACTTTCAACAAAGGCTGTTTCAATGACCCTCACTCCACTTTCTCTGTCACATGACTAATGGCCACGCCCCCCAGCATTAGGGGCATCAATGGGGAACCTATCACTCTAGCTCAAGTTGGTCATGCAGGACCACTAAGATGCACTTCACACTAAGATGGTCATGGAGACCTATCACTCCAGATCAATATGTCCATGGTAGACCTACTAGATCAAGATGTCCATGGGAGACCCGTCACTCTAGATCAACATGACCATGGAGACCTGTTGCTCTAGATCAAAATGGCATTGGAGGGAGACCCATCACTCTAGATCAACATGGCCATGCTGCTCTAGAGATCAAAATGGCATTGAAGATAGACATGGCTTATTTAACATGGACATTTTCAATGACCCTCACTCCTCCTGTCACATGGACCATCATGTCTGTATGGGCATGGTTGGGGGTCGTCCACTCAGTGGTCAGTCAGTCAGTTCAATTACTGATCAGTCACTGTTCAGTCACTGTTCAGTCACTGTCCACTTACAGCTCACTAGAAGCTGCAATGAGCTTGGATATAGTTGTTAAAGTATACATAATAAACAACAAGTAAATAGATATCCACCGTGGTGTAGAGGTTAGCACTTCTGCTTTCCATTCTAGAGAACTCGGGTTTGAATTATTCATAAGGTCTCGGGTTTGAATCTTTATTGTATATATGGGGATGTAAGATGTTTGGTTAAGGGATATAGGTAGGTAGGTAGAGTGTAGGTGTAATTGTTTGTAAACCATCACACCACGATGGATATCTTTGGTTGAAATATGACTCAACAGGAAAGTTTTCATGTTTCAGTGATGAGGAAGTATGGAGCAAGCACAAATGTAAGATTTGGACATGATTCTGTGTGACAGACTCTGGACTCTGAACTTTGGACTCTGGATTCTCTAAACTCTAAACTTTGAACTCTGAACACTCTGAACTCTGGACTCTGAACTCTGGACTTCTAGACTCTGGACTCCAGACTTATGGACTCTGGATTCTGGACTCTGGACTCAGTACTACTCTGGACCCTGGACTCTGGACTCTGGACTCTGAACTCTGGACTTCTGGACTCTGGACTCTAAACTCTGAACTCAAATATCCTGCATCGTTGAAAAAGTCTGTCAACGAGATAATACCATGATTATGTAGTTTCTCCTCCTCAAGCTCAATCACTGCATCCCGCAGACTGTGAAGAGTTTCCTCCTACCTTCTCCTAATTTTCCCTGTTAGATTAAGATCTCCGTTCCAGACTAGAGATCGACCCTGTCGCAGTCCTCAGACCAGCAAGAGGTTTAGGAAACCCTGTTTAAATCAGACTAGAGATCGACCCCGTCGTGGTCCTCAGACCAGCGAGAGGTGTAGGAAACCCTGTTTAGATTAAGATCTCAGTTCCAGACTAGAGATAGACCCCGTTGCGGTCCTCAGACCAGCAAGAGGTTAAAGAAACCCTGTCTTAATCAGGATCTCAGTTACAGACTAGTGATCGACCCCGTCGCAGTCCTCAGACCAGCGAGAAGTTTAGGAAGATCCTTATAAATCCTTTCCTTTCCTCTCATAATAGTCGACATAATGACTATTAATTTGAAAGCATTTCGGACGATTGAGAGTGATTCCCACTCCCTTAACGGTTGTCACAGATTAGTCCTTAATAACCAGTGACAGTTGCTAGACTAGCGCGGGAATCCTGTTTAGCAGTTTCAGAATTGCTGAAAATCCTTTCGCAGCTACAGGCTCGCGATTCAGAAATCCCATACCTAAAACCCTATCCTCTAAGCCTCAATTCCCCCGTAGTTGAAATTTATGCTCGGTATTTAGCTAGCAGGTCCAGCTTGCTGAGAGCTAGATCGCGATTCTCAGATTGCGAATTATTGAACAAGCTCCCATTAGTTATAGGGAAGAATAACTCCATTAATAAATCTCTATCTCCAAAACCCGATAAGATATTCTCTATACCTCAAACTCCATACTCCGTACCCAGTACCTTATACCGCATACACTTTTCCAATAATATTAATCCAATACCAGGTGCGCAGATCCAGTCTGCACACCGACAGCTCACAGTTACAAATTGTGAATATCCTAAGAAAATTCCATATTGTTTCTTATTGTACCCCGCCCTAAATCCTTCCTCCTTTAACCTTTATCCCGGGCTTGCAGGTAACTCGCCGATCTTTGCTCGCCGTCAACTCGCAGTTGGTTCAGATTGCGTACTACCTTTATAAATATAATTATACATAGGGATCTGATATCCAAATCCGTCTCCTTGGTTAAGTTTACCTCAATCCTCCTTAACACCCAACCTGAATTCCAAGAGCCGAGGGCCTAATCGGCCAGCATCGACACGGGCACACACTCTTCCCTTCAAGTTGAATAGCTCCCAACAGAAACAGAGGGTAAAGAATCAGGATAGGAGGAGAAGTGTAGGACCGGTATATCCTACACTTAGTAGTGTAGGATATATCCTACCTGTATATCCGGTATATCCTACCTGTCAGTTCAGTTCGGGCAGCCGATGAGTTCGGATCACTTGTTATCGCTCCTTAGAAACAAAGTTCATTAACAAGTTAACGCCAGCCGTCTGCCAAGTTATTCTAACCTAAATTTGAATCGTGTAGTTTATTTTAATTGTGAGAATCAATTAATTCCATAATGAGCGACAATAATTCTATTCTCAGTGCTATAGCCGATTTCAGAAAGGAGAACAAAATTAATTGGGACGCTAACAACAATAGGTGGGATACTAATGTACAGAAACTCAAACAAGTGCAAGAAGACATAAAAAAAAACAAATCAGGAAATTTCACTTATTAAAGAACAGTTCTCGGCAGTTACAAGCAAGGTAGTGTGATAGTGTGTGTCAATCCGTCGATCTCTTGCGTCAGGATAACTCTAAACTTAGAAAGGAATTAGACGAAGCGAGAGGTGAAATAAATGACTTGCAGCAACATACACGCAAAAACAACATCCTAGTGTCAGGTGTACCACTAACGAAGAGGGAGAATATGTTCACCGTGTTGGATGCAGTCGCCAGAGCCATAAACGTTAGCTTCAACGAGTGGGACATATCTGCGGCTCACAGACTACCGAATAGGAATAGAGACGCCAATATGCCACCGTCAATAGTGGTTAACTTCACCTCACGCTTCACAAAATCGAGTTGGTTGACCGCCAGGCGACTTAAAGGTAGGCTTTCAGCTAGTGAACTTAATACCAATTTCCCTAATACCCCAGTCTACCTGAGCGAACATCTCACTCCCGTGACACGCTCTCTATTCAATGCGGCGAGGCAACTTTTGAAGGAAAAGAAACTAATTTCAGTGTGGACCAGGGACTGCAAAGTCATGGCAAAGGCTGCCGCCGATCATCGAGCATTCCTGATTCGTGATTTGGAGCAAATTGCTGAGTTACGCCGAAAAGATAGCAAGCCTATTTCCGAGGATGAGGTTCAATTAACTCAAATATACCGAATTATTAGTGTTTCTTGAATATTATTAGCATTCAGAGTAGCCTACACTGTGTGTAGTTGCTGCACCTTAAATTTTAATTTGGACAAAGTATTATTTTTGACAGTGCACGACATTAAATTTCTTGATTTTATCTCAGATATTGCTTGTTACTTCCCAAAATAGAGGGTTAATAGGGAATAGTACCATTTCATTTTAATTCAATTTATCTAAATATAAAGAATAATTTGTGTCTCATACATGATCATGAGTCTTCTGTGTACACTGTTTTGTAGCTACTGCACCTGAAATTATAAGTTGAACCAAGCCCCATTGACAGTGCATAGCAGTTCTTAGTATTATCATAGATCTTGATTATCTGGTGTTTGAGATTGAAGCAGTCTGCAAGATCACAGTAGAATTATTTACTCGAAAACAACAGAAGGGCATGATACCGGTACAGTTTGAAGAAAACAATAATAATATAATAATAATCGGCGATAAGATTACAGTAGCCTAGTTACACTTCCATCCCGTTTCTCTCTATACCTACATTCATATCAGTAACTCAATATTCCAAATCAATAGTTCAGTAGATATTCTTTTACTCCACTATAAATTTTAATTCTGTAATAAATTTAATTGATAGATAGTTGGTTATTACTATAAACTTCATTTATTAAATTTTCAAATGAAAACGGTACTATTATAATTACAGTACTCGTATCATTTAGACCTCAGTAAGTGGTGTAAACCTTGCTATTCAATTCATAGTAGAATAAGTACTTCTACTATCTTGCTAGTTCTTTCATATCAATACCTATATTTATACTTTTTTAAATTCTAGATTTTTAATTTACATAATTAGCTCTATTCTTTATGTATTCTTTTATACATTAAGAATTAAATCTTTATAATATAAGATATAATTATAAAGATTATACTGAATAGTCTAGATTGTCTTTTCTTATCGGGATCTTCTTTCTTAACAGAATATTCAGTTCCCACTGTATGCACAAACATCGTTTTCAGACCAACTAATAATTGACATAATGATTATGAAACAGAATTTACTTATTGAATAAACTAACACTTAAATAAACCTTGTTCTCTTGATTTATAGTAAGAGTAATGTGAACTTTCATGGGCCACTAATAGTGATAATTAAAATCTAATTTCTTATTTCACAAAGATGAAAATGGTCCACAGAATCGTAAATTTAAATATAATTAAGGAATGATATTATATACATTTATTCATGCTTCTAATTCATTTTCTAGTTTGGCTAGTCATTGAGATGATCATGACTAGGTATATTTATCAATTAGAATTAAGCACGAATTTGTTTCCCGCTAAACGTATTTTTCCAATTTTTGATTTAGTTTTTGTTTATTATTCATTTACGGTACTTGTATTCTTTTGTGCCCGGCAGGCGGCATGGCTTGTCTCATTGTATTTACAGTATAGAACAATGAGTGATCTGATGGAGCCAATTGATGCTTCACCAATTGAGTGCACTGAGTGCACGGATATTAATGATTTTTCTTTAAAATTTCCTATTTTAACTTCTTCCGGAAATAGGGACAAGACGGATTTCTCAGTAATTCACATGAACATAAGAAGTTACAAAAAAAACATAGATGCATTTTTAATAGTTTTAGAGAGTCTAAAGCATCGTTTTGGCTGTATTATTTTGACCGAGGCATGGCTGAATGACGATAGTGACCTGCTGGATATTGAGGGGTATAGGCTCTTTAGATCCTACAAAAGTCTGAATCAATGCGATGGTGTTGTAGTGTACATAAATAATGAGCTTTCAGTGTCTTGCAGGGAGCTTCAGCTGGGTGGTGTGGCCACCTGTCTATCAATTGAATTCGACTGGGAGGGGTATCCCTGTGAACTTCTTGCAGTTTATAGAAGCCCAAACTCCAATATACATCAATTTTTGAATGCTCTTGACACCCATTTCAGATCCACATCAGGAAGCAATAGGAAAATTCAAATTCTAGCAGGGGATATTAACTGTGACATTCCTTATGTTGCTATAGGATCTATAGAGGAGCAATACATTGATGTACTGAACGATGCAGGATTAACGGCCTGTATAGATAAAATTACCAGGCCAGCTAGTGGAACTTGCATCGACCATTATTTTGTTAAACTTCCTCACTCATTTGATGTTTCAACCACTGTAGTCCAAACCTCTGTGACTGACCACTATGCCATATGCATGAATCTAGCAAAAAATTCTACAAAAATATCTTCACAAAATAACAACGAATATTTTTCCAAGATTGACTGGCATGGTATTAATAATGATATTTCTTCACAAAATTGAAGCTCTATCCTTGATGAAGGGGACGTGAGTGTGGCAACTCGTCTCTTCACAGATACACTCCAGAAAACAATAGAAGTGAACACAAAACTGATTAAAGTGACAGCAAAAAATAGTAAATTGAAGCCCTGGATTAGCTTGGGTTTAGTTCAATCAATCAGGCACCGGGATAACTTGAGAAAAAGATTAAATAGACAACCTTTTAATGCAACTCTAAAAAATGAATTTATTCAATACAGAAATAGGCTACACTCTCTTATTAAACAAACAAAATATAATTACTATAAGAATAAAATAACTGAAGTCTCAAATAATCCTAAGAAATTCTGGTCAACTGTGAATGAGGTCTCGGGGAGGCCTGCCAGGGTGCATGCATTTCCTGTCAATGTGTTCGCGCGGGATGGTCGGGCTCCTGCTCGGATCACTGCAACCGAGGTAAGCAATAATTTCAATGAGTTCTTTGCCTCTGTGGGAAAGCGCTTGGCTGATTCTTTAACTCCCCTTGGCGAGCCAGAAATAAACGATTCCGATCATGCTGTTGGTTCTGTGTTCGAGTTTCGACTTGTCACGCGAGAAGATCTCATGCAGGTGATCGGTAGCATGAGAGGTAATAGCGCCCCAGGCCATGATCATATTCCAGCAAGAGTAATCAAGGACAATATTCAAACCCTAATTGATCCTATTCTTCACCTAATTAACTTAAGTATTCAGACAGGTATATTTCCGGACATGCTCAAAATCTCAAAGGTAATACCCATCTATAAGACAGGTTCAAAAAACGATTACACCAACTACCGTCCCATTTCTCTTCTGCCTATTACTTCTAAGATCCTTGAAAAATGTGTAAAGATCCAGTTAATGCAGTACTTGGTCCAAAATAATATTCTATCCTCATCACAGTATGGTTTCCAAAAATCTAAGAACTCTTCTGATGCTTTATTCGACCTATCAAAATATATAGCTGATAAAGTAAAAATAAGAAGCAAATTAATGATAACTTATCTTGATCTTGCTAAAGCCTTTGATTCTGTTGATAGGGAGAAGCTATTGTTCAAACTTGAAATGGTTGGGATCAATCAGACTGCTCTACAATGGTTTAAGAGCTTTTTACAGAACAGGACACAATATGTCCAGATCAATGACAGTAGAAGTGGTTTGGAAAAGGTTGATTACGGCGTTGTGCAGGGAAGTACCCTTGGGCCAATTCTCTTCCTAATCTATATTAACAATCTCCCATTGCTTAACATTAATAGTAAAATCTTTCTATTTGCTGATGATACAGCTGTAGTATCATCAGGAAAACAGTGGGACGATGTATTCAAAAATGCTACTTCTGATTTGGCCAGAATAAAGAGCTGGTTTGACCATAACTCCTTAACCGTTAATATAGATAAGACCAAATACATGCCCATCACAACCCGTAACCAGCAAGATCCAGAGCCAAGAGACTTAATACTTCATTCGTGCAGAGATCCAACATCAACTGTCTGTAATTGCTCAAAACTAGAAAGAGTAAATAAGTACAAGTACTTAGGTATTATAGTTGATAGTGGTTTGAGTTGGAGTCCGCATATCCAGTTTGTGAAGCAGAGACTTAGAAGGTTATTGTATGCATTCTCCCAGCTAGGCCATGTTTTGGGTGAGGCGCACTGTAAGACTGTATACTTCGCTTACGTCCAGTCAATCATCCAGTATGGCATTCTTGTCTGGGGGGGTCTGCACGCTACTCTCTTGGAGCCGCTTGCGGTGTCGCAAAGACAAATAATTAAAACAGTTTTGAAAAAGGAACAGCACTACCCAACAATTGAATTATCTACTGAATTTCCTGTTTTAAATATTGGACAACTTTACATAAAATCTCTACTGCTCTTACTAAAAAAAAATAGATATAACATTCTACCCGAAATTCCTCACACCTACCCCACACGATTTAGAGTCAACCATGGATTTGCGACGCCGCGGGTGGCTCATGGACTGGAGTTGAGAACCCCTTTCTATCTTTCTCAAGTTCTGTACAGGAATCTGCCGGCTGAGATAAGAATCAGTATGGAGGTATGCAGTGTGCCGGCATTCAAGCGTTTGGTGGAGGGGTGGCTATACCGCCTTGGCACAGAAATGTCTGAAAGCCTGCTTCGGTCAATGTACTGGCATTAATCTATCATCCTCTACGATGCTTGGAATACAACCAGATATTTCCATTTCTCTTATTCATATCCCTTCATATATATATATTTTTTTTCAATTCCAAAATCTTACCTGAGGCTCCACTTGTCCCTGCTCTATCATGTTCTAACATTTTTTAATTTTTTTTTCCTTATCTATTTTTATTTATTCATTTTTTTTTACTAGCATTCCATTTGAATGTTTCCATTAACTTTTCAAATTACTTCTATTTATATTTTAAGTAAATATAATTTCTTTGTAGTGAGTTATCTAACTCATTCATTATTTATTAACCAAATATTAATATTTATTTTTTCTCCTCACAATTTCATTTATTACTTTATTTAACTTAGCAGCCTGATATATTTCAGGCTACCCAGAACTCACCCCTACACACAGACGAATAGTCTTGTAGGGGTATTCCTGTATCTATGTAAAGTGTGTTCAATTTCCTGTAATGTATATTTTTGAGGAATAAAAAGCTAATTTGATTTGATTTGATTTGATTTGATCCACCAGTCAGTACGGACACTGACCCCGACCCATACCCGGCTGTAACTAGTCAGCGTCATAGCAATTCTTTGCAATTATTAGATAACCTAGGGGTGGAATAGGCGTATCTAATAAAATAATAAATTCATTCTTCCAATTGATACATTACACATAATCAGAAATTATGAAAAGTAGAGTATATCACAACAATATTGCAAATCATAAAAACAAAGATAATAAAATAAAAGGTACAATTAATTGGTAAACTCGGAGCTCCGACTCAACACAATTGCTCACTACCGCTGCTATCATGTGAAAAAATATATACATGAGATTTGATACATGAGAAATATATCACAATTTTAACTGAGCCACTGGACCACAAGCTAGGAAGGCCAATTTTGAAACAACCCAAATTTTGAATCTGTCAACATGCGGCTACTTACTTTTCATCATTTTCTTATGGATAATCTAGAAAGAAAATGGTTGTGGCTCTGAGGTATGAATTGAATATTTTAGTATGGTAAGCTTTGTTAGAATGTTGGTGTAGTCCTACCTGAGCATGATAACTACGCTTTCAACAAATAATTTCCTTTTAGTTGGGTTAGCCGCCATTGCTGAATATGAGGCTGATCCCTCATTCCATCCACCAATCGCTAATGTAACACTCAACTCAGGGTATTTATTCTTCAGAGATGTCATTTTCTTGTAATATCCTGCAAATACACAAAGAATAATCCATTAAAAAGTTTGAATAAGAGTACCTAAATTGAAAGAAACGATTTTGTTAAAAAAAGATGTAATAAAATTGTTCAAGAGTTTTATAAATGTTTCTGTACTTATTTATCCATACATCTTAGTATTGAAAACCATAGTTTACATTGTAAAAAGTGTCATATTGCGACTCACTGCTAACTCGAAAGGTCCCCTTTTCTTGGTTCAATGAACACTATCCAGTATCGCATGATTCATGACTAAAATTAGCTTATGGTTTGAAGAAGAAAACTAACTGGTTACTTTTCAGATATATTTTCTCAGATCAATGTGTTTGTAACTAGGCTGAATCAGATGAATTCTTACCGGGTGAAAGAAACAAGACGGGAACACCAATTTTTTGGCATCCTTTCAAATTCTATAAGATTGAACACAACTTGGCATGTAATGTGTTTGTCAAGTTCCATTCAATCTCGTGAAATTTATAAGGACGGCAAACAAATTTACGTCCAAAAATCGATGTGGGCTTTACACACCACAAATGTTTGACTGAATTTGTCCTCATCATCAATAGTAATGTGTGTGTTTATCCAATCACTGTATTCACATCACTTTTATTGTAAAGTGTTAATAAAAGTAATTCATCTATCTGTCTATCTATTCTACCACTGGTTTACAGCTGAAAGTGCCTTCAAGTAACCACACTGGTCAACTAATATATTCCTCGGAGTGGAATCCAATAGACCACAGAAATGTCGGAATTCAATAACAATAGGCGACCACTGAAGGGTCACTAGAACTTCTGCATGTCCATCCATTGTTTTCGGCGGCCCCGTCTCTTTTTATAACCCAAAGAATCTATAAAGATTTTGCAATTGATAGTATTTAATCATGGTACTTGAAATCTGTTTCGGACTGCCGTGAATTGTTTTGAACTGTTTTAAACGGAATTTATCGAGATTTGATAGGAATTTATTCAAGTTTGAAGTGTTCAAAGTCGACCTATTTTATCTATTTACACCTACTGCAAACGTTATTTATCACTCTACATAATGAGTACGTGTGGAAAGTGCCAGCAACCTGTAAATCGCTCTTCAACTGCTTCTAACTTATTATGTGAAGACTGTAATTTTTTATTTCATCCTGCATGTGTTAATATGCAGGAGGCTGATGTTTCGTTTTTGAAAAACAAGTCATGGAACTGTCCTGATTGTATTAGTGTCCAACAATCTCTCAGGGTGAATGACTCTACTCCTGTTAAAATAAATAATCAGTGCTTAGGGGAAAGCGAAGTTTCGGCTTCTAGCAATCAAATAAAATCCATGGAGCAGTTTGAGGGACAGTTAGAGGGCTTAAAGAGTGAATTATTGAATTCTATTGAGGAATTGAAATCCATTGTCAATACCGGGCAGGAAAAACGTGATAAATTGGGGGATATAATTGCTAAACAGAGTGGAATTGTTGGACGACAACAGACGCTGATAGAATCTCTCAGAAGCGACGTTAATGGTGTCCAGGAACGCTTGCGAGTCACTGAGGAGCGACTGGACGACCTAGAGATGTATACGCGGCGCAACACGCTGGAGATACACGGCCTCCCCGAACCGGCTAATGAGAATGTGTTGGATACGTTTGCGAGAGTGAGCAGGGCGGTAGGCATGCCTCCGGTTATAGTGGACACAATCCACCGTCTCAGGCCGTTCAAGGGTAAGCCCTGACCAACATCATCCCCACCTGGTATAATTGTCAAGTTTGTCAGGAGACTGGATGCCGATTTAATGATGGATCTCAGGAAAAAATTCGGCGAACTGTGTAGAAATCAAATTGAGGGTTTTGATGGACAGGAACCTGTATTCATCAACCGTAGTCTGTCGCCTAGGCGAAGAGAACTTCTTGGTGTTGCACGACGGTTGAAAAGGGAGGCTAAAATTAAGGATCTTGTTGGCAGGAGTTAATGGTAAACAACCGAATTAAGGTCGACCATGTTGGCAGGGTTAAAATACGGAAAATTTATGGAGAAATCTCCTTAATTAAAAGTGTAAATGAGCTTAAATTTGATTAAGATGTGACCAACTTCATTGATTGTAGGCTGCTTAAATGTTGTTTGCATTTTGTTAAGTGGGAATAATATATGATTGAATTGATAAATACATAATTTAGAATAATAGACAATTATAATATGCAGTTACTACAATTTTAGATGGACAGTGACATAATAATTAATTCATGTTTTGTTATCCTGTTTGCCTTAATTATGATTTTTTGCTTCATTAATCTTAAAATTATCTTTTATCGAGATATTGAGAATATTATTAGTTGATTCTTAAGTTGAATTGTTGAGCGGTTTTCTAATGATGTGTCGCCTAAAATGATTATCTCAATATTTTGTGGCATCTAGCTATAATAATAGATCAGTTTCATTGAATAGAATAGGAATTATTTTAATGAACTATTATTATCGAACAACAATGAGGCTTCAATTGCAATAAACATCGCTAAATTTTTTATTATCAGGAGCTATTATTGATCAGGTATATTGGAATAAGTAGTAGACAGGGTATTATGATAAATGACTTAAAGTAGGATAGCCTAAATGGTGATAATATGTTGTAATAACTTTTAAGTGATGTTCAATCGTTCAAATTAATTTTACAATGTTTCATGACAGCATATTAATAATAATTACATGGCTATGACTTTATGGCTCAATTAGTGAAATTTATTATTGTGAACAATAACGGAAATGATTGTCATAGAGTTGCCACTCAATCTTATTGCTGTATTCTTATTGCTCAGTCTTATCGCTGCATTCCTATTGCTTAATCTTATCGCTGCATTGATTATTGATCAATCTTATCGGTGCAATCGTATTGCTCTATTATCGTAATACTATTACTGTATTTATTTTGTCTGTAGGTTAATGTAATATCAATGAACCTTTTAGTAGTTTGATGATGATTCTCATCACTATTCAATTTTTTTTCTCAATACATCTGATAGTCAGCTCACATATTATACAGTATAAGTCTTTTTCAATGGATATTTGAATACTGTATTGATATTGAGTAATACTAGTAGATTAGTTTTGGTCGAGTCACTTCGGATTCAATGAATTTCATCATTCATATAATATAATATATATAGCTCCGAGATATTTAGGTTCACTTCTCATTTAATAAGATAAACGAATAAATGAATAAATATTTTATTGTCTTGCATGGCAGTCCGAGAATGAACTGAATACAGTAACAATTTTTTTTCTTTTTATCTATATGTAAGAAAACAATTTCAAGATAATAACTTCATAAAAAACAAAATTTAAATATCTATGGAAAATTTCACTTTACTTAATGAATGTAGATATTATTACATCACTTGATGATTTTAATGACACTTTTTTCTCGCTTGATAGTGTAGTTGTTTTTCAAATGAACATCCATAGTATTAACTGTAATTTTGATAATTTATTACTATACATAAATGGCATGAGGAACAAGCCTCATATTATTGTTCTGTCTGAAGCATGGATAAAGCCTGATGATAACATGAACTTATTTAATATTGATGGGTATGATAAGACGACTTCTTGTACTGATAACAGATGCGGTGGTCTTTGGTATTTTACAAGCAGTTCTTTCATCGTAATTTAATTGAGAGCTCACTGGCTGGAGCTGATTCCATCGTTTTAAATTTTAAATATGGGCAGTTGAGCCTTGTACTTGTTGGGGTTTACAAATGGTATACAAACAGCAATATTCCGTCATTTCTTGAGTCATTTTCTGAACTTCTTTCTGGGATAGATCATGAAGAAGTTGTTTGTGTTGGAGACTTCAATATTAACATTAATCTTACCAACCCTCTTGTGGATCAATATTTTGAGATTTGTGCTACAAATGGCTTAGAGAGTCTGATAGATGTCGATACAAGAGTTACTGATTATTCTTCTACTTGTATAGACCATATTCTATACAGAGGAGGGTCCTCTTCAGATGTTTTCTCTGCCATCATGGAGGCTGGTATAACTGACCACCGTGCTGTATGTGTCTCTATGCCCTGCACTAAGGCGGTCAATAATCACCATGCTTGCACTGAGCGCATTGTAGTTTACCATGATAGATTGAATGATTTACTTGCTGAGGAAGAGTGGGGATCTGTTTATGGGTGTGATGATCTTGATCTAGCATATTCAAATTTTGAGAGTGTATTACACGCTCACATTCAGTTGGCAACCACTAAGTCTATAAGAAACAGCGGAAATCATAGATCTAGAATGCTTAAACCGTGGATGAATCAGGGGCTCTGTAATGCCATCAACACAAGAGATAAATTATTTAAGATAATGAATAGAAATCCGGGTGATGAGCTGGCTAAACAAAATTACATTTCATTCAAGAGGAAGGTTAGAGTATGGATTGAACGTGCAAAAGAATTATATTATAAAACACTTTTTAATGGAAATAGGGGTAATAGTAAAAAACAATGACAAATTATAAATAGTCTGGTTGGAAGACAGAAAGCCAAAAATTTCTCATTATGTCTTGTATCAAATAACGTAGAAGTTACAGATAAAACTGAGATTGCTGAAATTTTCAACAATTATTTTATTGATGTATCAGGGGTGAGGTCACAACGGGGTCAGCTTCCTTCAGAAGAAGTGATTGAAAGCTATATAGGATCTTTCAAGGTCGACAGCAACACTCAATCCTTGTTTTGGAGACCTATTTGTCCAGAGGAAGTGACCAGTGTTATTGCTGGACTGCATGGTTCCAAGGCTCCAGGAATGGATGGGTTTTCATGAGCGCTCATAAAGAGTATCTCCTCTAGGATACATATTGTGTTAGCTTACCTTTTCAACAAAAGCTTATTGGATGGTAAGTTTCCATCTAAATTGAAAATTGCAAAGATTATACCAATCCCAAAAAAGCGCAATAGCACAACTGTTGAAGAGTTTCGACCTATTTGCTTGTTATCTATATTTTCAAAAATTTTAGAAAAAATAGTTAAATCACGTCTTATTTCGTTTCTGAATGTGTCTGATTTTTTTGCGTCAAATCAATTCGGATTTAGAGAGGGTTCTAAGCACAGAGCTAGCACTGAGAATGTTCATCTCTGAAATTCACGCCAATCTGAATCAGGGGGAAGTGTCCGGGGTCTCGGGTCTTTTCCTTGATATCAGAAAAGCATTTGATACAGTTGATGATGAAAAAGTTGGAGTTAGCTGGAGTCCGTGGGTTGACTTTGGATTGGTTCTGATCATACCTCCATGAAAGGAATCAATTTGTATGTATTGATGGTGCTGTGAGTACAAATCAATTGATTCAAGGAGATGTTGCCCAGGGATCAGTTTTGGGCCCGGTGCTGTTCCTTATATTCATTTATGACCTTTTTGGTGGACCCTTTAAAGGGAAAATAATAGCATTTGCTGATGACACCGCTTTCACATATGGTGAGTCCAATTTGCAGAATCTTCAGTCTAGTATGCAAGCAGATCTCAATTTACCATCTCTATGGTTCACCTTTAATAAACTAAGATTCAATTCTGAAAAGACAACATTTGTCAACTTTGGCCTCACCCAATCTTATACTTTTCATAGCTCACTCAAGTACCATTCCATTGACTGTGTAAGTTCCGAGAATTGCCTTTGTAGTACAATCCAGCAGACAGATACTGTGAAGTATCTGGAAGTTGTAGTGGAGAGGGATCTCTTATGGAGGGCCCATATCAACATACTCAGGAATGGACTGAGGCAACTGCATCATAGATTTTATTATTTGAAAAAAGTATGTCCCAGGTCAGTTTTGAGAGGGATCTACTTCTCTTTGGCACACTCTTGGCTCTCTTATGGTGTTGCTTGCTGAGGTTGCACATATACTACCCATATGAAACCTCTTATTAGATTACAGAAATCAGTAGTTATAAGTTGGGACTTTAAGGAAGCTTTTTTGCTCGAAATCCCCCTCCCGCCTCTCTCCCCTTAGATAGAATTGGAAAGTGTACATTTTCTGTTTTCGTTAATGGCAAATCAGCATCTTGACATCCTGTTGAAAATTTAATATTCTTCGCAATTGAATCAAATTCGTTAAATGAAATTGCCATCAAGAGACGAGTTAATTTTTTGAATTTTGAGAACCATAACACTGCATGTTAACGCCCCCCCTGTTTGGCATGTGTCTCTGTCCTATAAATTGATAATGTGCACGCTATGTACTTGTTAGCATCAACAGATGGCTGAAGGGGGTGTGTCTCACTTCTATAAAAAGATCGTGGCACACGTGCTGGTGTTATCAGCTCTAGCTCTGAGCTGCTACTAAACTAAAAAGTGAGAGGAATATTGGGATGAGAAATCATTTGAACACAGAAAATGTTTATTTACACATTTCACTACTACTATTCATAATTTCATCTTCAATTTTAATTAACTTATCTATACACAAATTATGAGGACGATAATAACATAGATAGTCTCTTATGTCATTTAAATTAACCATGCTTGGAAAAATGTCTTTTAATTGTTTTGCCAAACTATAATTTTTACAAGTTGATTTCCTAATTGCACTTTCACACTCATCATACCAATCAATACAGTTTTTTAACCTCACTTCCAACTCGTTGTCAGCAGCCAACCACTTTCTTGGGTCGATGATAAGTGAATGAACAAAACTAAGTGTAGGCTGGGACTATTATAGAGTGATCAAGCGGTCTTTCTTCATTAATTGTAAACAGGCAACATGTACATGCTTTATGCAGTCTCAATGCATGCATGCAATAAACACACTGAATCTCTTTTCAATTGTAGAAAAATCCATAACGAGCAAAGTTTCTTTTCTGCAAATTCGTGTACATTGGGGCCATTTTCATACTTTGCATTCGATTGTTTTCACACATGAAATTATTTGTTTGATACATATTTTTAAACAACAAATAATTATAATGTTGAGCACTGAACAAAGCACATCATCCATCAGGTCTATTTTTATGAATGTTACACACACCATAACACCATGAACTAGTGAAAAAGCTGAAATCGGGTTTTGCAAAATCCTCTGGTATACATTGAACGTTAGTATGCAATCTTCTCAAAAACTTTGCTTTCTCAGTTCCTTTTGTAAAAATTTTTCCATAACCTACAAGGTAATCACATATTAATGAGTCAGTGTATTCTAGATCTCCATCTTCCCATTTTATTCTATGATAGTGACGTTCCAACCATGTTACATTGTTATACAATTTTGCACTCAATTCCGTCTTTGCAAATGGTGATTTGAAATGGAATACAATATAATTATTGAACTGATCAATTATGGCAAGTTCTGTCACAATAATTTGATTACAATCTTGTTTAAACCAATGAAGATCAACTGTAGCAATTTTCGTAGTCTTCTGCTTGTCCACTTCTTTCTGTTTGGTGGGCTCATCGAATCCTCCATCTTCCTCCCCCTCCTCCTCCTCCTCCCGTTTCTGCTCCTCCACCTTCTGTGGCTTCTGGATCGGTGTACTGCACCTTGCCTCATAATAGAAATGATCAGGATCAAGATCACACTGGATACCAATGGACTGAGTTTGCACTTTGTTCTTACTCTCCAAAATATCAGAACACAAAGAATAGGACATTTTAGATATTACCTGTTCAAAGCTGAAACTGATAATGAGCCAAACTTGTCAGGGTGCACACCTTATATAATATTGCGCACAGTGCACTCTATCAATAAAATTACTGAACTTATTTCACCATGCTCATCAGAGGTGTGTACTCCATCACACGATCGCTAATTAAAATGCAATAAGCGGAAGTATTTGCAGATCCTGCAGTATTAAATTCCATTTCAATATGAACATCTGTCAAAGATTTCAAATGACTTGTTTGGTGTGAACAATCCACAACAACCAGCGGTGTTGAATCACAAAACATCTTAAAGTCGATTTCTGTTCCAAGTTTGCTATTGATTGTATGATTATAATACGAGGGAGCAGAATCCAGAAACATTCTGTATAATAGTTCTTTTTTACCTAGCAGATTTTTGTATGGATAATACTTGCTGTTCAAATATACTTTCACATTGTAAATACCACAGCTATTGAAATTAGATATTGATTTTTTGATTTTATTCTTACGATCGGTTTGAAATGCAATTATAACGTATTTTGGACTATCAAAAACCGATGTGGTGCAGACTGCCCAAGAATGGTAAAGTGAATTTTGCAAATTTGGTGATTCACAAATTTCCCAATGGCAGAAACTTAATTTCAGTGGAGTGTCAGCATCAAGCAGTCTCAAAAATTTCAGTCTTATGTGATCTTCTAAAGTTATGTAGGGCATTCTCCATTGCAGTTTTGTAATTTTCACACTAACGCTTGTTCCAGTTGCAGACTCAATGCAATTTAGGTCCGTCAGTGACCTCAATAAGACGAGTTCCTGTTTCAAATTTAAAATTGTTCTTTGAAAATCTTCAAAAAACAGGAGGATTAATTTCAGCAGTAAACAGAAAGTGAATTTATTATGTGTTAGTGCATATCCTGCTCTGTCAAAACCAGCCAACTGATATGTGTTTTCATCAAGCCTATTCTTCACAAGTATAGCTTCAATTGTAGATGTTAATCCAGTGGGATCTCTTCATTAATGTTCTTCTATGCTAATGAGAGTGAATATGCAGTTGCAGGTGAATGATTTTATTAATTAGTTTGTTTCGTGCATGGAATGAGTTAAAACCACTGTTATGCACTTATTGAATAGCTGAACTTGTAATTGCGTACAATCACTATCTCTATCATTTCATTCAGTGTTATCTTGTCTAGCTTGTTTTGACTCCTATAAGTTTTCTCTTGTTTCTCACTATACAATTTTGTTTATTACTATTGCCTCTTCCTTCATCTTCTGCATTAACAATGAATAATTAAATACTGAAATTTTTGTCTTTTTTATTTTGTTGAATTATACATGATTTGAATTTTTCTATTGAGTGCTGGCTATGTCTGGTTGTGAGTTTGTGTGTGTGTGTGTGTGTGTGTGTGTGTGTGTGTGTGTGTGTGTGGTGTGTGTGTGTGTGTGGTGTGTGTGTGTGTGTGTGTGTGTGTGTGTGTGTGTGTGTGTGTGTGTGTGTGTGTGTGTGTGTGTGTGTGTGTGTGTGTGTGTGTGTGTGTGTGTGAGCGAGGAAATGAGAGTGAGAGAGTGTACATGGTTTTGGGTACTTAATTATCACAGAGTTTCTATCTATTGAGTTATTTAATTTTGGGTCAGCAAACCCTTGCTTCATTCTGGTTTTTTTGTCATCAATTCCTTACTATGTTTATCTTGAAATTCATTTTGTTTTTTTTGTCTAGATTGTGTCTAGTTTTGTTTACTTAATTATCGGTGATGAGTGCGGAATGGGTTTAACGGTCCATCTTATTCCATATCTTAACTGGTTTTATTCTATTTTAATTTGTACTTTCAATTTTAATAGTACTATTACCATCCAATCATTCTATTTGTTCTTCTTCCATTCATTAAAAATTGTTATTGTCATGGAGAGAGTGAATGAGCAGCGTAAATATTTATCAATATACTATGAAAATGTTAGAGGTTTGAGGACTAAGACACACTCATTTCTGACTTCACTCCTGGCTTCAGATTATGATGTTATTGTTATCACTGAGACTTGTTTGTGTAATGGAATCATGGACAGTGAGTTGTTCACGACTCCTATATTATTTATCGAAGAGATAGGCCACAAGGTATGGGGTCCTGATTGCTGTTAATTGTAGGGTTCGCTCTAATCTATGTCCCTGTTCAACTGTTGATCCGTATGAGAGTCTTGGTGTCAATATCAACTTTGAGGGGTTTAGCCATACAGTAATCGCTGTTTACATTCCTTGCTCTCTAGCTTTCAGTACTTCAATACCTATTTGAGTCACCTGGAATCATGTTATGCAGCTATTGGTGATAAGTTGATCTTTTTGGGGGATTTTAACTTACCTGAAATTACCAATGATAGGTGTTGTTTGGAGCTGGGCTCTCCTTCTGCCAGAAGATTGGCATCTTTTGTTAACTTTTATGAGCTGGCTCTCTGTAATACAGTTCTTAATTGTAATAATCTTATCTTGGACTTGGTCTTTTCCAGCATTGACATTAATGTCGAGCGTTGTGATTATTTCCTGGTTCCAGAGGATGCTCACCATCCATCGCTTGTCATTACAGTTCAGATGTTGTCCACATTTCCTAATTCCCGTTCGAATTGTATTGAACTGTATGACTCCAGGAGGGCGGACTATCTCATGCTTTATACTCAGTTGAGAGAATGTCATTGGGAACTTATTTATAATTCTTCTAATGTGGATGAAGCTTTTGATAAATTTTACAACTTCATCTATGAGTGCTTTGATAATTGTGTGCCAAAGAGGAGGGTCAGGCCGGGAGACACTAAATATTCACCATGGTTTAATGCTGAAATAATAGAATTACTGAAAAGGAAGGATAGGTGTGCTAAAAAAAATAGTTTCTCTTTATACCTCTTGGAACAAGTTTAAAAGCTTGAGAACTCGGGTCAAGCAGTTGATTGCTCGGCAATATAGTAACTATATATCCAGGGTGGAGTCAGGTATCAAAAGTGATGTCAAGAGCTTTTGGGGTTTTGTCAACTCAAGGAGAGCTAATGGCTCTACTCATGAAGGTATGCATTTGGGTGATCAGGTTTTTGGATTGCATGATTTGCCAGATGGCTTTGCTCAATATTTTTCTTTAGTTTTTTCTGATGACACACACTTGGCTGATGTCGATGATGGCAACATCAATCCTGGCATTGATGTCCCTTCCCTTTCGATTGGTTCTATTGACTTGAGTACAATATTGGCAGCAATAGGTAATCTGAGACCTAGTTCTGGCTGTGGCCCTGACAATGTTCCTCCATTTATTGTAAAGGGTTGTGCTGAAATACTGGGTCCTCCCATGGAGTTCATCTTTGATCTGTCCTTGAGGTCTTCAGTGTTCCCCACCAGATGGAAAATTGGTAAGGTTACTCCCATATTTGAGTCTGGAAGAAGGAATGACATATCCAACTTCCGCCCAATAACTCAATTGTCACCTTTTGCTAAGGTATTTGGGAGAGTGCTTTATGATTGTGTGATTGGTCATATTAGTCCCTTTTTATCTAATAGTCAGCATGGTTTCCTGAGGGGTCGCTCAACCATAACTAATTTACTTGAATTCACAGCTGATGTTTCAGAGGCGCTTGATGTTGGAGGTAGAGTGGATGTAGTATACACTGTCTTTTCCAAGGCTTTTGATAGAATCAGTCATAAGCGGCTTGTTTGCAAATTATCTAGTTTTGGTTTAGTGCCTCGGCTTGTTAGTTTCTTTTCTGACTACCTGAGTGATCGTCTTAATTATGTTTCTGTCTTGAATTTGAAATCTAACACTTATGTCAGTTCCTCTGGTATGCCTCAGGGTAGTAATTTGGGTCCTTTGTTGTTCCTAATGTTTATTAATGACCTACCTGGCTGCCTGTTGCAATCCAATTGTTTGATGTTTGCTGATGACTTGAAGATCTACAGGAGGATTGATTGCCATAATGATTCTATTCTGCTGCAAAGTGACCTGGATTTTGTCTAAGGGTGGTGCACGGATAACGGCCTTGATCTCAATGTTGGCAAATGTGAATTTATGGTCTTCACTCATAAGCTGAATTATCCTATTTTCAATTACAGAATTAACGGCTTTCAACTATCTGGAGTCAATAGTTTCAAGGATCTGGGTGTATTGTTTGATTCTTCTCTGAGTTTTGCTCCCCCTGTCCATTCTTTGGTTGTTATGGCTAATAGGATGCAAAGTTTCATCATAAGATCTACGGCTGGGTTTAGAGATGTTGAAGGCTTGATGGCTCTCTTTCCTAGCCTTGTTTGGGGCTTGCTTGAATATTGTGTGGTGGTTTGGGATCCCCATCAGATAGGTCTGATACATGAGATTGAAATTGTTCAGAATAAATTTTTGAGATTGTTATTTTGTAGAAAGCAGAATCGTCCTTGTCCTTTGGGGTTTCCAACTGGTGTGTTGTGCAGCATGTTCGGCTTTGAGACTTTGGCATCCAGACGGAAGGTACTTTCTTGTTTATTCCTCTATGGTCTTGTGAACGGTTCTGTGAGCAGTCCTAATCTGTTGACAAGGCTGGATTTTAAGGCTCCTGTCTTCGATAATTGTAATCAGCAAGAGTTTTCAATCTGTAGATGTAACACAGTTGGTCATTATTACTCACCAACGAATCTTATTCCTCGTATATTCCTCTGCTGTGATGGTCAGGTGGATCTCTTCTCCTTGTCTCAATGTAGCTTCAAGAGAAAAATGTCACCATTCTTCAATTGAAGAGTAATATAGACCTGTTGTTCTTAGTTTACTCTGGTTCACAATGGCCTTTTCTTTGTTCTCTCCATGGTCACCCTTTTTCCACTAACTAACTTTTAATATTTTTTCCACTTCCCTTTTGCTCCCTTTTTTTTCTCTAGATCTTTTATCACTTCTCTTAGAATCAAACATATGTAATACGTAGGTTATATGTTGTTATTTTATGTGGTTATGATTGATCTTATTGAATAATCAAAATTCAGTTTCATCAATTACCATGGACATTAATCTTTTCTTTTTCAAAGTAGCTATAATACTATTTTTTCTTGTCTGTTTTTCACATGTACCATTTTAATCATTCTCTTTTATCACTTTTCCAGTATTTATTTATAATTTTTTTTGTAATAATTTTTAATTATGTATTTCCTGTATCCATGAGTGTGTTTGGGCTGTTATGCCTGTTGCACTCCTGGATTGTTGTAAAAAAAATTATTCATTTATTTATTACATTTCCAACAGTATACACCAATTTCAAAAGAATACAATAGTAACAAGAAAAACAAAAATAACAAGACAAATATAAATATAAATATGAGATACATAACATAAAGACAGATAAGTAACTTAGCAATCATTCAGACGTATAACAACTAATAACAGTAATATGAATGAAATATACAAATATGCATTAGAAACTATCAGCGAAAATTCAACAACTTGAAGCAATTGCAAACAAAATATTTCTAGCAATAGCAAAGGAAACACAGTGATTCAATAGCAGCAAGCGCAACAATAGTATAATAACTATAACAAAAAGCAATAACACTAACACTATAACAAAACACAGTCAACTAATACAAATGATAACAGAATAAGAAAAAATACCAAAAATGCAATGAAACAAGCAAATGAAATAAAATGCAATGAAAGCAGCCAGAGAAAAAGCTTTCAATATATTTGAACTCTGCAAAATAGAAAAGCTATAGATTCAGCTTTAAAACCGCTCTCTTAAAAGCCATAGCAGACACTACAAAGAATTCTATCCCAGCTGCAGCAGCCTCACAGCCCGATCGCAATACCCTAGACAGTCCACTGTTATAGGCATGGGCAGTAGGCAAATTCAGATGTTCAAGTTGTGCAGAGTATAGAATTGAAGCTTTGTTATTAGTAGTCAGTCTCATTCAACAATTGAGTAATTTCATAAACAGGTAAGTCAATAATTTAGAAGGTTGAATACAATTTATTAACATTTGAATATGAATGGGCCTATTGTGAAAGAGACTTGTTATCCAACCCCAATATCACTCATTTTGTCTATTCTACAAACTGCATTTATTACATTAATAAAATAATAATTATGGGTTATCCAGAATTTTCTTTCTTAAGATTACTGTAAGTATGAATTTCATTCAGAGCCCGGTTTAGTATAGATACTATCTTCTATAAAGTTTCTAAAACAAAAATTCTAACAGAATCCATGCTGCGGGGATGTACTGAGACCCAGTTGCACACGCTATCGGATTCAGCTGCTGTGGAATTACGTCATGTAAAAGAAGCAATGCCAAGATAAGTAACAAATGAATTCGATATCAATGCTAAGACATCATTACGGTATTTAGATTTCAAAATGATAAATGAAACATTTCTGTTATCTTCAATAGTTGTAATATCATAACTTTAAAAATAGTTTAAAACTATGATGTCTTGTCTCAAAAATATAGATATGCCCTGTACTGCAATTGTGAATAGATGAGTGTTTAGGTTATTGTCATTTCTAATATAACTGTTCAATAGTCAGTTGATTATTTTGATATTGTTTCCATGTACTTAAAAGTTAGTAAATTCATTAGTCAGTAGTCCGAGTTAATAAAATTATTTATAATTAAATGCTTATCATAGCCACCTTCAATACAAGGCCCTGGCCTACGATATTGCAACGTCGCAGTGTAGGCCTAGAATCTAATACATGATTGGTGAAAAAGATTTAAAAAAATACCAGCTGATCATTTTCACCAATCATGTATTAGATTCTAGGCCTACGCTGCGACGTTGCAATATCGTAGGCCGGGGCCTTGTATTAGAGGTGGCTATGTTATATATCATTATTAATCTATCAATAATCATTAATAAATAATAGAATATTATTAATTATAAAATACTAGCTAACCCCTGAGTTGGAGAGCTCACTCAAAAACTCTTGTATTGTAATCTTTGAAACCCACAACTTTTAATCATTTCGATTTGATAAAAATTATGGAAACAGCTAAATATTTCTTTTATAAGAATAATTTGAGAGTAGGTTCCATTAGGGATCCTATTTGATATAAAAAATACCCGAAGACTTCTGCTACCTACTGCAAATATTGACAACAGGGTAAACATTTATTCAACTATCGCTTGAATATATTTATCTTAACTGAATTTTAGCTCATGGTTCATTTTTTTTAATCTGAATCATTTGAATAATTGCTCAATGTTCAATTAGTGTTGAACAAATAAATTTGATGTAGCAGATACTAATCTGATCTAAACTAATCTGTCTATTAAACTCATCTGGTTGAATACTGTTGAATTTATAATTGAAAAAAGTTGAAGATGAAGGGATGTTGAGATACAACAACAGAGCTTTTTCTATAAGATTAGATTGTCTAAGTTTATTCAAAGACATCTTTTCATCTTTTATCGATCTTTATTCAGAGGCTGTTGATTGTCTTAAATTATTAAAAAAAATTTAATGTTCCAATTGGTTATAACTTTTAAATGGTGATTTTATCCATGTTTAGAGGGAATCTGAGAGGATAAATTATCTCGCAAACTCTCCTCATTTTAATTTTCCTAACTATTATCTCTTTTTAATTTTAAAATCGCTCAAAGCATTGAAACATAAGAAAATATGTCAATTCGTCTATTGATTCGAGCAGACGAATGAAACTAGAAGAGCTCAATGTATTCAATTATTGATATTACTCAAATGAGAAATAAGATTTTGCCATCCCTTGAGAATATCACCTATTCAGGGATATCAAAGGAGATAAGTTCAAATTACTCAGGCTCATTACTATAACTCGTTCATTCACATACTATAAACCTCTACTCATTTCTCTCCACCAGTTCCATGGATGAACATTGATGAACTCTCATCAAGCTCTCATATCACTGACAATTCATTACATTTCTTATCAAACTATTTGATATATTTACAATCATTATTCATATACAATGGAAAAATTGTCTACTGAATTACTTCCTCAAAAGGTTTCCAAATGATACATGGATTTTACAATAAATTATCTGAAAATTTAAAGAGAGTAGAAATTTCTCAACGTGGGAAAATTTATTTGTTCCTGAAAAAACTTTTTTCTCAACAAGTGATGTCTTCCTTATTGTTTATCGGAATGAGCTTGATTTGATGTTTCATTGTAGATAAAATTGATGATTGGAGGTTTTTATATCATATGGATT
>NC_052518.1:43374691-43387191 GCF_014356525.2 Nilaparvata lugens | reverse complement strand
TAGAGAGTTGTTAAAAAAACTAACATCATTATTATAGGGTCTGTACAATGACAAAACAATTATTTTTTCATTTGGAAGTTTAATTGCAACAGCTTGATACACAAGATTTTGGTTGTGATTGTGTGATTGAATTTATTGATACACAAAATAATTCTAAAATCAATATAACAATAGGCAGTGTTCAGTAAAGATGGTATTGTGATTAAAATTCATTCAAAGACCTGGCATGCTGCCCAAAAGTCTTCATTCAGTTTTAACAATCGAAACCTTGATATTATTCCAGCAAATAAGTTTGAATTTCACGGCCATTCCCCAATTTTATTCAGATGTTCATACCTTAAGATTAGTGTGGTTAATTTCTGATGAGAAAGTCGAAAACATTTTTTTTAATTTCCAATAATTGATAGATACCCAAAAGTCAAATTCTTTTATATTAACAGCCCATTTTTTATATTCTCAAGAGAAGGGATGTTTAAAACCTTTATGGTCGCTCACACCATTAGCATCCACCGACCTTGCCACCCACTGAAGCTTGCAGCTCCTGAACACATACCTTGTATCCCCAAAAATTCCCTAATGTAATGCTTTTTGTCTGTCATCTTGAACTTGAAAAATTTCATTTCGTGAAAACTGTACTTGTTCTATAGTTGTTATTGTCTCTCTAAGGGCCATTTGCACAGTGACAGTTCAAACGAAAATTCCATCTTAAACTGGATTAAATCCATATCAAGTCTCGTTTGTTATAATGTGATACATTTTGAGTTTAAGCCACAAGCTGATTAAATTCAGTTTAAGCTTTGACTGTGCAAATGGCTCTTAATTCGGTAATTCCCTTTCAACTGATACAGCTCACTGGGGTTTTCAGGGTAATCTCCTAGATTTCTACATTTATTGAGCATGCTTGACTTATTATGCAACCTCAAATAAATAAATAAATCAACTTTATTAATCAACTTTGAATGCATAAAAAACGGTGCTTGTACAATTTTTTCCTTTACATATTCTGACAACATGAAAATCTTAGTTTATTGACAATGCTCTACAAAATGTTTTGAGTTATGTGCAATACAAGTTCACGGAGCCGGTCGCTGGTTGATTCAAACAAATCTCGAATCATTATTACAAAGACAAAGTATGGCAATGTTTGATGGACCTTCATGAGGAGTAAAATTTATTTACTATATGAGAATTGGCAACACAGCTCAGCGGACCAAACATAAGAGCACATTTCATGCAGCAATTATAATATTGAAGGACCTTCTTGAGAAGTAAAATTTGCATGCAACTCCAATGTTGGCGCCAAATCACTCAAGACCCAACATGGGAGTAGATTTTATATAGAAGAATTATATAAGCACTTTGGAGGTTAGAAAGGACCATCATGAGGTGAATAACTTTACAAGGATCTAGATTAATTATGGATGAATATATCATAAATTAAGTAGAATATAACCATTCAGCAAGTCAAGTTCTTCAGGTATAACATAATAGTTTCATTTTGTGACTATCTGATCAAATTTAAAATGGGGGGTCCCGGGGAACTACATAAGAGTTGAAATTTTACTGGACCCACAACAGGCACAAAAACATAAATATATATATATATATATATATATATATATATATAATATATATATATATATATATATATATAGCATTTATTACTACCTATCCTGCATAGCCATACAGGCTATGAGGAACTACCTATACATGCAGGGTCCAACTAATAGTTTTCAGATATGAATAGCAAGTACTTTTTCCATTTAGGAAAGGAAAATTGATTTGAAATTTATTTTTAATTTTTCCCAGTTTTCTATTTTTTTTTTATTAACATTTTTCAATCCTTTCATTCATTTCTATCATCTATCCATTTTTACATCTTTTTCGACCAGAAATTAGATTAGGTTAGATCAGGTCATTACTAGATGGAAGGTAAAATTGTGCCAGATTCCTCCACTGTTCCAGAACCCTCCCTTATATACTACCAATACCTTTTCCATAGTCTTCTTCAAGATCATTGTAAGGATCAAGACTCTTTATAACACTTGTTTCTTTATCCAAGCCCGCAAATGCATACACAAGATGAGTACATAGTTGAGGATCCAAATCATCTAAGGTGAATTTTCCGCCCTGCTGGCGGTAAACAGCCCATGATGAGACATAGCAGACTGTCACTTTCCCGGATGTCAATCCTTGAACAAATGAAAAATCACTCAGTTAATGGATAGTACTTGAGTTCTATGATAAACTGCCAATCTTATTTTTCTTGTAATCTCTCAAACAATGCAGTAATTATTTGAATCTATTGGATCAAAGTTCACTCTGTTATAGTTACCAAATCATATAGTCAATCAAAAATTTGTTGTTCTTCCATTGTGTTGGGGAGTGAAATAGTTTTGTAGTTCTCATTTCTAGTTTGTAGATAAATTTGAAGTTTTAAATAATTGACAGAAAACTTTTTTTCACATAAGCCCCAGAAATCAGGAGAATTAGAACATGCATTTCCAATAGGTTTTACTTTTTTTCAACTCAAATGAGCCAATTTCTGACGTTTTCGACAGTTTTCATATGTTATTTGAAATGTCAATTAGTTTTAAATTCATTCATTCTATCAACTTTAAATCAGAATGGATGGTTCACCTAAAATAAGCTAGTTGATTATGCAGAGGTTTATATGGGACAACAAAGTATATTCAATATCAACACACATTATCTCTATTGATAGCAAATTCTTCATAACAGAGGAGGAATATGGAACACAATACTGATGAATTCCATGAAAGGATATCAATAATATTTTTAATTATTATAATTCAAATATTGTCTTGTTCAAAAATAGAATTGATCATCCTGAATTTAAATGACTTATTTCACCAAGTGAAATTTTTCAAAATAAGATGAAGATCATATTCTAAATTTTCCATTAATTTTTTCCCAATGAAAAAATATTTCTAGATTGATATTTATCAATATTTTCGCCTATATAATGATATTTTCCCACAGTTACCTTGAAAAGTGGCCATTCCTGCACTGATTACAAAATGCAAAGAAACACTCTTGCAAGAAAAGTGATTACTTTGCATTCTCCAGATTTGCAACATGAGAACACAAAATAGTTGGTGGGTTATATGGAGGATTAGTGTGTGAAAACCAAAATTAAGTTGGTAACAATGACTGTGGTTGGATAAGAATCATTTCAATGGCTACATTTATGATAGAATCCTGATGTTCATCTTGATCATAATTAAATAATTACTTCAAATCATTTAATAATAAATAATGTTTCTCTTCTATTGATAATTGTTATTATTATTCCAACTGCAAGCAATGAGAAATGTAGCAAATACACATTATAAAATTCTAATTTGAGGTTAAATAATTACCTATAAATATACATGTGGATAAAAAAAATAAAAAACATTAGAATACTACAATAAATATTCTCTGTTGTCTATATTATTTTTATAAATATTTTTCAGTTTACTTTGGACATTTTCTCATTAATTTGAGCCACAAGTCTAAATTTCTGAATCCTGTTTCCAGTACTTATCAGCTGAATGAAACGAACTCAGGTACAGTTCTTCCCACTAGGTCGCAAGCTTGTCAGTTCAGCCATCTTGAAGCCATCCCAATCAGCTGTTGACATTTGGCATGTATTTTGAATGCGAATTTGTTCTATTTGTATTTTTTTCTGATTTTTGAATAAATAAAAATGAGAGCTTTTGCTGAGAATTTTCAACTTCAATGAAAATAATTCATGTAATTTTGACAAAATAAAGATTAAAAATGATTAAATTATTAAAATTCAAATTTGAACAATTTAAATTGGTTGAATTATTGATTGATTAATTAAATATGCTCAATTATTCATTTTTGATATTATTAACTATTCATTATTTCAAAAATAATTTTCAATTATATATTGATAAATTGTATAGAAATCAAGACATATTCAAGATTATTCAAATTTTCAAATTGATTGGATCTATTTAATTATTAATTTGAATAAATTATTGATTATGATTTTTCAATTGGTAATTAGGTAATTCTCAAATAAATGATGGTTGTTATTGATAACAAAACTACAAAGGCAAAAATTTGATGGATTTCAAGACTCATAATCACCCACTCCTTTCATATGGAGGGCTTAGGATCACAGGAGCATAACTACAAAAATTGCTATTTAAATTTGTGTAATTTTTTGTGCTCTATTTAGTGACACATGAGCTTATCTCAATGCCCTATTGGTTCACAAGTTGAGATATGAGCCTATCTACATTGTGAAAAAATGTTTAGGATCACAAAAGCATATGATGAGTTGAGCTACTGTGACTCTAATCTAGTTGATGGCATTTCCTGCATAAGTAGTTATGAGCAGTTAAGTAGTTAGGTAGTTAGAGTAGTTAAGTAGCTTCTGTGACTCCAAGCATAATATGTCAATTCAGCTGATTTTTAGCCATACATAAAGCAGCGCGTGGAATACTATACAACCTCTGTTTCAAGTCTGTCTTGTCACCTCCTTATATTTTGGTTATTTTTAGATATTTTGGGAAGGTCGCCTGATCAATGAATGAGTTTATTATGTCCAACAGTGGAACTCCTGATTCTCCACCACAGAATTACAGAATTTTGCCAGTTATAGTGTCGTATCCATCTGAGTTGTTAAAATTTTGCTTTTTAAGAAGTTGATCCAATCCCGTTTAAGTCTTTCAAATTTACAGAGTATTGGAGCATCTTTTATGTTTTGTGTGTTACTGTTTGTTAAATTAGTAGTACTGAAGTTAGCTTTGTATTTTGTGTGAAGTGAGCATTTAGCAAATTGCTAAAATGGTATGGTTTATCTACTATCCTGTTATCTTTTGTAAAGTGGAGGTTTTCACGTTTGCCTGCATTTGGTTTGCTCCTCTCCTAATTTATAATTCTCCAAAGCACCTTTTATTTATTATCAGCCTTCTCTACCTTGCCTTTGATAAGCATCCTGTTTTTATTCATCACATCCAAGTCGAAAGATCTTTTTAGATTATCGTAGTGTTCTCCATCTATCGTAGATCCAGTAAGCATACATTTCAGATTTGCAATGAGCAGTCTATTCTTCAGAGCTATGATTTCTTTGTTTCAGAAAACGGAGTTTTTAAAACAGTTCATTCAAGATTCAAGATTCGAGATTTATTTATTGCAGAAAACATTTATACAAATGCATAGCATCGTCATATATTAAACATGGTAAATGAAAGTATCTAGGCTACATTCAAAGAAATAAAAAAACAAACACAAGCATACAAACATCAAACAAAATACCCTCAAATTAGAAACTCCTCTTTTCTATATGGACATATTTCTATTAACATCTTCTTTATGGCTCTTTTAAAAATACCAACTTCTAGCTCTTTTAAATGTGCAGGAAGCTTATTATAAGCTCTTATACCGAACTCCTTAAAACAGTTCAATGTATTTCCATAATTGCACTGGTTCACTCTAAGCGATTCAGAATTTCTAGTGTAATGGTTGTGAACGTTGCTATTTACAGAAATACTTGCTAAATTAATTTCTACATACATAAGACATTCAAAAATGTAAATAGCTGGTACTGTCAAAATCTTGATTTTTTTTAAATAAATCTACACAGTGAAAACGACTATTCACATTAGCAATGACCATTACTGATCGTTTCTGTAACACAAATAGTTTATTTACATTCGTATGATTACCCCAGGCAACAACACCATAATACAAATGGGAATGAAGATAAGCAAGATACACTGAAATTAAAACACTCTTATCAACAATAAACTTTAATCTATTTAACATGAAAATTCCCTTCGACAGTTTGCCACATAATATTTTGATGTGTAAGCCCCATTTTAAATTGCTTTGAACTGTAATACCGAGAAACTTTGGATTGTCAGGTTGTAATCTAAATCCAAATTCCAAAAGTTGAGTTTTGACCTTATTAAGACACAATGAATTAGAAGCTGTCCAATCTTCAGTTATTTCATTAACCGTATGTAAGCTACCAGAAAGACTATTATTTTTTATTTGAACAGCTTAATCATCAGCAAACATAAATGGTTCTACATTTTTACAGCTGATTGCTGCAGGAAGATCATTAATTATATAATGAAGAGGATAGGACCTAGTGTGGAACCCTGCGGAACACCTGATAACACTTATAAATAATTAGAAAAACAGCCATCATAAAAAAAACAGTTTTGGAATCACTCAAGTAAGAGGCAATTAAATTGGTTGACATGTCATCAAAACCATAGAATTTGAGCTTTTGTTATAAGATGGGATGAGATATTCTATCAAAAGCTCGGCTCATGTCATAGAAGCTGCCTAGTAGATTACACTTCTCATCAATAGAATAGATACAGTTTTCCATGAATTCAGATATAGCTGTATTTGTGCTTCTATTAGGTTTGAACCCAAATTGACTATCGGAAAACAGTGAGTTATTTTCAAAAAACTCAACAATCTGACAATACAAAATTACCTCAAAGATTTTAGAATTAACTGGAATGATAGAAATCGGTCTAAAATCATTATACTCACTTGCAGAACCTTTCTTAAAAAGAGGAATTACTTTGACAATTTTTAAGCAATTAGGAAAAACGCCATCAAGAATACAATCATTAAACAGAGAGCTCAGTACTTCACAAATATGGGGAGAAGCCAGTTCCAACAAGTAAGAATTCAAGCAATACACATCAAGACAAGCACTATTCTTTGAGGATAGTATTACACTATGAACCTGCTCAACACTGGTAAGATGAAAAGAGAAAGAGGGTTTTGAAGAGTTTGGCATTGAATTTTTGTAATTGTCAAGATAATGAAAAACGTCATGGACAGGATCTGCTATTGAACACAATTTTTCATCTACACTGTGAATAAAAAAATCATTGAAACCATCAGGTGTATGACTAGATATTTAATCACCTTTAGCTACTTCATTCCTATTCAAATTCTCTCTGACTATTGACCACAATTCCCTTGGCTTGTTTTTAGCACGCAAAATACGGTTATTATTGTAATCGAGTTTAGTCTTTTTTACCATTTTTCTAAAAGATCTTTTCAACTGATTATATATGCTCTTATCAGTGGCAGAACCGGACATCTTATAGAGGTCGTACATAAGTAAACATTGCTCCTTAATATTTTTTGTCTCTTCAGTGTACCAAAATAATTTTACTGGAGGACATCTGCCAATTCCAACACATCTGATGGGAAGAGCTGCATCAGCAATACAAAGGAATTTATTGAAAAAGTGGGAAAATTTATCCTCAATACTATTGATTGCATAAACATCTAACCAATTAGTTTTTGCAATTATTGATTGAAATTTAACAATATTAGTGTAATTGAGTGGTCTGATAATTCTTCTAGACTTATTATCACCTCTTAAATATTTTGAAGCTGTAGGATCAGTCACATCAAGTTGGCAGCTAAGCACTAGAGAAAAATGATCCGAGACAATCATCGGCTCAACCTCTGCTGAGATAATTCTTTCAAAATGAATTGATATAGCAATATTGTCAATACACGTCCCCTCACAATGAGTAGATCCACCTTGTCTAGTAACTTCATTGATTGTTAAATTGAGATTGAAACTTGACAGCAAATTTTTAAAGACCATACAGCAGTTAGAATCTATCATCAAATTTACATTGAAATCCCCACAGAGGATAATGCTAGCATTAGTACTATTATTGATATTTAAAACATCAAGCATGCCGAGAAGCGTTTCTATGAAAGCCTCAAAATTACTCGCTAAAGAAACATGGTAAATTTCAATGCAAATAACATTATATTTCTCAATCAACACAGCTGAAATCTCACAAACCCTTTCAACGGATAATTCAACCAAATATGGAATCTCAACTGCAATTAAGGATGACTTAACACAGATCAAAGATCCACCTCTTTGCCCTGTAGGCCTGCAATATGCGCTGATGCATGTATAGCCACTTATTTCAATCTCAGTCAGATCATTTGAATTCAACCAATGTTCAGAGACACATAATATGTCTTCATCAAATTTGCAGTTGAAACTTGTGAGTTCATCCAATTTATTTATCAAACCTTGAACATTCCAATGAGCAACTACTAAATCAAATGACTGATCGTTACTAAGTAGACTATTACAATTATCTAAAGAATCACAAATTCGCTGTACACCAATGAGATTATTAAGATTATATCGATTTTCAATAGGAACAACATTATCAATTACCAAATTTGAGCTAAAAGTTATGTGGTCTAAACTAAAAAAGAACTATAAAGTTGAATAGCAGGAGTAGATTCTGTATTCATGAAATTACTTTGCACGCACTTTTCAATACAATCGCTGATCATGTTTTTGCCAAACTTATTAAGATGAAGTCCGTGCGTTGTATGGAATCTCCTTTCCAAATGACTCATATCCACAAACTTACAATTAGGAAACAAATCACATATTTTTTTCATAGATATATTAGTGTCTTTGATCAAATTGTTCACACACGACCAGTCTGCCAAATCAAAGCGATGTGGAATCGAGAAAACGATGACATTGGTTCCATAGAGAGCTGGCAGACACTGTCGTAAAGCTGTCAGGACTTCATTTGCCTCATTTCTGCTGATGTCATTAGAACCACCTTGAATCACCAGAACATCCTTCCTACCGAAATCTGCCAATCTATTCGGCACATATTCCTTTAGGTTCTCTAGGCATTATTTCTTCCATAAGTTGTCGCATTATCTTTGTGAAGTGATTATATTTAATTTCAGCCTGTAAAGAGTCTGTTATTTTTGGTCTCCAGTCAATACAACGTACTTCGATTTAAGCTCTATCAAGTTGGACATGTAATAATTTCTGGCATACCTGTACATAGCGCTTCATGTCCAATACAACAGTTTATCTCACAGACTATAGTGTTGTAGTCTGAAATTTGATTTGGATAGGCCGTGGATTTTATCATTCCTATTGGTAGATTGTGATAGCAGCCGTCAATGCTTGTGGTTGATGTTCGTTTTACCCTAGTAGCAGGCTCATCTATATTGGATATTCTTCTAAAACTAGCTCACAATGCAGCATATAAAATCAACGATGGACTTTTGCAACAAATAGGTTATTCGTGAGCAATACAAAAACTTTTACAGTGATTTGGTTCCTAAATCAGCAGGAGAACAATTAGATTCCAGTGATGAAGAAGCATGAAATAGGCTATACAGGATTGGGAAGGGAAGTATGGATGATTTGAAATAACAATTATACACTCATTTTTAAACAAAACTCAAAATTTATTTTTTCAGTGTGTACCTTGTATGTTGCCTTTGTTAAAAATTGAAGAGCAAAAACTTAAAACATTGACTATGTATGAATAAAATCTGTTATATTCTGTCCGTTTTCGTCCATACACTCCTGTGGACGTCGTAAGAAGTTGTCTGTACTCATCAGAAGCATTGCATGTGGTACCGCTCGAATTCGTTGAGTTATTGTTTCACTCAGGGCTTCGAGGGTTCGTGGTTTTTTTATGTACACACGTGCTTCCAGGTAGCCCATAAAACTAATTATTGGCCTTTTTGTGTAGTTGAGAAGTTGATATTGTGGTAATTATTCATATCGAATGAAAAAGACTGAGAAATTGTCAAAAAAACACTGATTTATTGATAATCAGAAACCGGTCTTTCTGATTATCAATAAATCAGTGGTTTTTTGACAATTTCTTAGTCTTTTTCATTCAATATGAATAATTACCGAAATATCAACTTCTCAACTACACAAAAAGTAAAAGAAGCAAGTCAAGCTGAACAAGTGAAGTTATATTTTGAATTGAAACTCATGTATGGAGTAGCAGAAAGAAACATTTTCTTCAATAGGCACTGCTTGAAACTGCAAGTTATACCAGAGTATGTGGCAATAGCAACCAACAACACTTCTACTATTGCACAGAAGAGCATAAAAACCGCCCAGAAATTTTGTATTAAGAATGAGATCAGTCACTGGTATAAAATGAGGAATAGCTTATCTTTCTACATCTATATTCTCCACACACAACTGGCAAGCAAACTACACAAGGCTGAGTGGGATTTCTTAGACAACAAATGTAGGGAACAACTTTTTAGGAGATTGAGTGAGAAAACAGTTACTCAAAACAAAAAACTGCAGAAACTTCTCATAGATCAACATACAACATTAAATAATTGGCCTATCATTCAACATCAACACAAGTGGGAATCATTCAGCCTATCATTCAATGGTAACTGTGGGAAAAATTTAATGTGGAATACGTGCGCAAAGTTCCTCTGCTGCCTTCAAGAAACCAATTCAGATGAGAATTCATATTCATCAATGATAAATTCATCATTGTTTGAAATTGAAATTCATGATCCAGATAAAGTGGACATGTATTTGTAATGTACATCAACTCAGACATTGAAAATGTGCCTACCTGGGGAATTCCCGAGACATGTAACAATAAACTAGATGTATAGGAGCAGTAAAGCTAGACAATAGGAGGGTGACACTTCTCCAGGTAATAATATTAAACTACTAATATCAAACGTGTAATTATCAAAAATAATTTTATTATTATTCTCACTGTCAGCATTAGTTAAAGGTGAAACATTGATGTAATTCATAAGGAATGCTGACTGCTAAAGGTGAACTACACTATAGAGTACCTGAGTCGGTCAGCATTGACTGAATTGGAAGCATAGATGTTATTCATAAGGAATGCTGACAGTGGAAAGTGAATCTTCTCACAGTAAGTTTTTAGCTCTCAAAACTTTCCAGCAGGGCTATGAACATTTTTAGGCCAGTCCCTAAACCTACAACAATCAATTAGTTACAAAAGCCTGTAACTGTGAATAGATTTTCCATTAGGGGAAAGTTATCTTTTATGAAAGACTGACTCTTCCTCACCCTCTAGCACTCTCACTCCTCACACTCACACAAACACACATACCTTCTTCAGAGATTTGTACTTCTTCTTGCCAAACCTATTTTCTATAGGAACGGCTAATGGATTCTGAATTTGCCCGGCTTTCCTGCCGAGCCTTAACCATCATTGCGATTATGGAGAATGTAAAAACTGTTTTTTTGAATTGGTTTTTAAATGTTCTTATCAATTCAGATGAGAATTCATATTCATCAATGATAAATTAATCATTGTTTGAGAATGAAATTCATGATCCAGATAGAGTAGACATGTATTTGTACTGTACATCAACTCAGACATTGAAAATGTGGCTAACCAACCTGGTGAATTCCTGATACATCTAACAATAAACGAGATGTATAGGAGCAGTAAAGCTAGACAATAGAAGGGTTTTGGTGACACTTCTCCAGGTAGAAATAGCAAGTCAGGAACAATGCTTTTTTGTACCATCAGTTAACAATGACCCAGAAAAAGAAAGAAATTTCTTAGAAAATAATATCCCCATTTCCTTTAATTTTTCATGTGGTGGAACTGTGAAATAACTTCCATGAACCCCCAAGGAAATAAGTGGGAGATCCAGATTGAACTGGTTTTCAGAATCTTGGAAGGATATGCAAAAATTAAATATAACAGAGGCAGATTTTCTAATCAGAGCAGAGCTACAGACTCAGTTTAAAGCTTAATGTTTCCCCTAGAACCCAGAATTGGAACTTGGTCGTTAGAAAGACGAATCGCTCAGAGTGCAAGGATGAAAAAGTATTGGAGGCGAAAGTGGGAGGCCAATGTGGAAAATAATGATAGTGTTTATGATTATGGTTAATGGTGTATTACAGTAATCCTTTTGTATAGTTGGCCTATACTAAATGAATGGATATTGTTGTACATTTATTTCTCTCTCATTGTTAGTCTAGAGTTTAGGGTTACAGCTGTTGCAACAGTCATTTATTCATTTTTGTAGCTACAATAATTTTTGTAGCTGAAATCAGTTTCAGTCAATGACATTTCAGTCATTTGGACAGTTTCACTCCAAAAGATGTTTTTTTGAAGTCAGGATGAAGCTCGCTCAGCTCTCGATGGACCTGATAGAAACAGGAAGTGCATTCCATACATGACAGGCACTGACTGAAAAGGATTTTGTGAAAATAATGGTTTGATGGTTGGGTATCCTTTAAGGTCCTAGTATGTGGAGCATCTATCCTCCTACCTTAGTAGAATAAAATTGGACAAGTAAACTCAAAATCAGCTGTTTTTCCCCCCTCCCCTCCCCCCCCCGGCGTCGTCCCCCACCCGCCCCCCGGCCATGGCAGGGTTGGGGGGGGTCACATGACAGTTAGTTAGTGACATCATCAGCTGTTCAGTGACGTCACTTGACCTCAAAATTTCCCGCCACAACAAATTTCCCTCCTTTGTTTCTTTCTTCTAACCTCAAACTAGACTTTTCCACCTGAAAATCTTTTTTGCGCCATAAGCAGGGGTGCGCGCACGCGCATGCTCAGTGTCACTAGTGCAAGAGAGTATTGATTTGATTTCACAGACACACTCAATTGTTTGGTGTAGTATGAAATAGGCTATTGAAATTAA
>NC_052518.1:43334996-43374591 GCF_014356525.2 Nilaparvata lugens | reverse complement strand
GTAGATGAAAGCTGTGTTTACGTTTTCCAAAGTTTGATTGAGATAACGGTGTAGAAGAGTGTTGCTGATGAAAGTAATTTGTTTCAGGATATAGTGATTGCTGATGATGTTGAAGTATTGATGCTGATGAAGTGTTTATTCCGTCATCGGAATAGATTAAGAATAAGATTTGTGATATCCTTGAGTGGTTCCAAGAGTGGTTGCATTCGTTTAGTGTTTTGTTCGTCGCTTGTAGATAAATCTTGTGTAAGTGCTTTATGTTTTTGTTTTATATAACGTTTCAGCTTACTTATCTCAGTAGTAGTAGTCAATTTGTTGTTATTCTTTAGTTTTCTGTTCTTCTTCTCTTTCTTCTTCTTCTTTTCCATATTTTTCCTAGTCTTCTTACTTTTGTCGCTGTTACCAGCACCAAGGACAACTCCACCCCCCTCCATCGCAATAACCAGCACTAGACTGAAGTTATTTCGGTTGTGCACTGACTAGAAATGCATCGAATCCTTGTCTGTAGCGTCCATTATCCTTGTCAGATGTACAGTCAATAACTAGAAACGCATGGGCAGATGACGACCATACATTATCACACATGGTTTGGAATTCGTCCAGTGACATATCACCACTGCACACATGATCTCTGAACAAGTGTTTTGTATTCATCTGGTCCTGTTGGAACACGATTAGAAAATTAGCATTGTCTCGTATCAATTGTTTTGGTATACGGCTGTAGGTTTGTGCCAAATAAAAACAATCCACATTGCTGTGTCTTTCTGTTGTGAAGTAACGTCATATAGCATCTTGTTGTTCACAAATTACATCATCAAATATAATTATAGAGTTGGGTGGCAGTTTGTGGGGTGGTGGAATTTAATCACTTGTGTCACACTCTATGTAACTGAGTTCTGGCGCAAGACCACTCATTATGGCGCGTAAAAATTTGTATTTATCTTGAAATGTTGTTTTGGAAAATATGTAAATATTTGAGAAACGAATACCATTTGGATTGAATAATATGTTGAATAGAACGTTTGTTTTACCACAGCCTGATGGTCCACATATAATGCATCTCACATGATTTGGAAATAGAGAACTGTTTCATAGTTGTCTTTTTCCCTGTTGTTTCAAATTTCTACTAACAATACAATCAAAATCGATAACTGGTAGCTTTTGTTTAGTTTCAACAAGTTTAAGTACACTATTTCTTCTTTTACTTTTTCCTTTTCCTCCTCTTCCTCCTCCTCCTCCTCCTCCTCCTCTTCTTCTTATCATCATTATCAGATCAGATCAGAACGATTGATCCAAGAATTATAACTATTATCATAACCTTTCCAACTGACTAACAGCTTATTACCCTGTCTCTTTATAACTTTATCGATTTCAAACACTTCAGGCACAGTGGTCTTTAACAGCTCCTCAGCATAGAATCCTCCTTTTATAGGTTGTTTACGGTAGTCTTCCAATTCATAGGTTACAGGGAGTGTTGGTCTTACACGTGTGACTGTAAACAGTTCGTTTGTCCAATTCGGAAGGTAGCCCTTATCAAATATCATTTTATACTTGCTTATACGAACTCTGTCACCGGCTCAATTTTCTGCCAGTGTTCTGGATAGAAATTTGGCACTACCACCTTTGTTGTCAGTTTTTGACGGAATTTACGACGACTTTCAGAGATTTTGTCCAAAAGTAGTTGCTCATGTTTTTCATTTACTTCGATGGGCCGCATTCCAATTGTTCTATGCACCTTTTCATTGTATTTGGAAACTAAGCTATCGATTATGTCTATCCACTTATAAGATCCCCGTTCGGTAAACATAGTCCACATTGACTGTTTTAATGTCCTATTGAATCTTTCGATAATTGAGGCTTTCTTATCAGAATAGCTAGTATAGTGATTAATATTATAGCGTTTCATTAGATTGGCAAACTTTGAGTTTATAAATTCTTTTCCACTGTCAGTTTGAAGGTTATGTGTGCTGCCATGTCTATCGAGTATAGGAATAAATGCATCGACTACCTCATGGCTGATTTATTTTCAATTGGTACTGAAACTTGCAAAATTAGCAAACTTGCTCAGACAATTTATCATTGTTAAAATGTATTTGTAGCCTTTGTTGTGACGTGAGTATGGAATCATTTCAACCAAGTCGGCTTGTAGTAAATCTTTTAGCCCCTTTAATGTCACCTGTCTTGTAGGGTAGTTTTTCAAAGCTGGTTTGTGTAGTTCCTTGGCTATTACAGTTTTTTCATTGTCAATCTTTTTTCTCTTCTTCTCATTCTCCATTATGGAAAACACCACTTCTTTTTCACCAATAACACACAAAAATGAAATGGTTTACAAATAGGTATTACCTTTATATTTATAAACAAAGACTATATCGAGTAAATATTTATAATAACCCAAGCATGTAGTTCAGGGTCAATGGC
Organism: Nilaparvata lugens; assembly: GCF_014356525.2. NCBI lineage: Eukaryota > Metazoa > Arthropoda > Insecta > Hemiptera > Delphacidae > Nilaparvata > Nilaparvata lugens. The sequence continues at coordinate 43,372,173 of NC_052518.1, read as the reverse complement.
TTCTACCATTTCACAATACGTTCTACTTGTGGGAAAATCGATAACTAATCCTTGACCATTGTTAGAAGAAAGGATACTTGTGGCATGGAAGAAAGTATTGCTCATTATGCCTAGGAAATTCTCTGCAGAACCAAATGGTTCTCTAACATGTGTATTGTTGAAATCAAACACAACTTCTACAATCCACCTTGTACCACTTGTGTATTGACAACAATTCTGTCTCAAACAATTAAACTTATTTTCTCTATCCAAACAGCACATTTTTCGTAAGATGATAATGATGGTTAGCTGATGAAAAACAAAGTTAACCGGTTGGTACTACTGCAAGCTATTGAGGGTGATGTAGAGTGTGATGGAGATATGGTGTACACCTCTTCTTCTTCTCCTTCTTCTTCTTCTTCTTCTTCTTCTTCTTCTTCTCTTCTTCTTCTTCTTCTTTTCTTCTTCTTTTTCTGTGATATTGCTAAACAACACCTCTTTGTGACAGTATGAGTCACAACTCACAACTGAACTATTGATAATTGCTTCAAGAAAATCTATAAATGGAAATGAGTCATGTAGACATGTACGCATGTCATATTTACAATTCACTCGAGAACAAAGAAAAAAATCGAAATTGAAACCCCCTGCAACAGCCATATACCAAGTGTTGAGAGTATTTAGGATAGTAGTTATATTGTTATCATTATCATCATCATCGTTATCAGCAACATCTTTATTATCATTTCCAATTGATGGATGGAACTGATGGTGATGATGATTGTTGTGTAGATAAATCTTTTCCAAAATACATTGACGAAAGAAAAACTTATTGGATTCATCGAGTCCGCCAATGGTTTGTAATTGAAGGAATTCATCAGTATGATATTGATCTGCTAGTCTAGCTACACATAATAGAACATTATGTAGCAGGATTAGGGTGAACAATTTTGATGTTAATACAATGACTTTCATTGTTGTAATGTTTGAAAATTGTTTAGTTGTGTTCGTTTTATACTAATAAAAAGAGTGATGCAATAATATTATGGTTCATAACAGTGTTTTTTTTTTGTTCTCTGAAGATTATAATGTTGGACAAATTAATTAAGAAAGTGACTGCACATAGCACAATGGAAATTTCATCTGCAACAAATTTAATGAATGACACATCATCTTCTTCACCATCATCACCTGCAATTCCAATTGATCCTGCTCATCATGATACAGCATCTAGAAGTTCTCTCAATAATTGTAGTAGTGTCTATATAATAGACATTCAAGGATTTAAAGACAATAATGGAGAACTAGTTGCAAAAGAACTTGTAATTCTAGAGTCAAGTGAAGATGGTGGATGCCAAAGTGTAGTGACTAGTCATTATTTTTTTGAACAACCGTATCCAAATACCTGTTTGTCAACAAGTACAAACAATCATAATAATGGTTTACGAACTAAACATGGACTGTGGTGGGGGGAGCGTGGTCTAATAGGACAACAGTAATTACTACCCTACAGTAGTTTTAAAAAAGTTATTGTTGATGCAATTGAAGGGTGGTTGTTCAATCCAACCAAAAGGCATGGAAATGGAATAGAAATCTATGTTTATGGGTTTAAGATAATGACTCTCCTATACAAACAATTAGATGGTTTGTTTCTCTCAAACACAATTCACGATTATGTTCAAACTATTGATATTTCGTGTGAGTATGCTTCTGATTTTAGTCCACCAAACCTTGATAGACTGTTAAAGAAATGTAGTAGCTCAGTTTCACATGTCTATTGTGAAGAACATCATTTACTTACATTATTGGAGGAAATACGTCTATGTATACAAGAATCTCTTGCATCTATAACACAGCAGAATAGTGTTAATAATGATTTAACTTTGGCTTCATCATCATCATCATTATTGTTGGGTGCTGATAGACATAACTATAGATGTTCATTGCAGATTGTCCATGCTTTGCATGGCTACATCAAAAAATCAATGTTGAAATTGACCATGAATATGTAATTGATTTTATGTAATACCTATTGTATATATAAATGTACTTTGTGTGTGTGTGTGTGTGTTGAACCAATATATATTATTTCATTGTCTCTCTCTCTTCTCTTCTTTTTCCCAACTTCACTTACTGTCTTTTTTCATATTACAACACATACAATTGAGTGTGTCTGTGAAATCAAATCAATACTCTCTTGCACTAATGACACTGAGCGTGCGCGCGCGCACCCCTGCTTATGGCGGGAAGAAGATTTTCAGGTGGAAAAGTCTAGTTTGAGGTTAGAAGAATGAAACAAAGGAGGGAAATTTGTTGTGGCAGGAAATTTTGAGGTCAAGTGACGTCACTGAACAGCTGATGACGTCACTAACCAACTGTCATGTGACCCCCCCCCAAACACTGCTATGGCCGGTGGGTGGGTGGGGGACGACGCCGGGGGGAGGGGAGGGGGGGAAAACAGCTGATTTTGAGATTACTTGCCCAATTTTATTCTACTTACCTTCAGAAACAAATTTGAAATAGTTCAGATTTCAGTATTTCAAGATATCTCTTACAAGCTTGACTATTTGAAAACGTCTTTGATCGGGAAGCTTCAATGTTGAACTGGCAATGTGAGCAGGGGTGATATATTCATGACATTGGAGAGAGTAGACGACACGTAGACAATAATTTTGGCAACGCTGTAGTTTATCATTCAGAGTGACTTGCATATCTTTAAGAACAGAATTACAATACATTAAATGTGGGAAGATGAGAGATTGAACCAATAATAATTTAATGTTTCTAGGGAGGATATCGTGCATTTTCTTCAATGCATGCATGGCTGAGAATACCTTTTTACAAGTTTTGTTCACTTGTTCTGACCAGTCAAGAGTATTATTCATAATAATGCCTAAATTTTTAACTGAGCTACAGTAAGGAATGTCATTACCATCCACACTAATTTTGTGAATCGATTCAAGGTTAATATTGTTTATAAGACGAGAATATCCAATTATAATGGGTGTGTTTTGATGGGATTAAGCTCAATGCCATTCTTCTTTGTCCATTCAAATATTGAATTGATATCTTGATTCATAATTCCAACTGTTTCATCTACTTTTGTTATGGGACAGCTTGAATGAATTTGAAGGTCATCTGCATAAGTATGAAAGCTGGAGAACTTGATAATGGAAGAAAGGTCATTAGCATACAAAGTGAATAGAGGAGGGCCTGAAATTGAACCTTGCGGTACTCCATGCATAACATTTTCCCAATTTGACTTGTCACCAACAGAAACACATTGTTTCCTACCTAAGAGATAGGATTTGAACCAAACTAGGGAGTTGTGACCAAAACCAGGAATAGCTTACTTATTCGAAATAACTCTATGATCAACAGTATCAAATGCTTCAGAAAAATCAAATAGGGTGAGGATGGTGCATTTTCTTTGGTCCATAGCTAACCTTATATCATCAGTGACACAAAGGAGAGCTGTCTCAGTTGAATGGAATTTTCTAAAGCCTGATTGAAAGTTATGAAGCTTTTTATTGTTATTGAAAATTCACAACTTTAGCATGGATAAGTCTTTCTAGCACTTTCGACAATGCAGGTAGAATACTGATCGGTCTGAAATCCTCAACTCTATTTAGAGGGTGAATCAGAGCAAACTTCCAGTTTTCAGGGAAAATACCTGAACATAAACTGCTACACCCCCAAACGCTTTATTTAATCTATCATTTCAGAAGAGATTATATCCAGGTAGTGCAACAAGATTTGATGGAATGATTCGGAAAATTCCAATTATATAGAAGTCCTGAAAACGGAAGATTGCTCAGATTTCATCAATGTGACAGCTGAGGGATTGGACGTTAAGGTGAGCAGACTTGAAAAGTTTTTTGAAGGAATGGAGCTTGTTTGATAAAAACAAATCTGTGTCATTATTACTATTATTGAATTAATCATACCTACTTGAGGGCAAGCGAGCTGACGTATCAGTGAGAGGCATCAGAAGAGACCACCTTGCAGAGAGACCACCTTGCAGAAGCAGAAGACCAACCTTGAACTGACCTCAGAACGACACATGACGGGGAAAATGGGAATGAAACTGATAAAACTAAACCAGTATATGTATTTGCTGCATTTGCGAGACTTTTTTACGACTTTTCCCCCCCTCACCCTTCCCACGCACCAATCATATGTCCCTCCCCACATCCCACGCTCCTGCCGCACCACCCCTGCCCCCTCCAGCGCTCCTTAGAAGGAGAAGAACCTCAACCTCTCTCTCTCTTCAAAAACTTTGATGAAGCTGCCTTCCTGACTGATGTGGATCAGACTCCATGGCATCAAATTGAAGCATTACCCTCAGTTGATGACATGGTCAAGACTTTCGAGAATTGGACTTTGACTTTGTATGACAAACATGCACCTTATGTGACAAGGAGGATAAATAGAAAACGACGAGTACCGTGGATGACTGAAGACATACTTAAGATGATGGGACGTAGAGACAAAGCACATAGAAAATTTAAAAAGACATTTGACTTGGACAGTTTGATAGAGTATAGGAGCCTTAGAAATAGGGTTAAACAGGAATTACGGAACTCAAAGATTAGGTACTTGAATTCGTTTATGACAAACAAATAGACAAGACTCTAAATCACTTTGCAGGGAATAGAAGAATTCGGGCTTGGCAAACAGAAATCGAATCCACAAAATTGACTTACCATTGAATAATATAAATGACCATTTCGTTTCACACTCTAACCAACGCGACGAAGTTGTCATTGCTAATCATATAGATGATCTTGAAGAGCAGGTTACAAACTTAGATTTACCAATCACTGATCAATTTCATTTCCATCCAATCTCAGAAGAAGACACTTCAGAGCAATTCAACGTATTCATAGTAATGCTACGGGTGTAGACAAAGTTCCTATTAAATTTATCAAGAATATGTTATTTGCTGTTTTACCAACCATTACATACATTTTCAACAAGTCACTTGAAGGAGGCATTTTCCCTGAGAACTGGAAGTTTGCTCTGGTTCGCCCTCTAAATAAAGTTCCATCACCCAATAAAGTTGAGGATTTTAGACCAATCAGTATTTTACCTGCATTGTCCAAAGTGCTAGAAAGACTCATTCATGCTTAAGTTGTAAAATTTCTAGACAACAATAGGAAGCTTCATAACTTTCAATCAGGCTTTAGAAAATTCCATTCAACTGAGACAGCTCTGCTTCGTGTCACTGATGATATAAGGTTAGCTATGGACCAAAGAATATGCACCATCCTCACCCTATTTGATTTTTCTAAAGCATTCGATACTGTTGATCATACAGTCCTTCTGAATAAGTTGGCTATTCTTGGTTTCAGTCGCAACTCGTTAGTTTGGTTTAAATCCTATCTATTAGGTAGGAAACAATGTGTATCTGTCGGTGACAAAAAGTCAACTTGGAAAAACGTTATGCATGGAGTACCACAAGGTTCAATTTTAGGCCCTCTCCTCTTCACTTTGTATGCTAATGACCTTTCTTCCATTATCAAATTCTCCAGTTTCCATACTTATGCAGACGACCTTCAAATCTATTTAAGCTGTCCCATAACAAAAATTAATGGAACAGTTGGAATAATGAATCAGGATATCAATTCGATAGTGGAATGGACAAAGAAAAATGGCCTTAAGCTTAATCCCATCAAAACACAACCCATTATAATTGGATATTCTCGTCTTATAAACATATTGACCTTGAATCGATTCACAAAATTAGTGTAGACGGTAATGACATTCCTTACTGTAGCTCAGTTAAAAATTTAGGCATTATTATGAATAATACTCTTGACTGGTCAGAACAAGTGAACAAAACTTGTAAAAAGGTATTCTCAGCCATGCATGCATTGAAGAAAATGCACGATATCCTCCCTAGAAACATTAAATTATTATTGGTTCAATCTCTCATCTTCCCACATTTAATGTATTGTAATTCTGTTCTTAACGATATGCAAGTCACTCTGAATGATAAACTACAGCGTTGCCAGAATTATTGTCTACGTTTCGTCTACTCTCTCCAACGCCATGATCATATCACCCCAGCCCACATTGCTAGTTCAACATTGAAGCTTCCCGATCAGAGGCTTTTTCGAATAGTCAAGCTTGTTGGAGATATCTTGAAATACGGTAATCCGAACTATTTTAAAGATGATTTCAAATTTGTCTATGAAGGTAGGAGGATAGATGCTTCACATACTAGAACCGGAGAAAGTACTTTAAGGATACCCAATCATCGAACTACTATTTTCACAAAATCCTTCTCAGTCAGTGCCTGTCGTGCATGGAATACACTTCCTGTTTCTATCAGGTCTATCGAGAGCCGAGCGAGCTTCAACCTGACTTTAAAAAAAACATATTTTGGAGCAAATGACTGAAACTGTCCGGCCCTAGAACGATCACATGACAACCATCCCTCACCCATTCCACCAATATAAACCTTTAAACCATGTTATAGAACGAATTGTATATATATATAAATAATATAAACTCATGTTATTTCAATTATCCACTGCATACTGCTGTATATTACTGAAATTTGATAACCCTGATCTACTTTCAGCCTACTTCATTTTATTAATCAATTATTTGATCTTATCTACCTATATAATTATTTTACTTTATCAATTTTCTGTTTCTTTTTTTCTCTTCAATATTCATATTGATTAAACTTTTACAATATTTCCATCAATAAATAAATCCTTAGTTTAAATAACGAAATTAACGTTTTGGTAGAGAGTTAGTGGGGAGGATATTTTTATTATTCTTCCCAAAGAATGGACATTGATATGTCCAAAGCTCCGCCAATTTATGTAGATGCATAACAATATGATTATTATTTATAGTTATTATATTACAAATTGCTTTTTCATATCATATACAGTTCTATAGTTATTTTCCTAGTCCTTATTATGTAAATTCATCTATAATTTTGCTGTATTGTAAGCTATTGTATATAAGTGTATAAGCCAGTATATATTGTAATCTACATAAATAAAGTACTCAATCAATCAATCAATCAATCTCTAGAAGAAGAAGAAGAAGGAGAGGTGGAAGAAGAAGAAGAAGAAGAAGAAGAGAGAGGAGGAAGAAGAAGAAGAAGAAGAGGAAGATGATAACAATGATGCTCTCTCTCTCACACCCTCACTCCCTCTCTCTCTCTATGTTATGCTCTATTTGATTTATAGATAGTCATGTCCCAATTACATTTAGTCATGCCCAATTACATTTAGTCACAATCTATTTGATAATGATTTATAGCAGAGAGAGATGTGAGAGAGAGAGAGAGAGAGAGAGAGAGAGAGAGAGAGGCTTTCTACTGACAGATTTAAGTGGAAAAAACTTCTGCCAGATTTAAGTGAAATGAATATCTTACTGTCAGATTTAACTGAAACATGTACTTGAAAACGTTGTCAAGCACATGCAGAATATTGTGGGTTGTACACACAGCAAACATTTTATTTTTAATGTTTCCTCAATCATAACTAATGCATAGAATGAACTAGTATATCCAAATACACACACACACACACACACATTAGTTTTGAATTAGACATATATCAGTACGAGGAAACTCTCTAGAGAGTGATCTATGATCTTTCACATTTTTTATCAGCAATGTCATATAAGCATTTCCAGAGATCATTAGAATTATTAACAATTGCTAATGATTCATCATTATTTGAACAACCATAATGCAAATGTCCAGTTTCTAGTATATCGAGTGATTCAAAAATTTCAGATAAAATTGGAAAGTGGAGATTTCCTGTTTTTGTTAATGCAAGATCGCTCACCACATCACCTGTTGAAAATTTAATATTCTTTGCAATTAGATCAAATTCATTGAATGAAATTGACATCAAGAGACGAGATAGTCTCTTGAACTTTGAAAAGCTATAACAATCATATTTTTCAGTTGAGTGTATGTACAGGTAAAACATGATAAGAAACTATTTGAATGATCTTCTATCTACACACTATACTACACACTTCTATATATAGAATTGAGCTTCAACACATGTGAGATCTTCACAGCTCAACTAACAAATCGTTACCGAACGATTAAACCTTGACATTGCAGGTACAATGGAAATGAAAACAATCGAGTATACACTAGAAATTCATTTACACATTTCACTACAATTATTTATCACTTCCTCTTCAATTTTTATTAGTTTACTCACAGACAGTTTATGGGATCGGTAATAGCATAGATAATCATGTATATCATTCAAATTCACTGTGTTTAAGAAAATGTCTTTTAGTTGTTTCACCAGATGATGATTTTCATGAGTTGAATGCTGAATTGCAATTTCACATGCATCATACCAATCAATACACTGTTCTAACCTCATTTCCAATTCACTATCAGCTTGCATCCACTTGCACGGGTCCATGATGAGCGAATGAAGAAATTATACATATGTCGGTACTAATATAGAGAAATCAAATGGCCTATGTCCATATCCACCAATACAACATACACAAGCGCTATGATATCTCAATGCTTGCATACAATGAACACATTGAATTTCTTGTCCATTATAGAAAAAGCCATATCTTGCAAAGTTTTTCTTTTTTGTATTTGAATAGAATTCACATTTTTCCATGCTAAGCATTCTATTGTTTCTCACATGAAATTTGGAGACAAGTCCATATTTTTCATTATCAATGAATGATAATGATGCACAGCATAGAGGGCACATCGCCCACTCGGATTGTGATGATGAATTCCACAGTCATTATAACACCATGAGCTGGTGAAGTAGTTAAAATTTGGTTTCTCAATTTCAAACATACGTTTTTGTGTAATCTTTTAAGAAACTTAGCTTTCTCTGTACCTTTTGTGTAGATTTTATCATATCCTTCAAGATAAGATATCAATAATTTGTCTGTATGAATAAAATGAGCATCTTCCTAGTGTATTTTGTGATAATTGTTCTCTGTCCATGTTGCTTACTTACACAATTCAGCATTCAATTCCGACTTTGTAAATGGCGACTTGAAAAGCAAAACAACAAAGCTATTCACCTGATCTACAATTCTGATTTCTTTCACGATAAATTGATTAGAATTTCCCTTGAACCAATGCATGTCGACTGTTGCAAATTTTTTACAGGAGAGATTTTCTTCCTCCTCTTGTCCTGTTTTGCCCTCCATTGTCCTCCTTTGACCTCTGTTCTCCTCCTCCTTTGTCCTCCGCTCTCCTCCTCCTCCTCCTCCTCCTCCTGTGGTTTAGGTGTACTACATCTTGATTGATAGTAGAAGAAGTCTTCCTTGGCATCAAGGTCACACTGTATCCTGATAGACCGTGTTTTCTTCTCAGAATTAGAAGACATTATAGGTGTACTACATCTTGAGTCATAGTAGATGCTGTCTTCCTCGTCATCAAGATCACACTGTATCCCGATAGACCGTGTTTTCTTCTCAGAATTAGAAGACATTGTAGATGTTAACCAATTAAAGCTAAAACCTCAAATGAGTAAAATTTGAAAAATGCAATACTTTTATAGTTTGTGCTCTATCGAGAAATAACTGAACTTCCTTCACCATATAAGTAAGAGGAGTATACTCCATGATACAATCACTGATTAAAATGCAATAAGCTGAAGTATTTGGAGGGACAGCTTCCTTAAATTCCATATCTATTCTAATATCTTTGGAGAATTTCAAATGAGAAGATTGATGTGAACAATCAATTACAATCAGGGGTGTTTTAGTACAAAATGTGTTAAAATCAATCTCTGTTCCAAGCTCATATAGGTAAGAAATCACCTTACTATACTTTCAATGAAGGCTGTTCCAACGACCCCCACTCCACCTTTCCCAGTCACATGATCACACACCATGTCACATGACCAGTCTTTGACAGCATCCAAATCCTCTTCCAACAAGTCTGTATGACATAAGGCCTCAACTATCTTACTATAAATATCACTGCATTGATCTGCATTTGTTCAGTTTGATAGTCTTAACTGTGCAGTAAACATGGAAACTTCTAAGGTGTTCAATGTGCCTATGCTCTGTGGTAATAAAATCAAGCCTACCAATGAGCAGTTTGGTTTGTGGCTTCTATCAGAAAACTTGTGCAATGACAACCTTGTGACAGACATTGGAAATATTGATTACACTGCTGGGGAAGAACTGTTTGTGCAGGATGAATCAAATCTTGTGCCTATTACAGAACCTTTTTGTGATGATTTAATGCTTGTGAAAATCTGTGCTTTGGATGATTGTGAGGCAATGGATAAGAGACGTAAATGCAGGCAAACATTGTAATCTTGTCACTTCACCATCCTCAGTATTTTTAATTGAAGATGCTATTTCCTCAAAAATTGTTTTGACTGTACCTTGTAATTCATCATTCTTGATAAATGCTTGCATTTCACTACTCAGATCATTTTTCAATACATAAGTTTCGGCAAACCTAGATAGCAATGAATTTAAATCGTTTTTTGAAACAAATTGTTCAATCCCCTCCATAAGATTTGTCTTTATCATATTAGTCATTGTGGATAATCGATCTTCAAACTCTTGTTTTGTTATAACAATGTTATTCAATGCTTGCACAGTTTTATCCAAATATTCCTTATCAACCGATGATGAATGAGTTCCATTTACTCTAGTAAAAATTTCTGTGCTAAGCTGTTTCAATCTGGTATTTAGATAATTTCTATCTAATACTTGCAAATTTTTAATCTTGTCTGAGATAACTTTCAATTTCTCATCCAAATAATTCTTGTCAACTTTATTATTGTTGATCATATTCAAGTGCAATCTGAATATCTCTGTTGTTGATTTGAGATCATGTAGAGAATTCTCCAAATTGATAGATTTCTCTTTAACTCCCCTATCGATATTGTAAGATAACTGTTGTAATGTATTCCTTTTCAATCTCGTTCAATCCAATATTCTTAACTATATTAGATAATTGTGAATCTAAATACGAACACAGAGATTCACTAACACCCTGTTGATCAATTGCCTGGATTATTCTCTCACTAAAACTTTCAAGATCTGGTTTATTCCATACAATCTCTTTCTTTGCAGCAACTCTCTTGCTTTTACCTCCGAATCTGTGCACACTCATTCTGCAACTGAACATTAATCTTACCTTCACGTAATTCTTCTATGATTGATGCAATCTCAACATCATGACCCGAGTGTCCAGCAAGTTTTGATGATTTTAATAAATGAAGTCTCTGAACCAATTCATCATCATAGTTGTCATAATATTGGTAAATCCTATTGCTAGAAGTATTAAAAAACCCTGAGCCTCTCTTATTTGATTTTTTAACAGGAAACAGCATTTGAATAAGGCAAGACTTTACACCACTGTTACGTTTCACATATCCTCGTCTATTTAAATTAACTTTTGTTATTGATAAAATCTTCTTGTATTTATTTAGGTCTTTTCCATCAAAGAGATATGAATTTGGTCTTTGGGCAAATAACATTTCTAATAGACTGTGTGTAATTTGGTATAAAACTCTGATCGGATTGGTGAGAAGATTTAGTTTTCCCCATTTTAACTAGAGGTTTGATAATTGGTTTAAAAAGTTTTTCTCTGTAATTGTCAGATTGCTTTTCAAAATGCACAATGCTTCTATGTTTGTCTCTAATAACTTTCCTCAATTTCTTAATCTTTTCGATTAGAGCAACGCTAGCATCCCTGACAAATATGATCCCACAAAACCAAGTAACTATTTGCTTCTTATGGATTGTAATTCTTTGTATGCCTACTCTATCAATCAATTCATACCTTATGGAAATTTCAAGTTCCTCTCAGAGGAAGAAATCCATGCTCTTGACTTTACAAATTTGGAGAGTGGATCAGAAACTGGTTATGTTATTGAATGTGATCTCAAGTACCCCCAGGAGTTACATGATATGCATGCCAATTTCCCTCTCACTCCACTTCATCAAATTCCTCCTAGTGAATTGTTCTCCAAGTACCAAACCAATGAGAATGGTCAAACTTTGACCAAAAAACTCATGAACACACTTTTTGATCGAGAGAGGTACATTGTTCATTACATGAATTTGAAGCTGTACCTTCAACTCGGATTGCAATTAACAAAAGTACATCTCGTCATTAGCTTTTCTCAATCGCCTTAGTTGAAAAACTACATTGAGTTCAATACCTGTAATAGGCAAGCCACAAAAAATAAATTCGAAGTCTCATTCTTCAAGCAGATGAGTAACTTAATTTATGGAAAATCGATTCAGGGAAATCGGCAACAATGTAATGTTCAAATTATCACAGATGCCAAGCATCTAGATAAGTACATTTCAAATCCCCTATGTAAACGCTGGCAGATAATAAGTTTGGATGTGATTGCAGTTTTCTCATGTAAGCTGGAACTGAAAATGAATAAGCCCATCTATTCAGGTTTCTGCATCCTAGATTTGAGTAAACTATACATGTATGATTTTTTCTACTGTAAATTGCAAAAAATCATACCATGGCAATGCATCCAGCTTTGTATGACTGATACAGATAGCTTCCTCTTATCGTTGGAGACACCCGACGTCTACCAATTGATAAGAGATAATCTGGAACTGTTTGACACTTCAAATTACCCAGCTGAGCATGAATGCTTCTCCAATGAGAGGAATAAAGTTGTAGGGAAATTTAAGGATGAGGCAGCTTCAATTCCTTTAAAATCTTTTCTGGGATTATGGGTGGAATTGTATTCATATCTTGTAAATAATGAGAAGGAGGAAACTGTGAATAAGTGTGTAGCAAAAGTGTGAAGACACATGTAAAAAATAGTAAACTTAGTTTTGACTTGTATAAGAAATGTTTGATTGAACGATGCCAACATATAGAAAAATGTTATATGTTGGGATCCTTCAATCATAACATACATCAAATTAAATGTGCAAAGGTTTGTTTAAGCTTGTTTGATGACGAGTGCTTCATTGCAGAGAACGCATTCAATACATTATCACTGAAAAATAGCAAACTGATTGCACAGATCAGTGTGTGTGTAACGAGGTATTGACCAACACATCAAATTCTGTTTCAAGCGTGTCTTCACACAAAGAAGAAGAATGAGTAATACTAGAGCAAAATTACAAAAAAACATTGTAAATTACCCCACACGTAGATATGAGTTGAAGAATGAGAATGATTTATATCAATCAGATCTGATTGAGATGGGTAGCTTATCTAAATTCAAGCGAGGATATCATTATATTTTGTTTGTTATTAATTGTTTTAATAAGTGAGCTAATTATATACCTTTAAAGAATAAGACTGCACAAAGTGTTTATAATGCACTTGAACCCATTATTTGTAAGAATAAACATATGCGTTTTTCCAGACAGATGGAGGGGAGGAGTATTTTAATAAGCATGTGAAAGATTTATTAGACAAGTATTATATCAAGCATTTTTCTGTTTTTACTGATAAGGAAGCTAGTATCCCTGAGAGATTCAATCGTACAATAAAATCAAAAATATATCGATCTTTAACTGAACGTGGGAGTAAAAACTGGGTTAATAACTCACAAAATATTGTAGATGATTATAACAATACCGTACACAGTTCCATTGGAATGTGACCTAAAAATGTAACTAAAAAACATCGTAAACACGTTTTAGAATCACTAAACTCTGCATTTAATAGATGATTCAAATTATTAGTGTTGAAACCAAAATATATGCTAGGTGATATTGTGAGAATTTCTCAAAAGAAACAGATATTTGATGAAGAATATCCAATGAATTGGTCACCCGAATATTTCTGAATTGTGAGCATACATACCACAAGGCCTATCACTTACTCATTAGAAGATCTTAGTGGTGAGATAATACATTGTAGGTTTTATCAAGAAGAAATTAAAAAAACACATTTGAATGGATCTGAAAGTGATGTTTATGTGATGGAAAAAATATTGAGGCGAGATAAGGATAAGCTGCTTATGAAATGGATTGGATTTCCACAACCATCATTCATAAGTCGAGAGAACCTATCAGAGTGAGATTGTAAATAATCAGAGTAAGATCATATGTTGTAAATAATGTACATGGTATAATTTTATCTATCCACATTTGCTGTATCATATGTTGTAAATAATTAGAGTAAGATCATATGATGTAAATATTGTACATGGTATAATTTTATCGATTCACATTTGTTGTATCATATGTTGTAAATAATTAGAGTAAGATCATATGATGTAAATAATGTACATTGTATAATTTTATCTATCCACATCTGTTGTGAATAATCATTGTATAAACTCTAACTCTCACTCTCTGTGATCTATCCACATCTGTTGTGAATAATCATTGTAATATTCTTCACATTGGGTGTTTTTTGAATAAAAACAACTTGAATTGAATGTTTGCTCTTCCATTTCTCATTTTGTCATAGAGAAGTGTGAAGTAGTAGCATGTGGCACATGTCTGGAAGTTGAATGGGTGAGTACATGTGGGTGTGTCACCTAGAAACGCTTCATTAGTGACTGAACAAGACACATGAATACAAATAGTTTGTTCTGTTTGTATATCTCACTTTCTCAACATGAGCAAACTCGCCATTGTCAACTTCAATAAGATAATCACACAAGAGGACAAGCCAGCATGGTGAAAGAACAGCGCATTGATCCCACATAATGCTAGAATTCTCATTGTGGGACCATCTGCATGCAGTAAAACGAATTTATTGTTCAACTTGATTTTTTCCAAAAATGGATTGAGATTTAAACATATTTATTTAAATAATGAAAGTCAATATAAAGATAAGTACTCGTTTTTAAGAAAAGTCTTTTCAAAAATGAATTACATGTGAATGATATCCCTGACAACATTGCAAACCCAAACAATATACCACAATATTCTCTAGTTATATTTGACAAGTTACAACTCAGTCACATACCTCAAATAAGAGATTTTACTATGGGTAGACATCGTAATATTGATACAGCATATTCAATTCAAAGTTATGGTGCAACACAAAAACATTTCACAAGAGATAATGCAAATATGATTGTTAAATTCGAAATTGATCAATTATCACTCAAATTAATACATGGAGACTATGTGGGTGAAGATATTTGCTTCAGAGATTCCAGTAAATTGTGTTCGAATGTGTGGAATTCTAAAAAGCATAGTTTTCTTACTAGTATGATTGAATGTGTAGCTAATAGTGGGAAATATAGGCAGGGTCTGGATAACTTTATTGACATTCAGTAGTGAGTAGCAGTGAAAGAATGAGGATCTCTCATAGAAGACAAAATGCT
Organism: Nilaparvata lugens; assembly: GCF_014356525.2. Lineage (NCBI taxonomy): Eukaryota > Metazoa > Arthropoda > Insecta > Hemiptera > Delphacidae > Nilaparvata > Nilaparvata lugens. The sequence goes on along the minus strand of NC_052518.1, from coordinate 43,356,916 downwards.
AGCGTTGCTCTAATCGAAAAGATTGAGAAATTGAGGAAAGTTATTAGAGACAAACATAGAAGCATTGTGCATTTTGAAAAGCAATCTGACGATTACAGAGAAAAACTTCTTAAACCAATTATCAAACCTCTAGTTAAAATGGGGAAAACTAAATCTTCTCACCAATCCGATCAGAGTTTTATACCAGAGAAGGAGGAACAAGAAGAAGAGGAAGAAGAAGACAAAGAAGAAGAAAGTATGGATCTAGGAGAAAAACATGATGATATTGGTGAAACAACAGAAGTTGCATAACCATCAGCAGCTGAAAAAGATCTAAGCATGAACGATTCAAGTATATTTGATTTAACTAGGCTTGAGAGTGATACATCCAGCCAAATAAAGAGGATAAAGAATCAAGTGCTTGCACAATATTTGTATACATTTCATAGTGAAAAATTGGAAACTCGATTCCTTATGGAATTTCCTATGATTCTGACCGAAAACTATATTTTATGGGTGAGTTTGATGTTAGCTTTGATAACTACTTCTTTTATATTGATAGCCAAAAATTCCAAATTACACACAGTCTATTAGAAATGTTATTTGCCCAAAGACCAAATTCATATCTCTTTGATGGAAAAGACCTAAATAAATACAAGAAGATTTTATCAATAACAAAAGTTAATTTAAATAGACGAGGATATGTGAAACGTAACAGTGGTGTAAAGTCTTGCCTTATTCAAATGCTGTTCCCTGTTAAAAAATCAAATAAGAGAGGCTCAGGGTTTTTTAATACTTCTAGCAATAGGATTTACCAATATTATGACAACTATGATGATGAATTGGTTCAGAGACTTCATTTATTAAAATCATCAAAACTTGCTGGACACTCGGGTCATGATGTTGAGATTGCATCAATTATAGAAGAATTACGTGAAGGTAAGATTAATGTTCAGTTGCAGAATGAGTGTGCACAGATTCGGAGGTAAAAGCAAGAGAGTTGCTGCAAAGAAAGAGATTGTATGGAATAAACCAGATCTTGAAAGTTTTAGTGAGAGAATAATCCAGGCAATTAATCAACAGGGTGTTAGTGAATCTCTGCTTTCGTATTTAGATTCACAATTATCTAATATAGTCAAGAATATTGGATTGAACGAGATTGAAAAGGAATACATCTTCAGTACATTACAACAGTTATCTTACAATATCGATAGGGGAGTTAAAGAGAAATCTATCAATTTGGAGAATTCTCTACATGATCTCAAATCAACAACAGAGATATTCAGATCGCACTTGAATATGATCAACAATAATAAAATTGACAAGAATTATTTGAATGAGAAATTGAAAGTTATCTCAGACAAGATTAAAAATTTGCAAGTATTAGATAGAAATTATCCAAATACCAGATTGAAACAGCTTAGCACAGAAATTTTTACTAGAGTAAATGAAACTCATTCATTATTGGTTGATAAGGAATATTTGGATAAAACTGTGCAAGCATTGAATAACATTGTTATAACAAAACAAGAGTTTGAAGATCGATTATCCACAATGACTAATATGATAAAGACAAATCTTATGGAGGGGATTGAACAATTTGTTTCAAAAAACGATTTAAATACATTGCTATCTAGGTTTGCCGAAACTTATGTATTGAAAAATGATCTGAGTAGTGAAATGCAAGCATTTATCAAGAATGATGAATTACAAGGTACAGTCAAAACAATTCTTGAGGAAATAGCATCTTTAATTAAAAATACTGAGGATGGTGAAGTGACAAGATTACAATGTTCGCCTGCATTTACGTCACTTATCCATTGCCTCACAATCATCCAAAGCACAGATTTTCACAAGCATTAAATCGTCACAAAAAGGTTCTGTAATAGGCACAAGATTTGATTCATCCTGCACAAACAGTTCTTCCCCAGCAGTGTAATCAATATTTCCAATGTCTTTCACAAGGTTGTCATTGCACAAGTTTTCTGATAGAAGCCACAAACCAAACCGCTCATTGGTAGGCTTGATTTTATTACCACAGAGCATAGACACATTAAACACCTTAGAAGTATCCATGTTTACTGCACAGTTGAGACTATCAAACTGAACAAATGCAGATCAATGCAGTGGTATTTATAGTAAGATAGTTGAGGCATAATGTCATACAGACTTGTTGGAAGAGGATTTGGATGCTGTCAAAGACTGGTCATGTGACATGGTGTGTGATCATGTGACAGGGAAAGGTGGAGTGGGGGTCGTTGGAACAGCCTTCATTGAAAGTATAGTAAGGTGATTTCTTACCTATATGAGCTTGGAACAGAGATTGATTTTAACACATTTTGTACTAAAACACCCCTGATTATAATTGATTGTTCTGAAACATGTACTTGACAATGTTGTCAAGCACATGCAGAATCCTGGGTTGTACACACAGTGAACATTATATTTTTAATGTTTCCTCAATCATAACTAATGCATAGAATGAACTAGTATATCCAAATACACACACACACATTAGTTTTGAATTAGACATATATCAGTAGGAGGAAACTCTCTAGAGAGTGATCTATGATCTTTTACATTTTTTATCGGCAATGGCATATAAGGATTTCCAGAGATCATTAGAATTATGAACAATTGCTGATGATTCATCATTATTTGAACAACCATAATGCAAATGTCCAGTTTCTAGTATATCGAGTAATTCAAAAATTTCAGATAAAATTGGAAAGTGGAGATTTCCTGTTTTTGTTAATGCAAGATCGCTCACCTCATCACCTGTTGAAAATTTAATATTCTTTGCAATTAGATCAAATTCATTGAATGAAATTGACATCAAGAGACAAGATAGTTTCTTGAACTTTGAAAAGCTATAACAATCAACCATATTTTTCAGTTGAGTGTATGTACAGGCAAAACATGATAAGAAACTATTTGAATGAACTTGTATCTACACACTATACTACACACTTCTATAAATAGAATTGAGCTTCAACACATGTGAGATCTTTACAGCTCAACTAACAAAGCGTTACCGAATGATTAAACCTAGACATTGCAGGTACAATGGAAATGAAAACAATTGAGTATACACTAGAAATTTATTTACACAATTCACTACAATTATTCATCACCTCCTCTTCAATTTTCATTAGTTTACTCACAGACAGTTTATGGGGTCGGTAATAGCATAGATAATCATGTATATCGTTCAAATTCACTGTGTTTAAAAAAATGTCTTCTAGTTGTTTCACCAGATGATGATTTTCATGAGTTGAATGCTTAATTGCAATTTCACATGCATCATACCAATCAATACACTGTTCTAACCTCATTTCCAATTCACTATCAGCTTGCATCCACTTGCACGGTGTGCCTGACCTTTTTAAAAGCTGATAAAGAAGATAATTTTGAATAAAATTTAGAATTTAGAAATAGGCCGACACATCTAGAAAACACCTGAGTCTATACCTAATTCATGCAGGTGAACGGGCTAGAGTCAAGAAAACTTCAATTAATCTTGCCATGCCTGATTTAATAGGTTTCTACTATAGAATAACACTACAATTTGAAATGATTGAAAAATACAAACAGCTTCAATAAACATTGGCAACTAAAAGCAAACAACAGAAACAACAATTTCATGTTACTTTGTTGACATTCTTCATCTGATTCAGGGGCGCATTACTATCCTTCGTTTAGATAGCAATACGTCACAAAACCAAACAATATCAGCCATAAAATAACAAATTAGTTTCAACATGAAATTTCTCAAGAAAGAAAAGCCCGTTGAACCCAAATTTCGTCGATAGTAACCCATATAACCCATTTAATAATAATTTTGAATCCCCACTTTTGATTGACATTCTTGAATGAACCTTTGTTTCACTACACTGCACTTTCGTTGGTATGTACGTTGCATTATCGTCGGGGTTACAGTACCCTGTTTTTGGCGGTGAACTTTTACCGGTTGAATTTGGCTTGATGGTGACGTCCTCTTACGCCCCTAGACCTGTCGTCTGAACGGGTGTCTTGACGCGGTGTTACATAAAGTTGCAGAACCAAAGGGGTGGTACATGAAGTTGGTTTGGGGACACACATGAACCGCTTAGCAGTTATTTGAAGAAACAATTATTCATACATGATGAAGAAACACAATTAGACTTTTCAGGACATGGCACTACTAGAAAATTTAAACTTTAATAAAAATAAAACTAGCTCCTACATTAACTAATGATATAAACTATATATATAATTCACTCAACACAATAATATATAGATGTGATCTGTGGAGTTCCAGTGGTGAATGATCCGAATGCTGAATAAGATGAAGATTGTGGAAGAACTGACCTAGGTAGTGGAAGATCTAGTCCAAGTGGAGGTAAAGCGAGAGGGAATCCAGTAGTGGAAGAATTCAGTCAAGGGGAGGTAGAGAGAGAAGGAATCCAGTAGTGGAAGATCGAGTCCAAGTGGAGACAGAGGGAGATGGAATCCAGTGGTGGAAAATCGAGTCCAAGTGGAGATAGAGAGAGATGGAATCCAGTCAAGTGAGTGAGCAACGGTCGGTGGCTGCCTCTCTTTGCTGATTCCAATCCTTCTCAGAACTTGCCATAATGATGATGTTGATGATCTCTTAGATTATATCAAATGACGTATTTGCTCAGTGAGCCATGGAGCTGGGTCTCTGGTTACTCTGCGGGTCTTAACAGGGACGTGTTTTTCATAGAGGAAGAGGATATTGTCATTTATTATGTTTGACATTTGATTTACATCATTAGTATTGAAAATGCTCAGCCAGTCAAGAACAAATGTATCATTAAATTGATAAGGAAGGTTAATATTGTTGTAATCTCTGTAGGTAATAATTTTTGGTTTAGGTTCAGGTCACTTAATGTTGTAAACAAGGTAGATCAAGTCATGTGCTGAAAGGGAAATGTGCATGTAGTCCTGGGAAAGGGATCTGCCCATGGCTCACAGCGGATTTCTTATCGGCGACGGCTACGAGATCTAGAAGCATGTCCGAGGTGGATGTATGGTGAGTAGCTTGGAGAGGCAGCAGGGTCATACCATTCACAAAGAACATAGTAGTCAGTTGCACCTTGTCATAAGTTTCAGGTCCAAGTGAGTCAGTATTAAAGTCACCCATGATAGCCACATGTTCAAAGGGCACCATCAGCTCTAAAAGTGCCTCTCCAAACTCAGACATGAAGCCAATGTGAGGCGGCCTGTAGCATAAAGCGATCAACATTTTGACGACATTGCTCTTAATTTCAAAAAAACATATATTCAGGCCTTGATGCACGAGAATTATCGGACGAGAGTTTATGTACAGGGAGCAGAGCACGTTTAATGTACGCAGCAACCTCGCTGCCATTTTTGTGCAAGCGGTCATTACGAATGAGCATGTAGTCATCAAGTGCAATAAGCCGATTCGGGATGGCAGGCTCAAGCCAGGACTCAGAAACTTGTATAATGTCGGAAACACAATCACTAAAAGTGCACCTGAACTCATCTATGTGACAAAGGAGTGATTGGGCGTTGACGTGAGTGATTTTGAGCTGATTGGGGAATGGGGAGACCGCTTGCTTGAGGACATCGCCGACATTCAGCGCGGCCGCGCTATCATCCGGTCGAGCAGACAGAGTGATCGACACGTAACAGCATGGCTGAACAGAGGCGGTAAGCAGCTGGAAGAAATAGCAGGACAAGAACAATAATATTGGCAAGCATCAAAGAGAAAAAGAAAGAAGAAGAAATGAACAGTTGAAAAGGAAAGAAGATGAAAATCAAGTAAAACAAAGTATGGAAAATTAAATACATTACTTTCTAGTAGTTTCGAAAATGGTTAGATATAGATATAATCAAGATGTTTCTTTGGACAGGCCTGTACGAATTCGGCTCCGTAGCTAATCTGGCTATTAATACAAATAAGTGCACTATATATTATCAGAATGAATTATACAGACTCATTCTAACAGATTCATTTATAAGTGCATCATATGTTATAGTCATTACAAAATGTATTTCTTAATATCTATTATACACTAGATAAAGATGCACTATTGACTCATTAGTACAGGTACAGTCTGGTATTGCAGTAGGATGTGTCCTTAACTGTCGTGTCCTGCAACCGACTCTCTAATTTTGAATGAAAAAGACTAAGAAATTGTCAATTCTTCTCTAATTTTTTTACAGGTTCGACAGTCAAGACCTGCGACATGCGAGGCCAGCGACGGTAGAGGACTCCTGAAAACTCAAATGTCGCCTGCGTTAGGCGACAGTTGAGGCCCTTTTTATTCTTGAACAGCCCCGACAGTTGAGACCTGCGACCGCAGAGGACTACTAAAAAAAGAATCCTCAAATGTCGCCTGTGTCAGGTGACAGTAGAGGACTCTTCAATTCAAGTACAGGCCAGACCGTAGAGGACTGGAAAACAGTCCTCTACTTCACAGGCCTCGACTGTCGTCGGTCTCGACGGTCACGCCGCCCCTAGAAAGTACTGGCTACTTCTTATTTGTTCATTGTGTGTATAGTAGGGAAGAAGCCTCCACCATTCTGGATTGTTCTGGAATGAAAACGTTGGGGTATATAAAGAGGGATCACTCGGCTAGTCAGTTATTTAGAATTTTGTGATAAACAAGTCAGTGATGAGCAAGACTTCCAATGGTAAAGGAACAGCGTCAGCCGTAGCCTATACTCAGAGCCTGGTAGTTCCTAGTGATAATTGTATAGTGATAATTGTTATAATTGTACAGTGATAATTGTATGGTAAAAGTATTATAATTGTTATCTAGTGTAGTTTAGTGATAATAATTATTATCATTGTCGTGACAGTTGTATCAAGATACGAGATACAGGACGGTGATACGGATAGGCGAGCACGTGATACGGAATGGTGGTGAAGATACGTGATACGCAAACTGTGATACAGAGTCCTGGTATAAGATACAGACAGTGATAGTGTTGCATACTGTGTTCATGAACTGTAAATATCAGAGACTGTGTTTATAAGTGATTAATCTTTATATCTGCCATCTGAATACTTGCTAGTTGAGTGAATAATTTCCTGTATTAGAGTAAATTATCTGTTATTTTGTGAGTCAATCGCTCCATCCATTCAGTTTAGAGTTCTATAGCTTATGAACCCACAAAAACTAGGTTTTGTAGGGTGAAAATCCATAACAATAATATTGTTTTGCATCTACATAAATTGGCGGAGCTCGAAACATATCAATGTCCATTCTTTGGAAAGAATACTCAGAATATCCTTCCCAGTAGCTCTCTACCGAAGAATGAGGGAGGAAGAGAGGAAATAAGAGTAAGAAAAAAGACGAGAAAAATTTGGAAGTGAGTCCACTTCTATCAAAGTAGGCTGAGGAAATGACATTGGATTCAATAGTTTGAGCAGAAATCTTGAGCCTCATACATCGATATGGAAGAAAGTTACTGTAGGCCGAGTTTTTTATAAACAGTTTGATTTTTCTACTGATCTTAGAGACAGTGAGAGAGTGGTCTGGAATAAGCTTATTATCTTACTAGTTTAAAGTGCAAGGAAGAAGGGATTTATATTTTATCAAGTGTCCAATAAAGTTTTTTATAATATAATAATACCAAAAATAATTTCGGTTGGATACAATTCAGAGTTGTTTAGAATTATATTAATTACAAGCAGGTAACCCGTGCTTCGCAAGGTTCTATTTCAAGACGTGATGAAACCCAGAGGAATTGAAAAAAGTCACATAAGAATCCTCGGTTGATTAAGAATTTATAAGCAGCATTTAAAATAAATCAGTCCATTAGTTCAAACGTGATGATGCGTCAAACATAATTTTACTATCCTCTACACGTGTATACGTGTTTAAGCCAGTTCTTGTCTCTTTTATAGTATAGATGATGATAGATAGATGGATATATCATCCATTTATCTATCATCTTCTATACTATAATAAATGAAATGAATGAGAATAAATTTTGAAAGGTTTGAGATATCGATGTGCGGTTTTCACCATACCGTTTCTTTTTCAGAGGGAGTTTTGACAACCCACAAAACTCATTTTTCATTTGAAGATAATTATAACAGAAAGGTGCATATGACCTTATTTTTTTTCTCAGCTTGCCAAAAACCCCTCATTCCAATATTGAAATTTTCAACTGACTGTACAGTGAGTCAGTCATTCTATCAGGGCTCGAATAATTTTGAAATTTTAATTAAATAAAAATGGAAGAGAATAATTCCTTTATGTGAATATCAACACTTTTATTCAAAGACATATTAACTGCATGCATTTTCATATTGCCAATACAGCATTGATGAAACTGTAGACGTTTATTTGGCACTTTGACTCAAAAAACTTTTCTAGCTGAAAATTAATAATGCATGCCACATGTAGGCCTAAACATTGCATCAGGAAAACGAAGTTTCAAAACTAAGGGCCAGTTACACGTCCGTCTGTTAAATATGGACATCAACGCCGAGTCAACATCAAATCAGCGTTAGTTTTACGGATTCATTTCTGTTCCACAAATATAGGTTAGTTTTCAATTCCGATTGAGTTTCCCGGTTAACTAACCAATATTTTAACGGTTTCACAATCCGGCAACACTGTAATTTATCCAGTGATGTTATTAAAATTATTATTCTAAACAAATGGCAAAAAAGTGAGGTTATGTTATTGAAGTGGTCATCACGCATGCGCCATAAAAATGTTCTGTCTGTCGCCAGTGTTGTCGAAGAAGATCGAAAACAAACCTCAAAAATTAGAATCTAATTTTGAATGCTAATATTAGCTAAATTCTCTTTTCTATTTTATTAACGGATGAAATTCATTCATATATTCAGCTCATACTTTGAATTCTGTAGTTTTTTTTTACCAAAACCTAATTTTGGAAGACAGCTATCAGTAGGTGCCTAATCGGCGTAGTTGGATTTAATTCCCCATGAATGGCCTGTTAAAATGTTTTATGTCGATTCGGCGTTATCTCTTGAAATTTCTTTTTTGTGCAACCAAAATGTTCCAGTTATTGTAAATCTCAATTGAAGTATAGCATTTTATTGTGATTAAACGTTAACCGGAATACGTGCAACTGGGGGAAAGTTTTTTCTAAACAGATGTTTTTGAGATAAATTTGATGCAGCTTTTTCACATCCACCATATTATTATACAGAGTTTGTGAAAATGAGAATATTTATTAATTTCGAAACAATACTATTATTATTTTTATATTTAAAATAAAAATATTATTAAAAATATTTATCAATTATCAAAACAATATTTTTGAGGTTAAGTGGTATCAGGTAGAAAGCAATAATAGAAACATGTTCCTTTTTTAAATCCGACCATATCATTTGGTGATTTTTTAATGAAATCGTATGTACCATTAATTAAGTTTGAACATTCTGAAAAATCTAGAAGGAGAATTGAAATTCGGGCTTCCAGGTGCACGAGATTAATATTTTTAGAATCTATGTTAAAAATTTGGAGATCTGAATCATTCCCGTTTTTCCGATATGCAATCCACAAGTTGACATGTATTGATGGGAACAAACGAACAAACGAAAACACGAACAAACACAACCCTACTCTCTCTTATTATATAGAAGAAGAATACGCTAAGAATAATCTGTTTTCAACAGAAATAAACACCTATACAATATCTTCTAATATGCGTCAGTGAGCAACAAATATTATGTATTCATCAGCTGACCATTATCAATATGATGTTTCATTACAATTATTTCCTAATCAACATATCACCGAATTCCTCTTCTAACAACGCTATTACTGGGATCTCAGCTAAGCAAACTGATAAAACGTTTAGGCCTAAATAACATCGATGCTTCCCACTGAAGCATCGCTGACTGAATGCCACTGCAGCAACGTTTCACTTTCAACCTTGAAATCGATGGCAACATCAAATGCTGTTACCGCGCTCCAATACGGATTCAGAATATATAATCATGATACACCATGATGCAGTTTTACTATCACGTGAAAAACTTCGAAAACAAAGAGTTTGTTGAAGTATCAGCTCTCACTTCCTTAGCATATGTACACAATAATCATCCTAGGTGAATTAATTTACTATAGTTTACGGTAGTTTTTTCATACAACTTGAAACTCAAGTGCAGTATCGATGAACATATAGTGAGGTCCACGTTATAATGGCAGTGAAGAAAGATAGGAGAAAAACGTTGTCAAGTCTCTCCATTTTGCCACTGACTGTACACAGCTGTTACTCAATTCATCCCATTGAATTTAATCTAATAATAATTATAATTTCCTTACTAGAATAATCAATTCAATATCAAATTGATCAAGAAAATATATTTTTCCATAACTGGATTAAAAAGTTTGCTTTCATGACTGAGATCAGATTTCTATTTTTATACAAACTTGAAATGACGGCTAATTAAAAAAGCTGTGATCTGAATTTCAAAACAACAGAAATTAAGTTATTGGGTAGGTATTCTATTCCAATTTCCTTTAAAAATAATAGAAAAATAGAAATCCTATTTAAAATAAGTAATTCTAATGGATTAATTCCGAAATTTTACTCTTCAATATTATTTATACCGGTACGAGTAGGTCTAACCTTTACGGGTAGGCTAACTTAAGCATGGATGAAGTCTAGGATGGTTAGTTATCAACTTTTAAAATGTCATTTCAGGTATTTTAATTTGTGTTTCTCATAAGGTAATGTTTAAAAATTATTTCATTGTTTCAAAAAAACATTTTAAATCAATTATACGACTTGTGTACTCAAGTATTTTGATAGAATGAAGAAAAAAATGGCGGCTGAGAATATGGTTTGTTCAGTTTTGTACAGTCACTGTCAAAAGTAATTATAAAAAATTCTGGCAAATAGACAACATTGCAAAGTGAGAGAGAGATAGTGCTATCTGTTTTGTAGTATGATAGAAAGGACAGCAACAGTATTGTCAATCGTACACTGCCATTATAATGTGGACCTCCCTATAGGCGTAACTTGGATCACTTACCAAACATGGGACTAGATTACATAGGCTATCCCCAAAAAAATTCCGAAAGAAGTCTCAAAGACGAAAGCCTTCGGCATGAAAAATGTTTCGCTACTTGCAAATAAAATGTTGGCCTTCGCTCCAACCGATATACTAGGCCTGTTGAACTTATTTTCCTAGAATCTTTGAAATTTGTTTTTTGTATCAAAAATCGAGACTTGATGAACAGTTTGATATTTTATCAGAAAATTGCAGCTAACCAATTGCTGGTATATTATTACTGTAAAATAATTATTTCAAATATCCAATGAAAGCTATATAAATAGAGCTAAGGGCTTCTGCTACTGCAAATATTGACCGAAGAACGAAATAGCAGAAGTGAATTTAAAAATGAAACAGTCCAAAAATTCCGCACAGACCGGGAATCGAAGCCGGTACCTCTCCATTGCCGGCAGAGCGGCTTTTACCCTCAGGCGGGAAGGTTTCCTGTTTGGAGTGTCTCATTCTTCAAATTTCCTTGTGCTATTTAGTTCTTCGGTCAATATTTGCAGTAGCAAAAGTCCTTTGCTTTCATTGGACATTCGAAATAATTAGTAATAGCTTTGACCATAGACAGAAGTCAAATAGTTCTGTCTATAGTCAAATGTAATAGTGAACAGTTGTAGATGGTTGAATACATTCAACTTTCTCTATGATTTAAATAGTGTTGTGACAATACTCTGGTTACTGTCAACTCATTTATACATGGGCTTTGGTAAAGGGAGGATTCACCCCTGGGTAATCATGAACATCTCAGTCTCGTAATTTGATATTTATTATACTACTGTACTACTGGGGTAGAGGGGTAAAGTATACTGAACCCTAAACATTTCTTATTCCAATTCCATACTGATTACGCGTTAGGCCTTTTATATAAATGAAATTCTCATGAACATCGATTGATAAACAAAATCAACAGATGATGAAGAATGAAACATAAGGAAGTGATCGGACTATTGAAGTGGACTCAATAGCTCATTTATTTCATTGGGTAAAACCAATTTTGGATTATTATTATACAGGCCTACTATTATGTAAAAAGTATAGTTTTTTATTCAACTACGTAGAATTATCAAGTCAATATCAATTACAAGTAGAATTCAATGGAATTATCAATATCAAGTGCATTGGGAAAATCATTTCTCGTATTTTATGGACTTAGACCATGTTGGATAATCGCCGGAATGATGAAAAAAGAAATGTTCAATAACAAACTATGGAAACAGTGCGTTATCAATTTTACACTAACTGACATAATCAAACCAGTAATATCAATAGGCCTCTTTCACACAATAGGAGACGTGCAACTTGAACACTGAACAGTGTTCACGTTTTTTTGTTGAAGTACATTGAGTCCAATTGTGTCTTCCACATGGTGATCCCGAGCCAGGAACCTCCTTTTGTCACGTCTTTTCCCCTCGAGGCAAGCAGAAACCAGCTATTATAATATAACTTACAATGTATCTGTGTATGAAATTGGGTGGGATATTTATCATGATTTCTGAAAATGCCCAAAAATGAAGGAGTAAGATAACTTTGAAAAACCAACGTTTTCCTGCCGATTGGCGAAACAGATTAAAAATTAGACATATTATGTCTTAGACTAAAAACGTGTAACAAATATCAGATCACTATTCAAGCTATCAAGCTCTTTATAAATTTATTTGTCTCCTCATGGCAGTAGGTTTGCGCCCAACGTTTTCACTTAAACATTTCTGTGATAATCATTAAATTGTGATAGAACACATTATCGTATTGATCTTATAAATCCAGTTACATGTAGATCGATTTTCGTAAAATTGATTTTTTACCGTTCCTATGAATTTTACCAGGTTCAGCACAACTTCTTGAAGAACATTATGTTTGATTCAACAGAATTCATAAGGACGGTAAAACATCGAAAGACAAAAAACACTTTCTGAGTAATACTGGCTTTAACAAAACATGGCTTCACGAAATACAGTACGATAATTTAGAATAGTTGGTACGACAGTACCAACAAGAGAATATTTTCCTCTCTGACCACTTGTTTCCTTGGAAAACTTTTTACACTTATCAGCACTTCCTTTTTTAGCTGATAAAATAAATATCTAATGCTTGAAATATAGCTTAGCAGTTCTTTGTTTTCATGGTGGGAGGGAGCATGATCATATAAGCGGCCTTTCTTTTCTATAATTGATGCGGAGTTTTATCCGAGGCTGAAAGAGTTCTTGATTGCAATTCACTGATTTATTTCACAAACTGTTAGAGGGAAATCTGCAATTTACGTTAAAATATTCAATTTTTCGAGGAAAATACTATTTTCTCTTCAAAGTATTCATAATTATCATTTGCAATAATGATAATCTATATTGAAATGGGTATTTGAATTCAAATGAGCAGAAGATTGTAACTCGAATTAATAGTCTATAAATTGAAAGTGCATGAAAATATAAAATTCAACTATAAAAAGTAAGTGATAATGGTTGCTTTGTTGTAGTTATCCGACAGATGATATTCAAGTGCGAATACAGTATAAAAGACAATCTATATTGCTTAGCTGTAATGGCTTTGCTGATCAATGTTGCTTTCAACAATTGAAATTTTCAAAATAAATTGTTGCCTATTTAAATAATTGTTGCCAATTTTTTTTTTTATAAATTGTTGCCTAAGGCCTTAGGCCTTAGCCGCAGTCAGTAAGTGAGCTACTGAGTTACGGCTTGTTGAACAGAATTATAATAAATCAAAACTAACAATTCGGAGTTTATTATTATTCCATTAGTATTTCAAAATACAGAACAGGCCTACTGTGAGCAATAGCTGAGTTGAATTGGCCTCTTGAACTGTTTTTACTTGCTGACCATGACCTTTTTCTTGCTTTCTTATTGCCACTGCGATGTCGATGTGAAAGTTCCTTTCAATGCAGCCAAATCAACATAACAGTTATCCATACTAAGCTTGATACTGTACTATTACTATAAATTGGACTACTCTACCCATGTAATAATAATATTGATTGAGAATTGTTACCGAGTCAACGATGAAGGAAGATTGGTTCAATTTTTTATATTGTTCAGGAGTGAGTATGGTTTATTTTAAAGTTTTAGAGTTTGATTCAGTAGCCATTGAATGCATGTTTTATGAGTTAATCGCTTGATAAATACAGCCATCATGGGAATTGATGATAAAATTATCTGGAAATGTGGCCTTAATAGTCTGTTTTCTTATTGTTGAAATATTCACCTACAGAGTGAATATTCATTCATAGTTGTGTTATGAAACACGTTTTTATGATGTTGAAGTAGGTTGAACTAGCTTAGTTGAGCCATCAACTGGTGGTGTTCTATACCACTTGTATTTATAATGTATCTTTGGGAGCTGCTCAATAATTTTTAAAACAATTATTTGGTACTCTTCTATTTGTCTATATCGAATTTATACAATTTATTTTGTTTGAGTGTTTATTCTGACAATTGATAATGAGTCGAAACATATTGTGCTCATAAAAAGACAAACAAAAGAGTGCAAATACTAATTGAACCCAACTGTTTATGTCTCCAGTTGGCCAATCATCACTCGGAAGCCTGAAATCGCTACCTTCCTGATATACCTTCCGTACACAATAAATCAACAAAGTTTGTTTGCACGAAGTACCTATCGCATCAGTCGTTCTCGGTGCTTCACATTTTCACTCCATACTGTTCCTATCTGATAGTAGAACAAGAAAAGTGATAGCTTGCATGTTGATTTGTTGACGCATTATGAACAATAATTTTTTTAGATTGGCAGTTGCGACTTACCTATAGATCGTGTCGCGAGTAATTGTCGGGATTCGACAGCCCACAAATTCAATAGCACAACGACAATGATAAACATCATTTTACAACGACTATCACTCACGAGCACTCATACTCAGTCACTGGCACTCGGCACTGCACTGTTCAGTGAGTTTCTCATCCAATCTCCCCTCTTACTGCACACTTGCAGCTGGCAGCACAACAGCAAAGGCACGAGGTCACTGGCCGGTATTGGTGTTGGTGTGAGGTGGGAGTTGCCAGTTTCCGTAGCCTATTCTTCTGCAGATCTGTGTCTGTTCTCTGCTCTTGTGGTCACGTAAATAGTGAAAGGTACCTACTGTAATAGCTGTGAGAATAACAGTTCCTCCACCTCTTTTATCTCAGGAAATAACTGTTCTTATTTTTTCCCAGGTTTATATGTGTTTCAACTTTATACCAGAGAAAACTCAGTTTCTCAGTGAGTTTGAACATTTTTCGACCATTTTTTCTGAAGAAGCTGAGGAATAAAATGAACTAAAGAGAAATTCAATGCTGGAAATCCTTCTATCACAATCATCTGTCTTCAGTCCTATAATCTACACTAAATTTCAACTTCCTCTCTTGAGTCATACTTGGAAAATCAGAAAAAACGCGAAAACCGCCAATTTTGGGATATATTTCCTAATATGTTCGTAGCACGCGTCTAGAGGTCCAACCATAATTACTATATCATCCAGGGGTGCCTACAGAGGGGGGACATGATGCCAATGGCGTCATTCAAATTTTTGGGGGGGGGGATTAATTTTAGCCTATAAGACAATTGATTCTCTATAATAATAGTCTGTTGAAATTAACAGATTATTGTATGATTAAAATTATCAAATCTGTCACAAAATTGTCCCACGATTTGCACTGGTCAGGACGATTACGCATCCATAGGGTAGCTTTACCAACTAGTAATTCAGGTAGCACGTCTGGTAGTTGGTTGCCAGTAAGCCCATAGGCTTGTTGTGGCTCATCTAGCCTTTCTAAGAAGCTGGGAGCATCTGATTGACCATCAAATGTCAGTCTCCAGCTTCTTACTTTGTTGCATACCATCCCTGGGTCCATGAAGGGGTTTGTGTTAATATTGGCTCTAAACTTAGCCTGGGTACCTGTCGCCGAGTGGCTCGTTTCCCCACTGCTTCCGCTCATTATGTCAGGCCTTGGGCTGGGATAACGTATAGTCATTTTTTTATGTTGTTCAACTAAAATGTACGCACCGATATCATAAGTATTTTAGAAATAAATTTTCCAATACAAAGTTTTCCGACAACAAAATCACAAGATGAAGCAAGCAGTTGGGTTTTATGTCTATAATTCAACTAATATATTTAGACTCGACAAGATGTCGATTGTAGAACCTCGATAATGTTCAGGGCTACGGGTATCATTGTTGAACATCGATTTCGGATTACAGAGATCGGGGATAAACTGATTTTTCCGCGAGGTGGGACAAAGTCACCCCGGGGTAGACAAAGTCACCCTGGTCGATGGTACGTACTTGAAGCTACAATATTTTATATTTAGGACTCCTAAAGTTGTAGTTTGTGAGGCGTACAGCACCAACATTCAGCTCACTTTTTATTCAATAGTCCCACATCCCACTCTCACTTGTTTAACAGGAATAACCAAAAATAAGGGGGGATATTTAGTTTATTCGGCAAAGGGAGGGGGGACTGGCGACATAGACATTGGAGGGGATAGGCACCCCTGATAATCAATTGAATCGATGAATTTATATAAACAAATAATATACAGGCTAATTACGAGTTCCCCACCAATACTCTAGGATATTGTTCCTGGTTCCTAAGTAAGAGACATAATATCTAAATATGATAGTTTAACTGTCCGGCAGTCTTCAGTTACAGACACAGTGGCAATTTAGCAATTTTCACCTCTTATGATTTTTTTTAAAATAATGGTTGAAAATACAAAATTGAAACTTCGCACAATCATTTATAACTACTAGACAAAGCCACAAAAAAATTATGATGATTATTCAAATTCATAAAACAAAATGGCGGCCATTTAAAATTGTGTTTCTGAAATGACTCAGAAACCGTTGAATACCTTCAGAATACCTTTTTTCAGTAATATCGATTACCTAATTGGTACGTTAGTAGTATCAGTTTGTACATACTGTGAGACTTTTTTACGAATTTTCCCCCCCAACCCCCCTCCCACCACACCCATCCTACCTACCCCCACCTCCCCCGCTCCTGCCGCACCAATCCTGCCTTCTACCCTACCCCTTAGAAGGAGAAGAAGCTCACTCTCTCTCTCTCTCTCTAGATGAAGGAGAGGTGGAAGATGAAGAAGAAGAAGAAGAGGAAGAAGAAGGAGAGGTGGAAGAAGAAGGAGAAGAAGATGGAGAAGAAGATGATAACGATGATACACTCTCTCACTCTCTCTCTCTCTCTCTCTCTCTCTCTTTCTCTCTCTAGTCATGCTCCCGTTAATATAGTCATGCCTAATTACATTCAGTCATGCTCAATTACATTTGGTCATGGTCTATTTGATGATGATTTATAGCAGAGAGAGAGATATGTGTGAGAGAGAGAGAGGCAATCTACTGACAGATTCAAGTGAAACGAACTTCTGCCAGATTTAAGTGAAACGAGCTTCTTACTGTCATAAATTCTAGATGTACTTGACAACTAGGATGAGATTTTACCATTCTTTCAAGAATACATGTCCAGCAGTAACATTCAAATCCCATCTTTTCCTTTTAAAACTCTTTATGTTGTGTGTGTATTCAGCACAGTTGAATATTCTTTTGGAAGAATAATAGTGAATTCAAAGCTGTCTTCTGAATCTATATTGATATAAATTAAATCATTCTCACCAAATCTTACATTCTTAACATAGAACCAATCAAACTGAAAAACATTATGTAATGCTTTAATGGGATATATCTCCAATGAAAGTTCATTGAAAATTGACATATCAAAGTGTGTCATTTCTTGTTGTAGTTTTCACTCATCTCACAGCACAATGTAGCAACATTTATAGATAAGGATATACTAATTACAATCATATACAAGCTTCCCGTGAGACAACCTTGGACGTTATCACTAAGCACCAATTCTCCTCTTGGCTGATGATTAACATGTTTCAAAATTCCACTTCAGAGACCTTACAAGGACGAATGCGGTTCCGGTCTAATTCAATACTCGAGCATTGGCATGTTTTGCAATTTTACTTCACAGAGCTTACAAGGACAAATGCGGTTCCGGTCTAATCCAATACTCGATCATTGGCAGGTTTTGCAATTTTACTCCATAGAGCTTACAAGGACGAATGCATCTCTGCTCTAATTCATCTCCAATTCGGCCATTAACACGTTTCATGCATAATCTCGTTTCACCTTGGAAAAAATGCATGTGAACGTCTCTCACGTTGAAATAGAATGTAGCTATCTATTTCTCATGCAATTTCTCCTAAGCAATTTGCATAGTGAAAATCAGTTAAAGATTGATATGATTCTAACTTTAGGGTTTTAGAACATTCCCGTAGATACTGAGACCCATTTTATCAGTAATTAAATCACCTACTTGATCTTCTGTCAAATTATGCTGTTTTGCCTCAATCCAATTCATATGAAAGCTAACCTTAGCGTAGTTCCGTACTATTTGGTAGGCTATTCGATGTATAAATAAAGTGAGATAATCGGTGAATGCAGCTGAACATTGTAATCTTGTCACTTCATCATTCTCAGTATTTTTAATTGAAGATGCTATTTCCTCACGATTTGATTTGACTGTAGCTTGTAATTCATCTTTCTTAATAAATGCTTGCATTTCACTACTCAGATCATTTTTCAATACATAAGTTTCGCCAAACATAGTTAGCAATGTATTTAAATCGTTTTTTGAAACAAATTGTTCAATCCCCTCCATAAGATTTGTCTTTATTGTATTAGTCATTGCGGATAATCGATCTTCAAACTCTTGTTTTGTTATAACAATGTTATTCAATGCCTGCACAGTTTTATCCAAATATTCCTTATCAACCAATAATGAATGGGTTTCATTTACACTAGTAAAAATTTCTTATAATTACTATAGATAAGAAACTCTTCCGTAGATGTGCTTAAACCCTATTACTCTTTAAGTTTCCTTGTCTGACAACTCGAGAGTTCTGCTCAGTTCACAGCAGGTACACATGTACACTACTAATTGCTTAGTGGATACTTAGAAGTAAGAATATTGAACGTTTATTGGAATGAGGAATCATTCATGTATACACTTGAAATCTATTTACATAATTCACTACAATTATTCAACATTTCCTCTTTGATGATGAGACACAGACAGTTTATGTGCTTGATAATAGCAATGATAATCACGTATATGAATTATGATTGTATATGATTGAGTGCTCTATTCGTGTAGATTACAATATATACTGTTTTTTTACACTTATATACAATACAGCAAATTATAAATGAATTTACATAATATAGACTAAGAAAATATTTTTTGAAGTGCATATGATATGAAAAAGCAGTTGTCAATAGCTGTAGCTAATATTGTTATGCATCTACATGAATTGGTGGAGCTTTGTATTCTTTGGAAAGAATATTTAAAACATCCTTGCCACTAACTCTCTACCTCTAGAACGAGAAACTTGAGGAATAATAGAGTTTTAGCACATCTACAAAAGAGTTTCTTATCTATACTAGTCTGAGATTGCTTCTCTCCCATGAGTCAGTGATTGATTCACTTTAATCTGTCAGTATAAGTTGAATTTGGTTCTTATATCTTAGAGATTCATGATGCTGATGTTGTCCTTGGAAGCTGTCTGAAGTAAGATGTGCTAATGATCGAGTGAGAGGAGAATTGGAGCATATTTTCCAAGGTTGTCTCTCACTACACCTGCATATGAGAGAGAGAGTTTCTTGTTGTGTTTCACCAGTACATAGAGTCAAATATGGTCATATCTCTTGATTTTAATTTCATTTGATCTGATTGCAAAGAATATTAAATTTTCGATATAGTTAGCAATAACAAATAGAGTAATAAAGCTTCACCGCATTGGGATTAGCAGATTATCAACAGAATCTCAAAGTGAGTATTATTATTTCTTGCTTTCATATTACAGAATCAAACAGTGATTCAACAAGTTAATATGCAAGTAATGCGCATGACTATTAACTGAATCAGTAATTTCCAACTCTTGTAATGTGAACAGATCTATTAGTATAATTTATCAAATAGTTTCATCAAATAACTAACACTAACCTTTGATTTGCTGTGTCCTCCTTCTCCGCCTCCTCCTCCTCCTCCTTCTCCTCCTCCTCGTCCTCCTCCTCCTCCTCCTCCTCCTCCTCATCCTCCTCCTCCTCCTCCTACCCCTCCACCTCCTCCTCCTCCTCCTCCTCTTCCTCCTCCTTATCCTCCTCCTCCTCCTCCTCCTCCTCCTCCTCCACCTCCTACTCCTCCGCCTCCTCCTCATCCTCCTCCTTATCCACCACTCTAACTCTGCTGATTGCTTCTCATGTTATCTGATCATGAAATCATGATGAAAAACTACTCAGTGTTGGATCTCTTTTTTAAGTTGAGTGGATTTTGGAGCATATGCTGTGAGTAAGAATAACACAGACACACTCTCTCCCACTAGTAATTTACAATCTACACATAAAAGTTTTTTCTCTATTTGTTATGCATCATGACAAGACTTCTGTAATCTTTCAGATAATATATTTGCATATTCAAGGTTGAATTTATGCTCAGATTGCACATGCACTGAGTCAACATAAATGTGTAGTTTTCCTAATATTTCTGATAAAGGAAGAAACAAAAGCTCGCAAAATCATTCAAGATTCGGTAATCTGCAGGTTCTTCCTTTTGAATTGAAATTTCCCTATAGGTTGACTCCGATCTCTTTCCATTATTCCTCTTCCATAATGTCATTGAACTAATATTATTCGTTAGCTCTTTCTAATAATTGTATTATAACAAATAGAGTGAGAGTGAAAAGACAAGAGTGTAGAATAAATAACAGTTTTCGCCAAAAGAAACAAGAAGAGAAATTTACACCTGGTGTTCTCATAATCGATTTTTTTCAGAATCGAAGAAGGTGACAGTATACACTGAATTCAAACGCAGCATATCACATCAGCTTATAGAGAGAGAGAGACAAGCATACACTCAACTGAGAAAAAAGTTTATCATCTTAGAGGTAAGCAAAACCGCAATAACAGTGCTTATGACAAGTTCTTTGGATCAATCACATGGTGAGGAGGGATTACAAACTTCAAAGACTGAAAGCTTTGCATTTTGTAAAAATTATATCATTCAGATTCTGATAATCCAAAGAGAAATTGTATGTGTGTGTTTTTATGCTCTAACACATAATGTAACCGTGAGAGTACTGGAATTCTTGAAATTCATCTATTGACCTCATGGAAAACGCAGTAGGCATTGATATGGATTTGTTTTGCAACAATGATTCTAACCCGTGTCAGCAGCAAGCCTTGTCACATATCTGATGAATCGCATAGTATCTATATTATAAAATTCAATTTTAGAAATTTGTTACAGAAAATAAAGTTTCTGTTTGTTTGTCAAAACAGTGCAGGAAAACCTATACTATATGCTCTTGCATTTGTTTTCATGAGTTTATTACTGTCATAGGTGTAAACTTGAGTTCAGAGTGTTAGCAATGCTATTTTCTAAATAAGTAACTGGAGAAATTACTGATACTATTACATCAGTATCTCTTTCCTCATGCATGAATCTTTTCACCCAGCTTGATTCTAATTTTATAAATCTATGTTTGGTTTCTCAAAGTCTTTCTTGTTAGTGTGTGGCTTCCAAACTATGAAATATCACACTTCCCTTCTCCTCCAAAATGAAGAACTTATCCAATACTGTGAGTGAGAATATTGTACAACAGGTAAAGCCAATGAAATTATAGTGTTTTTTCACTCTTGACTTCTTACTCTAACTTTGAGTGTGGGCTAAGAGTAGTGAGATGAAAAAGCTATTCATACTAATCTGGAGAGTGATCATTTACTGTAATCTAATTCATGTTGAAAAATGTACATCTAACTAAACATAGAAGTCTCCTCATAACTAACCAAATCCCTAGACATATTTATTGTTTAACAAAGGATGCTGACA
>NC_052518.1:43259996-43329996 GCF_014356525.2 Nilaparvata lugens | reverse complement strand
CAAACTGTCCAAGTCAAATGTCTTTTTTAATTTTCTATGTGCTTTGTCTCTACGTCCCATCATCTTAAGTATGTCTTTAGTCATCCACGGTACTTGTCGTTTTCTATTAATCCTCCTTGTCACATAAGGTACATGTTTGTCATACAAAGTCAAAGTCCAATTCTCGAAAGTCTTGACCATGTCATCAACTGAGGGTAATGCTTCAATTTGATGCCATGGAGTCTGAGCCACATCAGTCAGGAAGGCGGCTTCATCAAAGTTTTTGAAGTCTCTATAAGTGATAATTTTCTGTTCTGGCTTGGGTATCTTATGGGAAAGTACACAGTAGATCAAATCATGTCTAGAAATAGCTGGGACTGAGATTTGGCCTGCTTGAACAACCCCATTGGGATCACTTTGGGAGTTGGATCGAGTGGTAAAATAGTTATGTTTAGGCATTGGAAAATTGAAGTTAGTTGAAAGTAGTCAAAGTTCCGATTCATCATGTTCAAGTCGGTGTTCATATCCCCCATAACTAGTATACAGTTATAACAAGGCATAAGAGAAAGCAAGGCACTATTGGCCTATTTTTGGTGGGCAATAACAGATACCAACGAGTAATTTATCAGTACTAGATAAGGATAATTCAAGTAGCATAAACTCTGGTCTGGAACAATACTCTTGTTTAGATGTGATTAAAACTTTTGTTTTGATACCATCTTTCACATAAATTGCTACACCCCCACAAGCTTTATTTAATCTATCATTCCGGAAAAGATTATATCCAGGCAAAGCAACAAAATTTGATGGAATACTAGGCTTCAAAAATGATTCGGAAATTCTGATTATATTGAAGTCCTGAAAACGGAAGATTGCTCTGAGTTCATCAATGTGGCAGCTGAGGGATTGTACGTTAAAGTGAGCAGCCTTGAAAAGTTTTTTGAAAGAGTGGAGCTTATTTGCGAGAAACATACCTGCGTCATTATTACTATTATTGAAATAATCATACCTACTTGAGGGCGAGCGAGCTGACGTGTCAGTGAGAGGCATCAAGGAAGCAGCAGACCAAACCGACCTCAGAACGACACATGATGGGGAAAATGGGGATGAGACTGATAAAACTTAACCTAAATGAAAAAGTCTCTTGTTTCGAGTGCATTTAGTATGCCTTGGCAGTTCGGCTCCCTTCACTATTTATAGCACTAGTTCAAAAAATTCACTAAACACAATAAGATGTGGATGTGTGGAGTTCCGGTGATGAATAATCCTAATGGTGAATAAGATGAAGATTGAGGAGGAACTTGTAGTAGGAGATCTAGTCCAAGTGGAGATAGAGTGAGTGGGTATCCGGTAGTGGAAGAATCGGGTCCAAGTGGAGGTAGAGCGAGATTCAGATTCAGATTCCTTTATTCATGTCAGAGTCCAGCAGATAATCCAATGTGGTTAGCAGTTTGCAGTGGTAGATGCAGATGGGAGCGAGCAGGTGGGGGAGTGAGAGAGAGCCAGGGCGGCGGCAAGAGAGAGCGCGTGCGAGAAGTCACAGGAACCAGGTCTGAAAACAGGAAGATAACTCCAGCAGAAACACAGCAGAAAAAAGTACAGAAAGTATATGAAAATCATTAAGAGGATAGACAATTAAAAGAGAGTGTACAGAGAGATGGGAAATAGGAACGAGAAATATGAATCAGTAGATTGATTTCAAATTGCAGTTGACGGTTGTTAGAGAGAAGAATGTGAAGAGAGGACTAAGCTGTGTGAGAATACACATAGATTATGTAAGATTATTGTCTAAAAAGGTGGATGAAGAGAGAGATATTAGAAGAAAGTAGTAAATATCCGGTGCATAAAATGAGGTAGATAATAAGAAAATGAAATTGGAGGGATGAGAAAAACCGAAGGAAAGAGAGAGGGAGTGAGTAAGAGAGAGCGAAGGGATTGATACAGATAGCATAGAGTACAGTGTTAATGATCTGGTATAGAAATGAAGTAAGCATGTCTATATTATTAAAAAAATACAGTATAACTAGTTTTGAGCATGGATTGAGCTAATTTGGAGGGAGGTCAGAATGAGAAGAGGTAGGAAGAGAAGAAATTATAGAAGTTACAGACAGGTAATACTGCATATAAGAAAACAGATTAATGGATATATAAATAGAATACGCGAATAGAAGGTTGGAATGTGACTATGGTGAAAATCACAATAGAAGTGCCAATCATAAGTTTACTGTCATTATTACAATGACTGTTATTTCTGTTATTGTTGTCAATTCCACGAAAAGTCTACTTGAATCCTGCTGTAAGTTTACTATACACACTAGTAATATACATGTGGGGACTGGATTCAGGCTTTGTTGATAAACAGAAATGGATTTAATAGATTATGGATTGACAATGAACTGAGATGAGGAAGAAGCGTTATAAACTCAGCAATTCGAAATAGGTTATAAATGTATTATTAAAGTGAACTTAGGTTTCGGAGCAATTTTCATAATTTTATCAGCAGTGGAAAAGGTTTTATTTTTGTACTATGCTATCGTTAGATAAAAAGTGACACATTGGATTAGCTGGAAACATCATTCAGTTATGTCTAATGGAAAACTAGTTTCCTGATTGAGTATTGGATGATTCAATCAGTAAAAACGTTTCAGTATACTAGATGAATAATTGCTATAACTAAATAATTGATATAGCTTTATTCCAGTTATATTTTTTCAATGAAAACAGTATTATATATGTTCAAAAAAGCAAAAATTAATTTTAAGATTTGTAAACATAGAATCCAGTTATATTTTTTCCATGAAAACAGTATTATATATGTTCAAATAACAAAAATTAATTTGGTAGAAATGGTATCTATAGGGCAATTGTCCAACAAAAAATAAAAGACTGAAAAAATGAAAAGAGAGAAGAGTGATGCTTACATGAGAGAGAGAGAGAGAGAGAGAGAGAGAGAGAGAGAGAGAGAGAGAGAGAGAGAGAGAGAAGAGAGAGAGAGAGAGAGAGAGAGAGAGAAAGAGAGAGAGAGGAGAGAGAGAGAGAAAGAGAGAGAGAGAGAGAGAGAGAGAGAAAGAGAGAGAGAGAGAGAGAGAGAGAGAGTGTGAGAGAGGTTTTTCCTTTTTCTAAGGAGTGGGGGAGGGGTCATGGGAAGTGCGGAAGGAGCGGTGGTGGTGGTGGGTATGTAGGATGGGTGTGGTGGAAGGGGGAGGGGGGGAAAAGTTGTAAAAAAATGCTCGAAATACGGCACTTGGCAACTACTCTTATCTATACAAAAATTATGAGGACAATAATAACACAGATAGTCTCTTATGTCATTTAAATTAACTGTGCTTGAAAAAATATCTTTCAATTGCTTTGTCAAACTATAATTTTCACGAGTCAATTTTCTAATTGCACACTCACAGGCATCATATCATTCAATACAGTTCTTTAACCTCACTTCCAACTTACTGTCAGCAGTCAACCACTTTGTTGGATCCATGATAAGCGAATGAAGAAAACTATGTATATGCTGGAACTATTATAGAGTAATTAATTGGTCTTTCTTCATTAATTGTAAACAGACAACATGTACAAGCTTTATGAAGTCTCAATGCATGCATATAATAAACACATTGAATCTCTTTGCAATTGTAGAAAAATCCATAGCGAGCAAAGTTTCTTTTCTGTGAATTTGTGTATAATGCAGACATTTTCATACTTTGCATTCGATTGTTTTCACACATGAAATTATTTGATTGATACATATTTTTAAACAATAAAGAATTATAATGTTGTGCACTGTACAAAGCACATCTACTATCAGACACATTTTTATGAATGTTACACACAGCATAACACCATGAACTAGTGAAATAGCTGAGATCAGCTTTTACAAAATCCTCTGGTATACAATGCACATTAGTGTGTAGTCTTCTTGAAAACTTTGCTTTCTCAGTTCCTTTTGTGAAAATTTTTTATAACCTACAAGATAATCACACAATAATGTGTTGGAATAGTCTAAATATCCATCCTCCCACATTATCTTGTGATAATAACGTTCCAACCATGTTGCATCGTTATACAATTTTCCACTCAATTCCGTCTTTGCAAATGGCGATTTGGAATGGAATACAATATAATTATTAAACTGGTAATTGATAGCAAGTTCTTTCACAATAATTTGATTACATTCTTGTTTAAACCAGTGGAGATCAACTGTAGCAATTTTCATAATCAACTGCTTGTCCACCTCTTTCTGTTTGGCAGACTCCTCGAATCCCTGGTCCTGGTTTGTCTTCTCCTGTTTCTGCTCCTTCTCCTCCTGTAGCTTCTGGATCGGTGAACTGCACTTTGACTCATAATGGAAACTTTCAGAATCAAGATCACACTGGATACCAATAGAGTGAGTTCCCACTATGTTCTTACTGTCCGAAATATCAGAACACAAAGAATAGGACATTTTAGATATTACCTGTTCAAAGGTGAAACTGATAATGAGTCAAATTTGGATCAATCACATGGTGAGGAGGGATTACAAACTTCAAAGACTGAAAGCTTTGCATTTTGTAAAAATTATATTATTCAGATTCTGATAATCCAAAGAGAAATTGTATGTGTGTGTTTTTATGCTCTAACACATAATGTAACCGTGAGAGTACTGGAATGTTTGAAATTCATTTATTGATTTTGTGGAAAACGCAGTAGGCATTGATATGGATTTGTTTTGCAACAGTGATTCTAACCCATGTCAGCAGCAAGCCTTGTCACATATCTGATGAATCGCATAAGTAGCTATAAATTGTGGGGATGGACGGGTTTTTTTGCGCAATTACCCCCCCTCCCCCCTCCCCCACCCCCCTGAGTTTGCGCAAATTCCCCCTCTCCCTCCCCCTCTCCCTCTCCCTCTCCTTCTCCCTCTCCCTCTCCCTCTCCTTCTCCCTCGCCCTCTCCCTCTCACTCTCCCTCTCCCTCTCCTTATCTTATCTCCCCTCTCCCAGTGAGGACGAGGGGGTTGAAAAGAGAGAGATATATCTCTTTCTCTCTCTCTCTCCCCTTCCCCTTGCCTGAAAAGAGAGAGATATATCTCTTTCTCTCTCTCTCTCTCTCCCCTTCCCCTTGCCAAGGTGAGGGGAAAAAAAAATTTCCCTGAGGAAAAAATAATTTCCCTCTCTCTATACTGACAGATTAAAGTGAATCCATATTTCTACATCTAATGCTATACTGTCAAATTAAAGTGAATGCTAGATGAGGGAAAAAATAATTTCCCTTTGAGGGAAAAATTCTCTACTGTCAAATTAAAGTGAATCCATATTTCTACATCTTTATACTGAGTGAATCTGTTACATCTTTATACTGTAAAATTATAAAGTGATTGCAAATTAATACAATTGGTTTGCTTTCCACCCGACAGTTAAGAAAAATTTCACAAATTTATATTGAAATTTTCTATGTGCTGTACAAACCGCAGGCGTTATTTTTTAAGTGTTTCTCCGAGAATATCTATAGTAAATTTAGTATGAACAAGCATTCCAAAAATGGCTATAGATATCCTCAGACCTATATCACTTGGGGTATCAGCTCTATTGATGTCTTAACAGAGAGAGGTCAATGATCTAAGTTGATCTTTTACATTTTTTATCTGCAATGTCATACAAGCATTTCCAAAGTTCATCGGAATTTGTAACAATAGTTGAGAAATCATTTGCACTACAATAATGTAGATGGCCTGTATCTAGTATATCGAGCAGTTCGAAAATCTCAGATAAAATTGAAAATGTACATTTTCTGTTTTTGTTAACGCTAGATCAACATCATCGCCTTGGAATCCTGTTGAAAATTTAATATTTTTTGCAATAGAATCAAATTCATTGAATGAAATTGACATCAAGAGGCGAGTTAATTTTTTGAATTTTGCAAAGCTAAAACACTGCATGACCTTGATTGCTATGAACTATAATTGATAAGGTAGGAATGTGCACTTAGCTGTAACAGTTGTGTCTGAGGGGGCGTATCTCTTGATAAGGTAGGAATGTGCACTTAGCTGTAACAGTTGTGTCTGAGGGGGGCGTATCTCTCAATCAAGTCTACACTGATACTAAACCAAAATGTTCAAGGAAATATCTGAATTAAAAATTTGTTTACAACATTTCACTACAACAATACATCATAACTTCATCTTCAATTTTAATTAATTTATCTATAGACAAATTGTGTGGACGGTAATAGCACAAATAGACTTTTATATCGTTCAAATTAACTGTGCTTAGAAAAATGTCTTTCAATTGTTTCGCCAAACTATAATTTTCAGGAGTTGATTTCCTAATTGCACTTTCACACTCATCATACCAGTCTATGCAGTTTTTTAACCTCACTTCCAATTCGTTGTCAGCAGCTAACCACTTTGTCGGATCCATAGTTGTCGAGCGAATGGAGTAAACTATGTGTAGGCGGGCACTATTATAGAGTAATTAAACGGTCTTTCTTCATTAATAATTGTAGACAGACAACATGTACGAGCTTTATGCAATCTCAATGCATGCAAGCAATAAACACACTGTAATTCCTTTCCGTTGTAGAAGAATCCATAACGTGCAAAGTTTCTTTCCTGCGCATTCGTATACATCGGTGCCAATTTCATACTTTGCATTCGATTGTTTTCGCACAAGAAATTATTTGTTTGATACATATTTTTAAACAGCAAAGAATTATAATGTTTGGCACTGTACAAAGCACATCTTCCATCGGGTCTATACTTATGTATCTTACATGCATCATAACACCACGAAGTGGTGAAAAAGCTGAAATCGGGCTTGAGAAAGTCCTCCGGTATGCATTGTACGTTAGAATGCAATCTTCTCAAAAACTTTGCTTTCTCAGTTCCTTTTGTGAAAATTTTCTCATAACCTGCAAGGTAATCACGTATTAATGAGTCAATGTATTCTAAATCTCCATCTTCCCATTTTATTTTATGATAGTTACGTTCCAGCCATGTTACATCGTTATACAATTTTGCGCTCAATTCCATCTTTGCAAATGGTGATTTGAAATGGAATACAGCATAATTATTGCACTCGTCAACGATAGCAAGTTCTTTCACAATAATTTGATTACAAGTTTGTTTAAACCAGTGAAGATCGACCGTAGCAATTTTCGTAGGTGTCTGCTTGTCGTCCACTCCTTTCTGTTCCTCTTCACGTTTCTGTTCCTCCACCTCTGGTGCCCCCTCCTCCTCCTCCTCCTCCTCTCCCGACTTCTGGATTGGTGTACTGCTTCTCCTTGGTTCATAATAGAAACTTGTTGATTCAATATCGTAAAGTACCGACGACTGAGTTTGAGCTTTGTCCAAAATATCAGAATCGAGATCACACTGGATACCAATAGAGCGAGTTTGTGGCTTGTCCAAAATATCAGAACACAAAGAATAGGACATGATTCCTGTTCAAAGGTAAAACTGATAATGGCTTACATTTGGCGCAGTACACACCTTATATATAATATTGCATGCAGTGATGCACTCTATCAACAAATTACTGAACTTCTTTCACCATGCTCGTGAGAGGCGTGTACTCCATCACACGATTGCTAATTAAAACGCAATACGCGGAAGTATTTGCAGGTACTGCACTATTAAAATCCATTTCAATACGAACATCTGTCGATGATTTCAAATGACTTGGTTGGTGTGAACAATCTACAACAATCAGCGGTGTTGATTCACAAAACGTTTTAAAATCGATTTCTATTCCGAGTTTGCTATTGATTGAATGATTATAATATGAGGGTGCGAAATCCAGGAACATCCGGTATAAAACTTCCTTCTTACCTAGCAGATTTTCATATGGATAATACTCACTATTCAAATATACTTATACATTGTAAATATTACAGCTGTCAAAATTAGATATTGATTTTTTAATTTTATTCTTTCAATCAGTTTGAAATGCAATTATAATATATTTTGGAGTATCAAAATTCGATGTCGTGCGTACTGACCAAGAATGAACAAGTGAATTTTGCAAATTTGGTAATTCACAAATTTCCCAATGGTGGAAACTTAATTTCAGTGGAGTGTCGGCATCGAGCAGTCTCAAAAATTTCAATCGCACATGATCTTCTAAAGTAATGTAGGGCATCCGTCATTGGAGCTTAGTAATTTTTACACTAACCTCTGTACCGGTTGCAGACTCGACGCAATTGAGGTCTGAGGGCGACCTCAATAATACAAGCTCTTGTTTCAAGTTTAAAATTAGTCTTTGAAAATCTTCAAAAAATGGAAGGATTAATTTCAACGGCACACAGAAAGTGAATTTATTATCTGTTAGCTCATATCCTGCTCTGTCAAAACCAGCTAAATGATATGTGTTTTTATCAGATGCGTTCTTCACAAGAATAGCTTTAATTGTAGAAGTTAAACCAATTAATCTTGATTTGGAAATTTGTTGACCTGCTAATTCGTATCGTATTTCATCAAAAAGGTTGCCCACTATGTTACTGCTTAATTTATAGTCTGCCGCAATGGGCGCACCAGCCGGTTGAGTTGCCTCCCCTGCTACTGTAATCGCAGGCGCTGCCGGTTTTGTGCAGCTAACCGTTCCCTCAATCAATATAAATGATTTGCAAGGTAAAGTGTACACATCCAATGAATTTATTCCTATCCGAGCTTCATCAGAGTTTTTTATTTCTTGTCCCGAATAAACTGTATGAGTATGAAATTGGAATTTGGTTATGTCATTATAAAACTGAAGCTCTGTCTCCACATCCAGAATATCACTAATTGCTGCGCCTGACATTTTGCCAATCAACTATAAAACCTAATTTTTCCAATATTCTCGCGCTTTTAGCCGATAACGCCCTATTGCTTTTAGTAGATGTTGACGCTATCGCGTTCCTTTCTCTAATGACTTGATTGGTCTTATTCGAACGCGGATTAAAAACAAGATATCCCATTACTTTCGTTTTTCATGTATGTGCAGTCTAATTGTAATTGTATCTCCGCGGAAATCAATAAACGATCCGTTCTGGTCTGTCACCTTTACATTAATAGTTTGAATTCGACGTGTATTCAAAGGTACATAAATAATTGGAGAGGGTACTTCGTTTATTAAATAACCGCTAGGAACCTTTGGCAAAAATTTGTAGATTATATGTTTTTCTTTTCCGTTAAAGTAACTGCCACATGCTAAATTACACTCAACAAGAATACTGTCAATGCTTGCTATGTTAACCAAATGTTTGGAATAATACCATTTATTTGCTTGCAAAACAACATTATCAAAACCGAGTATCTTAGCAATCGAATCAGAACGTGTTAAATCAATAGGCTTATCAGAATAAATTTCAATCTTCATAGTATTTGCATTTGCATGTATAATAAGTTTATTCTTCTTCCCATCAATATTCAATTTATTCTTTAAAGATTTTATAATATCTTCAAGTTCATATGCGCCGGTATCCAACATGATTAACTTATCGCCATATTTGAAGCTAGAATTTGTTCCTTTGTTTATGTTTGCAATACTATTGTAACTAGAAAAATTAATCAGTCCAATTTCACATTCACAATTTTTGTCCAATTCTATAATTTCTTGTAAATGTTCATAGAGGTTACTTGACTTTGATCTTAAGGTAATAACGACCATCTTGTGTGTTCACCACAAACACTTAATTACAACTGATTTGCAAGAAACAATAATGTAAGATGGCCACAAAAATCGCTATTTAATGGCTGTATATGCTCCACATTATAAAATATATTCACTCCATTTTTTTTCCCAATATTTGTCCAATTCGTATGGCGGTTGTAAATTTCCAATTGGATCAAAATACCATACATTAGAGCCAACTTTCTTATATGCTACCCAATGTGTGCCATCCTCGCTTTCCCTTGCTAAATTCACAATGGCATTTTCGTTTTTTAGAATTTTTTTGGGTAATGCATCTAGCATATATATTCCTCTTAGCTGAATCTGTAATAATTTTGACCAATCAATCAAATCATAATTACT
This sequence comes from Nilaparvata lugens, assembly GCF_014356525.2. Classification (NCBI taxonomy): domain Eukaryota; kingdom Metazoa; phylum Arthropoda; class Insecta; order Hemiptera; family Delphacidae; genus Nilaparvata; species Nilaparvata lugens. Next base: position 43,320,034 of record NC_052518.1, on the reverse strand, counting down.
CAATTCTCCTTCAATATTCATGCCTTCTTCTTCTTCTTCCTACTCTTCTTTGTTGTTCTATGTTTCTTAACTTGAGGAAATAAACTCACTCCATATGATGGTGGTGGTGGTGGGGCTGGGGGTAGAAGTCTGCCACCACTAAGCGGTGGGTAAGGCTTCAAATAATATCCTTTTCCTGCAATATGTTGTTTCAACTGAGCTATAGCTTTGCGTCTGATATCATTACTATAACTTCTCCTCTCATTCTTCTTCTTCTTCTTCTTCTTTCTTAAAGACCCACCAAACGCCGCTTTAGCTTTCATAACGTTTGTAACAAGATAGCTAAGTGCTTTCTCGGCAAGGGGTGTTTGAGGATTTTTGAAAATGTCCCATGCAGCGTTTGCTAGAGCTCTGTCAGCTACCGCTCGAGTTTTATTATTGCTATTTTGAGTATAGGCTATATCATGTATCTTGCAAGCTCTATCTAATGAATTTATACCTTGATCACCTCTCTTTAACCTTTCATTAACCTTGGTGCCCGGCCCGCAATACTAGTATCCCGGAATATGATATTCTTCTCCCAGGTTATCAATTACCTTATTTAAAATAGTTGATGTCACATTACCTGCCAAACCTGACACACCTTTAAAAACTCTTGCCGCTGAACTCAAGATTCCTCTACCCCGTTTCCTCAAACTCTGCTTTTTTCTCCTACATACCATTTTTCATTACCTTTCAACTCAATGGTTGAACATTAACTGAGGTTAATTAATCAATACATCAACTTGAATTGAATTGGTTTAATTTTCAATCGAGTTGGAAATGAATTCACACCACAATCAATCATAGTCAAAAATGTCTAGACTGAAACAACATATCGTTCACTCTCTCTCACACAACTGTTTACAAGATTTTATGTTTTCGGGCCCAATATAAAGTCTTTATATTTGGCTAAATCCATTTTTTCTGTAATAACTTGCACTACCTGATTTTCTGTAAGGTTATGTTGTTTGGCCTCAATCCAGTTAATGTGAAAAGAAACCTGGGCGTATTTGGATACAATGTCCAGGGCCACTCTGTGTATGGATAAATTTAGATAGTCAATGAATGGAGCCGAACATTGCAGTCTCATGACAGCACCCTCTTCCGAATTTTTAATTGCCTCAGCTATTTCATCACGAACGCTTTTCACAGCTACTCCCATCTCGTTTTTCTTAATAAAATCTCCTATATCATTTTTAGTTGCGTACTTTTCCCCAATTTGTGTAATTAGAATAGCAATAGCATCTTTTGTAATGAATTGTTCAATACCCTCCATAATATTAGCTTTTATTGCACTCACCATTTCAGATAATCGTTTTTCAAACTCTTCCTTTGTTAATGAAGAACTAGTCAATTTCTGCAAAGCAGATTCTAAATATTGCTTATCAATTCCCGATGGCTGTGTTTCATTTACTTCAGTAAAAATTTCTGTACTAAGTTGTTCTAATTTAGTATTGAGATAGTTTCTGTCCAGCACTATGGCTTTTAATTTCTCATCTAAATAAGCTTTATCAACTTTATCGTTGTTAATACTGAGCAACTGAGATGAAAAGCTGTCTGTTAAAGTTTTCACTTCTCCTAGACCTGATTCTAAATTTAGAGTTCTCTCTGCAATAGCTTTATCGATATTAGCACTGAAATTTTGTAATGTACTTAGAATATGTTCTCTTTCAATTATGCTCACTCCAATATTCTTTGTATTTTCCGAAACGAGTTTGGTTATTTGCGAATCTAAATAAAATTTCACAGCTTCGCTGATTCCTTGTTGATTTATCGATTCGATTATCTTCTGTGTTATTGAGTCAATATCACACGTAAGATTAGCAACAGGTCCGCTAGCACTAGGCGTATCAATTCGTCCGAATCGATGTAGAGTCATCGTAACACTAAACAATTAATTTTGCTTCTTTTAGCTCTTCAATTATAGACACGATCTCCACATCATGCCCGGTGTTGCCACTAGCTTTTGAGGAATAGAGTAAATTTAATCTTTCCACTAATTCGTCAAAATTATCAAAGTATTGATAAATTCTATCATGAGAATTATTTTTTGCAAATTTCAATAAACCCCAAACCCTTCTTTTTACTAAGTTTTTTACTGGGAAATAACTTTTGAATCATTTGCGATTTAATTCCCTGATTTCGTTTAACATAGCCTCTTTGATCTAAATGTATGCCTGTAAGTGTTAAGATTTTTTCATACTTATCCAGATCTCTCTGATTATAAAGATTTGAGTTTGGTCTCGCACTGAATAATAACTGAAGTAGACCATGTGTTAAACAGAATCTTTCACTATCAATATCTATATAACCGTTATCGAATATTTATTTATTTATTTATTTATTTATTTACAATAATGTGTGGAAGCAACAGATCAACAAAGATCCATTTTGCTTCCATTATACAAAATTAACAAACCAAAGTGAAATCAGAATAATAATAATAATACAATGAGAAAAAGAAATAAGAAAAGAATAAAAATATATACATAAATATATCAATCGGAAAGAATAATATTATGATTACTTAATGATAAAGAATAAGTGTTTCCTTATAATAAACACCCTGAGAGATACAAATGAAAAGCGGTGTATGCTAAGCTGAGAATATTTATAAAAAGTTACTTTAGCTATACTCTTAGATTAGATAAATTTAAATACAAATATGCTACAGACTCCTATCAAGTAGAACGTCTATCTATCAAGTAGAGCCTCTCTACATTTACGCTGGAACCCACTCTCTGAAAGATGAAAAAATGTCCACCTCACCCGCAATCGCATTGAACAACCTGGGGAGTCGATTCGTTGGAGCAAAAAAACCATTCAATGTTCTACAATAACTCACTCCAAGGGTGAAGGCAGATCTCCGCGATATTGGAGAAATGTAGATATTGACTTGGGCCAGCAGCTCAGGTGCGTCAACAGCATTATTCAGCAGCTTGTGCAAGAACACCAAATCGAGCACAGAGCGTCTAACACTGAGAGGATCAATATTGAAGATTTTGCAGAGCTCCATGCTAGGAAAACCAAGAGGGCAAGGAACATTGAATTTCTTAAAGTATAAGTGTCTCAAGAATCTCTTCTGTACCCTTTCCAAGTCCATAATGAGACCTGCAGAGTATGGATTCCAGATAGGCGCTCCATACTCCAGCACACTCCTGACAAGTGACTTATACAGGCACAACAAAGCCTCAACACCCCTGAAGTCCCTGCAGGTTCTCATTATAAAGCCCAAGCTCTGACTAGCCTTGTTAATCGTTTTTTTCGACATGATAATTGAATTTCAGTGAAGAATCGAAATAAACTCCCAGGTCCTTCACTTGCTGGCGACGTGGCAGCTGACAGTTGCCAATATTGTAAGTGTATATCAAATGATTCCGCCTACGAGTAAATGTGACAATGCTACACTTTTCAGCATTAAGCAGCAAACCATTTTCAGTGCACCACATGTGCAACCTATCGACATCCTCCTGCAGGGAGTCACAGTCCTGAGTGGTTTGTATTACCTTGAATACCTTGACATCATCTGCAAACATTAAACAGTGGGAGTTGATGATCACATCAGGCAAGTCATTCACAAACAATAAGAAAAACAAAGGCCCCAGGTTTGAGCCCTGGGGTACTCCTGAGCTATTTGTGAACTGAACTGAATGAGATCCATGCACTGACACATACTGCAATCTATCAACAAGGTAACTTCTAACAAATGACAGCATGTTCTTGCTAAAACCAAAATTAGCCAGCTTATCTAATAGAATTCTATGACTCACCCTGTCAAAATCTTTGGACATATCGCTGTAAATTACATCCACTGAGCCACCATTATCCAAAGCAGTCGATACAATGCTAGTAAACCTCATAAGATTGGTTACTGTTGACTTTCTGGGCATGAAACCGTGCTGCTCACCACCAATCAGAGGATGTACATGATTGAAAATATTCTGGTACAGTACTTTCTCAAAAACTTTGGCTAGTGCATTCAATATTGATATGGATCTATAATTAGTGATCATACATCTGTTTCCACTTTTAAAAATTGGAGTGACACGAGCCAATTTCCACCGAGATGGAAAAACACCAAGCCTCAATGACATGTCAAAGATGAACTTCAACTGTTCCAATAACAATGTAGCACAACCTTTAATTATAAAAGGTGGTAAACCATCAGGGCCCATTGAAGCTCTTGGCTTCAACTTAGTAATTGCTGCTGAAATTTCTTCAATTGAAACAGAGGACAAGTTGTAAAAGGAACCACCATCATTAGCAGTATCAGTATTGGAGCAAGGAGGATCATTTACATACACAGAAGAAAAATACTCTGCAAATGCATTGGGAATATCCTTATCAAAATATGCCTCACCATTTAGCTTCATTGCCTTCTCCGAGAAACCGTTACAACGTCTGCTGTTGACAAATCTCCAGAATGATTTAACATTTCCTCTCATTTGGAACTCCACCCCATCCAAGTGAGCGCGGTAGGCACATATTACTTGCTGATTTCCAATATAATACACATCATATTTAGAATTATATGAAATTCCATAACTGATTGAATTATTCACTTTTTCCGCATGAAACGTTTTTAGATATTGTGACAGCACATCATCGTTTCTGCTAGAACCAAGTAAACTGTTTTCAAATTTAGTCGAGCTTAAAAAATTGTCTGTTGAACTCTCATAACTCTCTTCATCCCCCTCCTCATTATCATCAATATCCATACTCTCTTGTTCCTCTTTTACTTCTTCCTTTTCAGGTGTAAAATCATGATTAGAGTGCAAACTAGATTTGGTTTTTCCCAATTCAATTATAGGTTCTATTAATGGCGAAAGAGTTTTCCTATTGAATTCCTCCGTTCGTTTTTCAAAATTGACTAAGCTTTTATGCTTGTCACTGATCACCTTTCTCTATTTCTTAATCTTTTCTATTAAACTCTCCTTCTTGTTATTTACTATGCTATTTCCTCTCCTCTTCCTCCTCCTCATATGTGTTTTAGACAACATGACTGTACAAAGAATTAATCTCTACTGAACGGAAAGAATCGTGTCCAGTGAATCCCGATATTTTCCTTCCTTTATATTACATTCTTTTAAAATTGTAAGAAAATTATGCGGTTTACGATCCCAAACTGTATGACAAAGTTTACTGAAATCTTTATAAGACATATCTCCTCCAACATGATCTCTGTGAATTAATTTCAGACTCAATAAATCCATCTTAAAAATTATTATCATATTTGCATTATCTCTAGTGAAATGTTTCTGTGTAGCTCCATAACTCTGAATTAAATATGCAGTGTCAATATTTCGATGTCGTCCCATAGTAAAATATTCTCTTATCTGTGGGACATTACTCAGTTGCAAGTCATCAAAAATTACCAAGCTATATTCAGGGATACGGTTTGGATGGGGAATATGGCTCACATCATCTTTCATGTGAAATCCGATATTTTTCAAACCTGCAAATACCTTATTTAAAAAAACATATTTTGGTTGATATAAACTTTTGCTAAATAAGTAAATGTGCTTAAATTTTAAACCATTTTCAGCAAATACTAAATTAAATGAGAGATTTGTTTTTCCCCCAGCACTGGGAGATATAATTAACATTCGTGCATTGTGAGGTAGTAGATCTCCATTTTTACAAAATGCAGGCTTTTCTTTATTTGTAATTAATTTATCAAAGTTAACAATTGGTAATTGGCTCATGATTACAAACGTACAGAACGTGATCTGATAAGGTACTGAAGATTTTTACAATAGTTAGAACAAAGCCACTGGTATTTAGAACAATGACCAAGGGCATGATGACGCTACATGTATGGAGAGGCGTTTCCCAGAGATTGGAATGCAGGCCAACACTCTCCACCTCCTCTCCTCCTCATCATCAGACAGATTATGGATGTTCAAAAGATTCTTATATTACGAAATGAGAACCAATGTTTGATGATGACAAATAATACTTCTAATATATTTTCAACAAATGTACATCATGATATTTACAATAAATGTTCAATAGATTATTTACAATAAATGTACATGTTATTTACAATTGAGTACAAAAGATTATTTTTCATCTAATAATTGATCTTTACTAATATAGCTAGGTTTAGAAAATCCAATCCATTTCACTAAACTGAACTGAATGAGATCCATGCACTGACACATACTGCAATCTATCAACAAGGTAACTTCTAACAAATGACAGCATGTTCTTGCTAAAACCAAAATTAGCCAGCTTATCTAATAGAATTCTATGACTCACCCTGTCAAAATCTTTGGACATATCGCTGTAAATTACATCCACTGAGCCACCATTATCCAAAGCAGTCGATACAATGCTAGTAAACCTCATAAGATTGGTTACTGTTGACTTTCTGGGCATGAAACCGTGCTGCTCACCACCAATCAGAGGATGTACATGATTGAAAATATTCTGGTACAGTACTTTCTCAAAAACTTTGGCTAGTGCATTCAATATTGATATGGATCTATAATTAGTGATCATACATCTGTTTCCACTTTTAAAAATTGGAGTGACACGAGCCAATTTCCACCGAGATGGAAAAACACCAAGCCTCAATGACATGTCAAAGATGAACTTCAACTGTTCCAATAACAATGTAGCACAACCTTTAATTATAAAAGGTGGTAAACCATCAGGGCCCATTGAAGCTCTTGGCTTCAACTTAGTAATTGCTGCTGAAATTTCTTCAATTGAAACAGAGGACAAGTTGTAAAAGGAACCACCATCATTAGCAGTATCAGTATTGGAGCAAGGAGGATCATTTACATACACAGAAGAAAAATACTCTGCAAATGCATTGGGAATATCCTTATCAAAATATGCCTCACCATTTAGCTTCATTGCCTTCTCCGAGAAACTGTTACAACGTCTGCTGTTGACAAATCTCCAGAATGATTTAACATTTCCTCTCATTTGGAACTCCACCCCATCCAAGTGAGCGCGGTAGGCACATATTACTTGCTGATTTCCAATATAATACACATCATATTTAGAATTATATGAAATTCCATAACTGATTGAATTATTCACTTTTTCCGCATGAAACGTTTTTAGATATTGTGACAGCACATCATCGTTTCTGCTAGAACCAAGTAAACTGTTTTCAAATTTAGTCGAGCTTAAAAAATTGTCTGTTGAACTCTCATAACTCTCTTCATCCCCCTCCTCATTATCATCAATATCCATACTCTCTTGTTCCTCTTTTACTTCTTCCTTTTCAGGTGTAAAATCATGATTAGAGTGCAAACTAGATTTGGTTTTTCCCAATTCAATTATAGGTTCTATTAATGGCGAAAGAGTTTTCCTATTGAATTCCTCCGTTCGTTTTTCAAAATTGACTAAGCTTTTATGCTTGTCACTGATCACCTTTCTCTATTTCTTAATCTTTTCTATTAAACTCTCCTTCTTGTTATTTACTATGCTATTTCCTCTCCTCTTCCTCCTCCTCATATGTGTTTTAGACAACATGACTGTACAAAGAATTAATCTCTACTGAACGGAAAGAATCGTGTCCAGTGAATCCCGATATTTTCCTTCCTTTATATTACATTCTTTTAAAATTGTAAGAAAATTATGCGGTTTACGATCCCAAACTGTATGACAAAGTTTACTGAAATCTTTATAAGACATATCTCCTCCAACATGATCTCTGTGAATTAATTTCAGACTCAATAAATCCATCTTAAAAATTATTATCATATTTGCATTATCTCTAGTGAAATGTTTCTGTGTAGCTCCATAACTCCGAATTAAATATGCAGTGTCAATATTTCGATGTCGTCCCATAGTAAAATATTCTCTTATCTGTGGGACATTACTCAGTTGCAAGTCATCAAAAATTACCAAGCTATATTCAGGGATACGGTTTGGATGGGGAATATGGCTCACATCATCTTTCATGTGAAATCCGATATTTTTCAAACCTGCAAATACCTTATTTAAAAAAACATATTTTGGTTGATATAAACTTTTGCTAAATAAGTAAATGTGCTTTAATTTTAAACCATTTTCAGCAAATACTAAATTAAATGAGAGATTTGTTTTTCCCCCAGCACTGGGAGATATAATTAACATTCGTGCATTGTGAGGTAGTAGATCTCCATTTTTACAAAATGCAGGCTTTTCTTTATTTGTAATTAATTTATCAAAGTTAACAATTGGTAATTGGCTCATGATTACAAACGTACAGAACGTGATCTGATAAGGTACTGAAAATTTTTACAATAGTTAGAACAAAGCCACTGGTATTTAGAACAATGACCAAGGGCATGATGACGCTACATGTATGGAGAGGCGTTTCCCAGAGATTGGAATGCAGGCCAACACTCTCCACCTCCTCTCCTCCTCATCATCAGACAGATTATGGATGTTCAAAAGATTCTTATATTACGAAATGAGAACCAATGTTTGATGATGACAAATAATACTTCTAATATATTTTCAACAAATGTACATCATGATATTTACAATAAATGTTCAATAGATTATTTACAATAAATGTACATGTTATTTACAATTGAGTACAAAAGATTATTTTTCATCTAATAATTGATCTTTACTAATATAGCTAGGTTTAGAAAATCCAATCCATTTCACTAACAATCCTTTTTTATCACGTTTTAATATTTTTTCAATCAAATACACTTGTCTTTCCGTTTCGTTTAATTGCGTTTTTTTAATTTCTTCTGCATAAAACCGGCCACTAATTACTTCACCGTTTAGATCTCTCAGTGAGTAGGTTATAGGTTTGGAAGGGAAAATGGAGTGAATCACAAAATACTCTGCGCTCCAGTTTATGTTATAAGATTTATCGAAAAATAATCGTTTCTTCGAGATTCGCACGATATCGCCTAGCTTAAATTTTGGTTTTGAATTTTTCAATTTATATCGTCTATTGAATGCAGAATTCAATGACGATAAAACATGTGTACGATCTTTCCTGCGAACATCTTTAGGTTTCATTCTAATTGAACTGTGCACTGTAGCATTATAATCACGAACCAAACTGTCTAGATTGGTTAACCAGTTTTTTGTTCCGTGCTCAGTTAAATATCTATAAATTTTTGCTTTAAGTGTTCTAATCAGCCGTTCAACTATGGAGGCTTTCTTATCGGTAAAAACATGGTAATGTTTAATACTATATTTATCTAATAATGCTTTAACTTTTGAATTGAAGAATTCTGTTCCCTGATCTGTTTGAAACAGCTTAATGCCCTTATTTTTAGAAATAATTGGTTGGAGAGCGTTAAATACAGATTGACTTGTCTTATCTTTTAATGGTATACAATATGCAAATTTTGTAAAACAATTAATAACAACTAAGATATATTTATAACCCTTATTAAAACGTGATAAACTTATCATTTCAATAAGGTCTGCTTGAAGGAGATCTTTTTCACTTTTCAGTTCATACTTGCGAGTGGGATAGTTCACACGTGGCACGCTATGAAGCTCTAAAGCTAGCTTAGATCTGATAATATTCATGATACTTACAACAGACAAATCAAATTAGTGGTGTTGGATGATTGTCACGACACATACTGATCAATCAGTTGAAGTGTTGAGGGTATAATGACCGAAAGGCAGAGTATTCAGACCATTTTCTTCAATGTATCTTTTATCGTCATAAGGACTCAAACAGACCTTAGCACATTCGACCTGAAACATGCTATGGTTATAGGATCTTAACATACTAAATTTTTCTACATGTACACTACGTTCAAACAATGATTTCTTATACAAATTAAAATTAAGTTTTCTACATTTAACCGATGACTTTACTCCTTTTGCTACGCATTTATTTACAACCTCGTCATCATTCTCATTACAAACTAAAAAGCTGTAAAGTTTCGATCTAAGACCTATAAATTTAGAGATCGGCCTTGAGCCCGTTTCATCCTTAAACTTACCTACAACTTTATTTCTCTCCATGGAAAAGCAAGGGTGGGCAGGTGGATAGTTTGAAGTATCGAATAGGTTCAAATTATCTTCAATCAACTGATACACATCTTCGACTTTTAGGTTTAGAAGAAAACTGTCGGTATCGGTCATACAGAGTTCTATACGATCCCACGGTACAATTTTTTGCAACTTGCAATAGAAAAAATCGTACATATGGAATTTACTCAACTCCAGTACGGAAAAGCCGGAATAGACAGGTTTGTTCATTTTAAGTTCCAACTTGCGAGAGAAAACCGCGATCATGTCTGGACTAATTATTTGCCAGCGTTTGCATAACGGATTTGAAATGTACTTGTCTAATCGTTTTTCGTCTGTAATAATTTTAACATTCATATGTTTCCGAACTGATTGTATAGTTTTTCCAAATATCAAGTTACAACAGGCCTTAAAGAAGGATATTTCAAATTTATTTTTCGCGTTCTGTCTATTCCGGATATTGAAGTCGATGTAGCTTTTCAGCCAGGGAGATTGGGAAAAGCTAATGACGTGATGCACTTTCAATAATTTCAAACCGAGCTGAAGGTAGAGTTTTAAATTGACATAGTGTACAATGTACTTTTCACGGTTAAAAAGTGTGTTCATGAGTTTTCTGGTCACTCCCTGACTGTTCTCATTTGTCTGATACTCGGACAGCAATTCCCGCGGTGGAGTTAAGTGTAGCGGCGCGAGAGGGAAGCTGGCATGCTTATCGTGTAAATCTTTCGGGTCACATTCAATTACGTAACCAGTTCCTGAATTGCTGTCCAAATTCGCGAAATCAAGTTTGGAAATTTCTTCCTCTGTGAGGAATTTGAAATTTCCAACAGGTAAGCTTCGGCTCATAGCTTCCGAGTATAAACTGTTTGCATCGATATAAAGCAGATAATCAGACGGTTTTGAAGGATCGTATGTTTTGGGTAGATGTTTGTTATTTGCTTCGCAATAACGTTTACCAATAAATGACACCCCACCCCTCATCCCCGTCTCAAACATAAGATGCATGTCCAGATCTGTAAGTAATTGCAGTTTGACTATAGTGTGTTTCAGCATGCAATTCCAGGTGAAGTGCGCGAGGGAAATAAAATGGGTCACATCAAGACCGTATGAGCTAAAAAGCGTAGACCTCATGGATTCAAAAACTACCGCTAATAGCATTACGTCCAAACATAAATAAAAATCGTGATATTCACCCAGATTTTTCAGCTTGAATGTTGAGAACACTCTTTGCGCATGCTCATATTCTTCACGAGACAGAGGTGTATCAGTTGAGTCGTTATGAAAACATTCAATGGGAGGGAGCGATGTTTCCGCGAATTTTTCGGGACAACTCATGTACGAGTAGGGATATACTCTTTTTTCAACAAGAGCTGTCTGTGTTTGCGAGGTGGATCATGAAACACCGAAAATAATCGTTCGAACTTCTTTTCCATGTCTGTACTTTCTACCAAATTAGGCACCAATACTTCCAAGGATTCAGACATAAACTTGTAGGAATCTAGAAATTTAATTTTGCCTACCGAAAGTGTCAAAAATCTCTCTGACGTATTCGCGATGCAGGAAATTTCTTTTTTACATTTACCGAGCGATTTCAGAATAAAATGCGAATCAAAACCGGAGAAATTATGAAAATAACATGATATGTACTCTGGAGTACATGCTGTTAAATTGCAAGAAACGTGTGCAGCACACAAGTAATTACCGGTTTCATGTGCATGGTGACGACATTTAATATCGGTTTCTGAGAACGGTTCAGCACAATGCCCGCAGTTTACTGAATTTTGAAATTCGCGCTCTTCACTTTCGGACAAATGTTGCATCGGAATTTCACGTTTCATATCCTCATACAAAATTTCGCCAAGATCTGTAATTTCCTGAAGAAATTTCTTCATGATTTTTTCGTCTAAACTACTCAATCTATGGAGTACAGGTCCGTAGGCGATTTCTCCGTTTACATCTATAACAACGAAACAATAACCGCAAGGAATATGCCGCGCCGTTTTCTTTGTGTAACTACGAGTAACTTCATCAGAATCGGAATCATCATCATCATCATCATTAATATTCACAACGTATGTTTCTAAATCCGCGTAAATTGTGTACTTTTTCTTTAACGTCGCGCCTAGTTTTTTGAATTTAATTGTCTCTCCGCGTTTAGGATATGAAACACGCTGAGATTCCAACTTGGAACAAAGTTCCACATGTTTCAACAAATCTGCTTTCCCGTCTACATTTCGAGTTTTGTCTGATGTGAACCGGTGAAAACAGAAATTTCATACATGTACTTGACCCTTGTGTTTTGAAAGGTGACAGAAAAGACGCGATAAACCGTTTTTCCCGTTCGCGGTATTTACTAAACAATAATGAGTTTTTCCTGCATCGCCTTTCAACATTAAAAGATTAATTTGGTGTTTACGAGTGCGGAAAATGCTTGTACGGAAGGGGAAAAACTTTTTGTTGTCATACGCGATGACGTGAATTGCAATGTCCGGATTGAGTATTTCAAATTTCTTAATATCGCGTGTCGTCACCTGGAAATTCACACCTCGCATATTGAGTCTGTGAGCAAACTTGCTCAAATACTTTACAGTCAAGTCCGAGTTCCTTGGCTTCTGATGGAAATACGCGAGCACTGACCATAAAAAGCATTTTTCATCAGAGAGATTTTTGACATTTATAATACAATTTTTGTTTTTCAAAAACTGGGGTGTTTGAATGAAACTGGATGTGTATATAGGATTAAATTTAATCACATTTACATCCAGTGATTCAATTTTCTTTAGCACCCATCCGCACCCATGTCTTACGAAATTTTCGAAAGACATGAGGATTTTTCTCACAGCCAAGAAAAAATGCTCATTAAAATCTTCATAGTTCTCAAGCACGTTTAGCGCTATGTTGGAGTAACTATGTAGATTTATTAGAGATGAAACAGACTCATCAACCTTGTCATCCAGCACCACTTATTTATACAATAAAACGTTTAAAACTATGTACCACTTTACATTTCCATCATACCGTGCCGCATGCTCCCTAATTATCTCGAAAACTCGAGTTTTCGACCTCTCAAGCACATTCTCAATGTCAATATCCTCGTCATCGAGGGTGATGCGATGGCGGACTGCGCTTGAATTGATGCCACGAAGTCTGCGTTCCCTCGGCATGATACTGAAAAAACAAAAGAACAATGATCAGGATGGCATAGGCAATAGTGTGTGTGTGTAAAGGAGTACAATTCACAATCAGTTGTGAATTAGCATTCACGATGTTATCACAAGGACAGATGATGTTGCATGAAAGATTGAGATTATTATCTTTTGATAAAAGATGGTTGAAATCTTCTCCGCATTTGTCCGCGGAAAACATGGCGAAAGAGGGATTTATATTCTCATCTGCACCAGACATTGTGCGATGTGTATTTTGTTCAATTTATTTGGGAAAATGGGAAGAAAGTGACATACCAGCAATAGAACATGCAAGGTACAGCCCGAACTGTAGAAGGAAAGGAAATATAACAATTGAAGAGGAGGATTACGATAATAATATTCTACGAGAATATGAAGAAAGATATTCAACTTTTAATTGTGTAGAAGATTCATCCGTTCAAGGAGAGTATTTTGAAAAGCATCATCATCTACATTGCGACTTTTGTAAATCATTATGCAATAAAGCAGAGTATTTTGCGAGAAATGGTTATTTCTTACATAAAAATCCATTCTATTTGCAATGTGTCTATTGTAAATATATTATCGAAAATCCATTTGAAAAAGTAAGACATTTACCGTTTTGTTTATATGAAGAGTGTGAGAGAGAAGAGCGGGGCTTGGATGTTCCGGATATACCGTATCATAAAGATGAAGTAAAATCGCATGCATGCAGTATATTGTAGAAGGTTTTTTCTCCTCTGAGGACAAGAACTGTCCTCGGAGGAGAAAAACTGTGCTTGGAGCACAATTTTCCTCCTCAGAGGATAAAATCGAAGTAAAAATGTACTTACATGTACTGGTTGATGCTGCATGAATCTCCTCGAGTGTAGAGGTGTAGATAGCGGCCTATGGTACAGGTGTAGATAGCGGGCTATGGTACAGGTGTAGATAGCAGTCTATGGTATGATTGATTCCTCTCAGGTGTGGATACTGCCTTTGACTCCTCGAGGTGAGAGGTGAGAAAATGCTGTGAAAACAATGAAATATTTAATAACTGTAACCAAATATATATAAGTAGAGTACTATAAAGTACAATAAATTATCGCTAGAGTGTGCTTTTCATAATAATAATAAGCTAGAGCAAGGTAATCTGTTAGTAGTGATTTTGTCTTTGCTGATACAACATCAAGCTACTGTACTGAGATGGATAATGTGTTTGGTGCAGCATCAGTGGAGTCTGAGTTAAAGTCTTCAGATTTGTGCGTTCAATTAACTATAGATAGACATTTTAATCAATTAAGTGAATACCATTCTGTTCCTTTAGAAAAAATGAGATATCAATATAAATTAAGTGAACTCTTGGACACGCACCTAGATATATTGCAGCGATTAGCAGAAAAAGGATGGACAAATCTACAATATTCAACTTTTGTGAGAGACTATGAAAAATTAGGTTCTTGCTTCAGTGATAACTATAATCATATTCTTGTTTGTGATTTATATGGTACATCATATGATAAATTCTGGGGGAATGGCGATATCCCCGATTCATGGAGATGTGTGTGTGCAATCCTTACACAGTCTATCAATAGAATTAAGAAGGTTATAATAGAAAATAATGCTCATTTAACAAAAGAACAATTAAATGAACTTATCTGGAATTTTTTACGAGATTCTTCAGATGAGACAGGCTTAGAACAAGATTGACAAAGAAAGATCAAAACATATAAGTGTATGTGTGCAATATTGTAAATAAATGAAATGCATCAACTTTGCTACTGGTTGGTTAAATATTAAAATGCGTTATCTCATTGATGATAGAAAACACTGACAAGATAAGATTCATGTTTGAAAAATGAGGTCCTCTTACTTCCATGTTGAAGGATCTAACATGGAGAACAATATTGTCCTTGGAGAAGAGGAAAATTTAAGTAAAAATGAACTTACATGTGTTGATGATGATGACGAAATGAAATAATCGGATATGCTTCTCTCAGCTCCTTGACTCAGTTCAGGTATTGTCTCAACTCAGGTAGCTCCTCGCCTATGATTTTCTCGATGCAGGTAAGTTTCCCTCACGAGAGCACAACTGCTTATGAGACCGAGTTGTGAGGTGAGAAAATGCTGTGAAAAACAATGAAATATTTAATAACTGTAACCAAATATATATATTATAAATCAATTTAGTGTTATTTCACAAAAATATGAGAATGTAACAAATTTTACTTACAATCAATAATGTTAGCGTCGAGCTAAACCTCTGTGGAGTATGCAGTGCTCGCTAATTGTGATAGGTCTCCTATGTGTTTCTCTCCGCTAGTACGTGTAGAGAAGTGCACTTAATCACTCTCCACTATGCAAGCTGCATTGAGTGATAAGAAATTAAAATGTGTTTTTTATAGCTTGATGTATGCACGCACAAGCTGACATCACTTGGTCGCTCACTCAGTCAAGGCCGGGCAACGCCCTCCCGACCTTCACAAGGCCGCCCGCCTTCCTTGTTGATAATAGCAAAAAGGGAAGTGGGTGTCGTAGCACGCGATGTACTAAGGCATAGCTGCCGAGGAGGATGATGGATTCACTTTAACTGGCAGTAGCGTATGACCGATCAAAGGGGAGAACGGCATGATTTCTCTCCTTTACTCGCCATTCGTAATGCAGAGATCGCTGCGTGGAGAGAAGCATAAATGGTTTCACTAGTACAGTATACGAATGACGGATTAAAAAGGAACTCACGACTGATTTCTCTTTCACATGGCTTTTGCAATAGAGGAAAAGCGGCAACGTGCCAGGGGGCCCGAGTTGGGTGCAAGCCAGTCTGCTGCTTGTGTGAGAGAGAGAGAGAGTCATTTGGTTCTAATCGTTCGAACTGATAAGACGAGAAAATGACTGCTTATATTTTTGACTGCACAAGTTTTAATGAATTCTCAATTGATGCAGACCAACAAGTCAATCGGGGATTTGACCATTTTCCTTTCGATTGGTTTAGAGTAACAAATGTAACATTTCCCGATAATGGTGAAATTCACCTTGAAATTATAGATATTGATAGTGAGGGGGACTTTAAGGAAATTATCAAATTGCCAAATGAGTATTCTCTAGTGCTAAACAAGCATGAGCTTAAAAGTTTTCTTTCTCGGTCGTGGGAACTAAATGTCAGTGGAAATAGAATTTTCCTAAGAGAACTGTACCGATATTGATGATGATGATTTGTCCACACCAAGTGATATAGGTCTGAGGATATCTATAGCCATTTTTGGAATGCTTGTTCATACTAAATTTACTATAGATATTCTCGGAGAACACACTTACCAAAAAAGTAACGCCTGCGGTTTGTACAGCACATAGAAAATTTCAATATAAATTTGTGAAATTTTTCTTTACTGTCGGGTGGAAAGCAAACCAATTGTATTAATTTGCAATCAATTTAATTTTACAGTATAAAGATGTAACACATTCACTCAGTATAAAGATGTAGAAATATGGATTCACTTTAACTGGCAGTATACGAATGACGGATTAAAAAGGAACTCACGACTGATTTCTCTTTCACATGGCTTTCGTAATAGAGGAAAAGCAGTAGATATGGTGCGAGTAAGCGAGAATAGGAGATAACGCATGGGGCCATCTGTTTTTTCCACCTAGTAGTTTGCACAATCTTTAAGCTTATGCGAGAGACAGAGAAACGATGGGTGTATCACTCTCTCTCTCTTGTACCCTCCGAATTATTCAATTTGCAATCACTTTATAATTTTACAGTATAAGATGTAACAGATTCACTTTAATTTGACAGTAGAGAATACAGATTCACTTTAATCTGTCAGTAGATACAGTATAAGTTATTAGATGTATTAATTTGCAATCAATTTAATTTTACAGTATAAAGATGTAACAGATTCACTCAGTATAAAGATGTAGAAATATGGATTCACTTTAATTTGACAGTAGAGAAAATTGCGCAAAAAAACCCGTCCATTCCCACAATTTATAGCTACTCGCATAGTATCTATATTATAAAATTCAATTTTAGAAATTTGTTACAGAAAATAAAGTTTCTGTTTGTTTGTCAAAACAGTGCAGGAAAACCTATACTATATGCTTTTGCATTTGTTTTCATGAGTTTACTACTGTCATAGGTGTAAACTCGAGTTCAAAGTGTTAGCAATGCTATTTTATAAATAAGTAACTGGAGAAATGACTGATACTATTACATCAGTATCTCTTTCCTCATGCATTAATCTTTTCACCCAGCTTGATTCTAATTTTATGAATCTATGTTTGGTTTCTCAAAGTCTTTCTTGTTAGTGTGTGGCTTCCAAACTTCCATAATATTACTACATAAGCAAAGTCCAGTCTTAATTTGTTACTCAAATAATCTTCTTGCTTTTCATTTTCAACAATCACCTATAAGTACTTTCTCAGAATAACTTGTCTGTGTTATCTCTTCCTTCGTTCTGCCTTATCTCTAAATAAGTAGTCATCCACTGTCATATCAGGATAAAAAATAAAAAATTATAATATTATTCTTTTCTTGTCATGCTCACTCTCCAATGAATTTAACTCTATCAATTTAACAATCTGTCTGTATACGGATTTTATTTGAACTTTTTCAGTTACATTTCTTCTATTTGATTGAACATCTCTTGAGATGAAAATCTTTCTTGTTACTGCATCTCAGTGAACATGTGTATCAACAGAACCACTGATTTTTTCTTTCACTTGAATCATCTTTGACTGCATTGTGATCAATTGCATGCGATCTTATACTATTTCTTGAAGTCAATTCATTTCCTCTAGAATATTATGATTGATCTTCTTGTGCTCTCTCATTCATCATCTTTGCTTCTTGCTCTGTGATTTTCAAATCATTTCTATTCTGTCTACATTTAACAATTTGTCTAAACAGATTTTATTTTGGACTTTTACAGCTACATTTCTTCTATTTGATTGAACATCTCTTGAGATGAAAATCTTTCTTGTTACTGCATCTCAGTAAACATGCATATCTACAGAACCACTGATTTTTTGTTACACTTCAATGTAATTATGCACATTCACTTTTATCAATTGTGCACTTTGCTCAAGTACTATCATTAAAATTTCATCTATATTGCTATCTACAAATATGGGCAAGTTTACATTCTACAATCAAGTGGTATGCTGCTTTCTTTATTTTGCTGCAACTAATATACTTCATCTTTACTTCACTGCAACTTTACTGTGTCTAATTTTGCTTCAACTCTGATGCTCCATTTTCTCAATTTTGGTGATGCAGAAAATTGTATAAATTAGTAGGTGTGAAGCTTCATGTTTTTTCTTATGACTGATCCTTTAAAAACTTTACCACAAATGATGTACATATGGTGAGATCAAATTGAATAAAACAAGATGAATTGAATCTCTTCCATTGGAAGAAGTGAGAGGAGGACTTACAATGAGAGGGTAGAGTACTTGATAAGAATGACTGGAGGTTTCCAAGCTTGACTGTTTGCATAAAGTGAGATTTCAGAATCATTCTTTTCTGTCAGTGTTACTTGAATTGTTTTGAGATTTTCACTTACCATTGCTGCAATGACAAGTCTTAGAGAGGAAGAACAATTCAGTTAAATCTGTCAGTTAGATACATGCCTCAATTCTGTTATTTCCTTAAGAAAAAACCTGTCACTGGAAGTTTCATTTCTCCATGCAAATAGTGTGTGTGTGATTTAGAGAAGCAATTAGCATTGTCAGGCTTGACTGCTAGAATTTCTTAGTGCGTAGCGCTCTGCATGCATAAATTCTTCTCCTTCTTCTTTTCTTTGAAAGCTATTGTACATGATGGAATGTGATTATCGTTTCACTTAAATCTGTCAGTTAGACACAATTCTTATTTCTACTTCTTCCTATTCTTCCTCTTCTTTTCCGTTCCTCTACTTCTCCCTCTTTTTGAGAGCGACTACTTCTTCCTCTTCTTCTCTGTTCTCATACTTCTTCCTCTCTTTGGAAGGTTGCTATTATATCGTTCCACTTAAATCTGACAGTTAGACACACTTCTCCTTTCCTCTACTTCTTCCTCTTTTTGAAAGCAACTACTTCTTCTTTTTCTCTGTTCTTATACTTCTCTAAGATAGCATGATAGATTTTTTGAATGTGATTATTGTTTCACTCAAATCTTTCAGTTAGACAAAGATGACTCGGTTAAATCTGAGTGAAAGATGAAATTTTCGTTTCACTTAAATCTGTCAGTTGAGAAGAGAGAGAGAGAGAGAGAGGAGAGAGAGAGAGAGTGTGTGAGAGAGGTTTTTCCTTTTTCCAAGGAGTGGGGGAGGGGTCAGGGGAAGTGCAGAAGGAGCGGGGGTGGTGGGGGTATGTAGGAAGGGTGTGGTGGAAGGGAGAGGGGGGGAAAAGTTGTAAAAAAATGCTCGAAATACAGCACTTGGCAACTACTCTTATCTATACAAAAATTATGAGGACAATAATAACACAGATAGTCTCTTATGTCATTTAAATTAACTGTGCTTGAAAAAATGTCTTTCAATTGCTTTGTCAAACTATAATTTTCACGAGTCAATTTTCTAATTGCACACTCACAGGCATTGTATCATTCAATACTGTTCTTCAACCTCACTTCCAACTCACTGTCAGCAGTCAACCACTTTGTTGGATCCATGATAAGCGAATGAAGAAAACTATGTATATGCTGGAACTATTATAGAGTTATTAATTGGTCTTTCTTCATTAATTGTGAACAGACAACATGTACAAGCTTTATGAAGTCTCAATGCATGCATATAATAAACACATTGAATCTCTTTGCAATTGTAGAAAAATCCATAGCGAGCAAAGTTTCTTTTCTGTGAATTCGTGTATAATGCAGACATTTTCATACTTTGCATTCGATTGTTTTCACACATGAAATTATTTGATTGATACATATTTTTAAACAACAAAGAATTATAATGTTGTGCACTGTACAAAGCACATCTACTATCAGACACATTTTTATGAATGTTACACACAGCATAACACCATGAACTAGTGAAATAGCTGAAATCAGCTTTTACAAAATCCTCTGGTATACAATGCACATTAGTGTGTAGTCTTCTTGAAAACTTTGCTTTCTCAGTTCCTTTTGTGAAAATTTTTTATAACCTACAAGATAATCACACAATAATGTGTTGGAATAGTCTAAATATCCATCCTCCCACGTTATCTTGTGATAATAACGTTCCAACCATGTTGCATTGTTATACAATTTTCCACTCAATTCCGTCTTTGCAAATGGCGATTTGGAATGGAATACAATATAATTATTGAACTGGTAATTGATAGCAAGTTCTTTCACAATAATTTGATTACATTCTTGTTTAAACCAGTGAAGATCAACTGTAGCAATTTTTGTAATCATCTGCTTGTCCACCTCTTTCTGTTTGGCGGACTCCTCGAATCCCTGGTCCTGGTTTGTCTTCTCCTGTTTCTGCTCCTTCTCCTCCTGTAGCTTCTGGATCGGTGTACTGCACTTTGACTTATAATGGAAACTCTCAGAATCAAGATCACACTGGATACCAATAGAGTGAGTTTCCACTTTGTTCTTACTGTCCGAAATATCAGAACACAAAGAATAGGACATTTTAGATATTACCTGTTCAAAGGTGAAACTGATAATGAGTCAAATTTGTCAGGGAGCATACCTTATATGATTCTGCGCACAGTGGACACTATCAATAAAATTATTGAACTTCTTCCACCATACTTGTTAAAGGTGTGTATTCCATAATTCTATCACTTATTTAAATACAATTAGCAGATGTATTTGCAGGTACAGCTGCATTAAATTCTATATCTATCCCAATATCTGTGGATGACTTCAAATGTTATGATTGATGTGAGCAATCGATTACAAGCAAGGGTGTTTTCTCACAAAATGTGTTAAAATCTGTCGGTGATCTTTATAATACAAGTTCTTGTTTCAAGTTTCAAATTGAGGAGTTGAATGGAATAGGGGCGTAACCCAGAAATTGGGATTTCGAGAAAATGGGCCTTGAAGTTTTCAACTAGTTTCAAAATAGAGAGGTTTTATTCTAAATACTTGGAACTAGTATCATATGGTAGTTTGATATCTTATGAATGGAGTGGAATATAAAAATTCAAAGTATACAGCTACAGTTAATCTATATTGAATGTTTAAAATATACTTGTAACTGCCCTTATTCCATTCAACAGCTCAATACTGAACTTTTTCCGTTCAAGTCACATTGAATGGAAGAGGGGCAGTTTCAGTCATTTGAGACTTTGCATTATATTTCAGCTGTAAAATAATAAAAAAATTGAATGGATGATGATTAATAGATAAAAACCCAATAATGATGATATTTATTGAATTTATTTTTCAAAAATAAATAATAAATGATAACAAACAGAAAAGTTATAACTACCTAAATGGTATTAGTCTGCTGGACTTTGCAAATTTGTTTGAAACAGGCCTTTATGAGATAAGAAAAAAAGTTATATACATCTTAATATCAATAGCCTAAGTGGTAGCTGCCTGAGACTTTGCGAATATATTGTCAAAAAATATGCCTTTTGGTCATCACTCAGGTATCGGTAAAGACGTAGGTTTAATAGAATAAAAAAAATCAAGTTCCAATACTTTCTATTACTCAAAGTTAATTCTAAGATTTCAAAAGCAAAGTATAATGTATTAGAGAATAATAATCATGAAGCATTTCTGTTTACAAACAATCCAAAAGCCTAAGCTGAAAGCTCTGATCACAGACTGTGGAAACTAGAACTGCTGACAAACATAGCCTCCTGAAAATCAACGTCATGATCTCGAGAAAGAAGATATAAGAGTTAAACTTTGCAGGTATACCAACTAAACTACGTAGATTCCAAAAAAGCATTTAACGGGAAAAGGGCAGAACTTGGTTTACGCCCCTATTCCATCTAGCTCCTCAATTATTCTTTGAAAGTCTTCAAAGAATGGGAGAATTAATTTAAGAGGTACACAGAGTGTAAACTTATAAACTTATCATCTTTTATTGTATATACTGCTCTATCAAACCCAGCCAAGTGGTATGTGTTTTGATCAAACATATTTTCCACTAGTATTGCTCCAATTGTTGATGTTAATCCAATTAGTCTTGATTTAGAAATTTGTTGTCCAGCCAATTCATACGAGTCACATCAAAGAGATTTCCAATGAGGTTACTGGATAATATATACTTAGCTTCTATCAGATCATCCCCAGCCTTCACACCTGGTTTTGTACTCTTCACCTCCCCATCAATAAATATAAATGATTTGCATGGAAGGCTGTACTGATCCATAGAAGCCACAT
Organism: Nilaparvata lugens; assembly: GCF_014356525.2. Taxonomy (NCBI): domain Eukaryota; kingdom Metazoa; phylum Arthropoda; class Insecta; order Hemiptera; family Delphacidae; genus Nilaparvata; species Nilaparvata lugens. The sequence goes on along the minus strand of NC_052518.1, from coordinate 43,297,588 downwards.
GGATACGAGCTTTATCTGAGGGTTTAATTCCTTGACCCGAGTATACTGTATGAGTATGGAACTGGAATTTAGTAATATCATTATAGAACTCGAGTTGAGATTCAACATCAAGAATTTCACTAATTGCTGTGCTGTACATGACGCCAATCTACTATAAATCCCAACTTTTTCAATATTCTCGCGCTTTTCGGAGATATAGCTTTTTAGGTGTTGACTCTACTACGTTTGAGTCTCCAATGAACTTCTGTGACAAATACTAGTGTGAGGTTTGAAAACAAGAAATCCCATTTCAAGTTCTCTGTTTTTCACGAATGTGAACTCTAATTGTAATTATATCTCCCCAGAAATCAATAAACGATCCTTCTTGATCGGTTACCTTTACATTAATGCTTTGAATTCTATGTGTGATTAAAGGCATATAGATTACTGGATAAGGGGTTTCATTTATTAAATACCCACTAGGTACTCTAGGTCAAAACTCATATATAATATGTTTCTGTTTACCATTAGAGTAACTCCCACACACTATATTGCACTCAACTACAATAGAGTCAATATTTGTTATACTAACTAAATGCTGAGATTAATACCATTTATTCGGTTGTTATATAACATTATCAAAACCAAGCATTTTTCCTATTGAAGTAGATGATGTAAAGTCAATAGGCTTATCAGAAAGAATTTCAAGCTTCATAGTATTTGTGTTAGCTCTTATATTGAGTTTCTTTTCGTCACTATTCAATTTAGTCTTTAAAGCTAATATAATCTCATCAACTTCATATGCACTCATAAAAAGATCAATTAATTTATTACCATATTTGAAGCTAGAATTTCTACCTTTCATAACATTTGCAATGCTATTGTAAGTACAGAAATTAATCAATCCAATCTCCCATTCTTTATTTTTATCCAAATCGAGAATTTCTTGCAAATGTTCATAGGGGTCACTTGATCTAGATCATAATGTAATAACAACCATCTTGAAATGCATTCAGCACAAACACTTAATTACAACTGATTTGCAAGAAACAATAACGTGAGATGACCACAAATATCACTATTTACTGGTTGCATGTGCTCTACATTATAAAATATATTTGCTCCAATTTCTTTTTTCCAATATTTGTCCAATTCATATGGTGGTCGTAAATTTCCAATTGGATCAAAATACCAAACATTAGAACCGAGTTTCTCATAAGCAACCCAATGTGTGCCATCACCACTCTGTTTGTCCAAGTTCACAATAGCATTTTTGTTTTTTAGATTTTTTTTTAGGTAATGCATCCAGCATATATATTCCTCTTAGCGGAATCTGTAATAATTTCGACCAATCAATCAAATCGTGATTACTCAATTCTCCTTCAATATTCATGTCTTCTTCTTCTTTTTCTTCCTACTCTTCTTTGTTGTTTTACGTTTCTTAACTTGTTTTTTGGGGAATAAACTCACACCATATGATGATGATGGAGTGAGTGGAGGTGGAATTAAAACTCTCCCACCACTGATTGGAGGATAAGGTTTCAAAAAATACCCTTTCCCTGCAATATGCTCTTTCAACTGTACTATAGCTTTGCCTCTAATCATCACCATAACTTTTCCTCTCATTCTTCCTCTTCATCTTCTTCTCCTTATTTCTCAAAGAACCGCCAAACAAACTTTTACCTTTCATGATGTTCGTTACAAGATAACTAAGTGCTTTCTCACCAAGGGAGGTGTTGGGATTCTTGAATATCTCCCACGCCATATTTGCAAGAGCTCTGTCTGCAATTGCTCAAAACTTATTATCACTATTTTGTGTATATGCTAAATCGTGCACCTTGCAGGCTTGATCAAGCCTGTTAATTCCTGGATCACCTCTCTTCAACCTTCCATTAACCTTTGTGCCAGGTCCAACCCACTGATAGCCACCTGGGACTGACATCAATAAGTTTATTTAAAATAGTTAAAGTAATGTTCCCAGCTGTACCTGCTCAACCTTTAACAATTTTGCTTGCCAAACTCAAGATTCCTCTACTTCATTTCCTTGCACTTGGCTTTCTCCGGACTGACATCAATAAGTTTATTTAAAATAGTTGAAGTAATGTTCCCAGCTGTACTTGCTCAACCTTTAACAATTTTGCTTGCCAAACTCAAGATTCCTCTACTTCATTTCCTTGCACTTGGCTTTCTCCTACATACCATTTTTCCATTACCTTTCAACTCAATGGTTGAACATTAACTGAAGTTGATTAATAATTAATTAATCAATACACTTAATTGAAAGAAAATTGAATTGGTTTAATTTTCAATCAAGTTGGGAATGAATTCACATTTTCAGATTGCTATGTGCTTATAACATCACTTGATTGATAACTTGATAAGAATATTATTTCAAATAACAAAACTGGAAAGGTGAATTCATTTTGAAAGGGGGAAATGATGACATCTCTCCTGCAGATCTTTGAGTGCAAAGTGTTGGATAATTTCTTCCTTTACTATGCTTGGAGGAGAAGGAAAGTGTGATATTTCATGGTTTTGAAGCCACAGTAACAAGAAATACTTTGAGAAGCCAAACATAGATTCAAATAATAAAATTAGAATCAAGCTGGGTGAAAAGATTCATGCATGAGGAAAGAGATACTGATGTAATAGTATAAGTCATTTCTCAAGTGAGTTATTTAGAAATAGTATTGCTAACAGTTGTCACTAGTAGTTTACACCTATGACAGTAGTAAACTCATGAAAACAAATGCAAAAGCATATAGTATAGTTCTCCTACACTGTTGACATGAGAAGCAATCAGCAGAGTTAGAGTGGTGGAGAAGGAGGAGGAGGAGGAGGAGAAGGAGGAGGAGGAGGAGGTGGAGGAGAAGGAAGATGAGGAGGAGGAGGAGGAGGAGGAGGAGGAGGTAGACGAAGGAGGAGGAGGAGGAGGAGAAGGAGGAGGAAAAGGAGGAGGAGGAGGAGGAGGAGAAGGAGGAGGAGGAGGAGGAGGAGGAGGAGGACAAATGAGAAGGAAGGAGGACACAGCAAATCGAAGGTTAGTGTTAGTTATTTGATGAAACTATTTGATAAATTTCTTCACTATACTAATAGATCTGTTCACATTACAAGAGTTGGAAATTACTGATTCAGTTATTAGTTATGCACATTGCTTGCATGATAACTTGGAGAATCACTGTTCGATTCTGTAATATTAAAGCAAGAAATAATAATAATACTCACTTTGAGATTCGGTTGATAATCTGCTAATACTGATGTGGTGAAGCTTCATTACTCTATTTGGTATTGCTAGATCATTCACCTATCAAAAATTTAATATCATTTGCAATCAGATAAAATTCCTTAAATGAAATTGAAATCAAGAGATATGACCATATTTGACTCTATGTACTGGTAAAAATCAACAAGAGACTCTCTCTCTCCCCCCTCCATTCATATGCAGGTGTAGTGAGAGACAACCTTGAAAGATATGCTCTAATTCTCCTCCCAGTCGAACATTAGCACGTTTCACTTCAGACAGCTTACAAGGACTAATGCATCTCTCATCCATCAGCATCATGAATCTCTAAGATATAAGAACCCAATTCAACTTATACTGACAGATTAAAGTGAATCAATCAAAGCCTATGTTGACTCATGGGAGAGAAGCAATCCCAGACTACTATAGATAAGAAACTCTTTCGTAGATGTGCTTAAACCCTATTACTCTTTAAGTTTCCTTGTCTGACAACTTGAGAGTTCTGCTCAGTTCACAGCAGGTACACATGAACACTACTAATTGCTTGGTGGATACTTAGAAGTAAGAATATTGAATGTTTATTGGAATGAGGAATCATTCATGTATACACTTGAAATTTATTTACATAACTCACTACAATTATTCAACATTTCCTCTTTGATGTTTATTAGTTCAGCCACAGACAGTTTATGTGCTTGATAATAGCAAAGATAATCACATATATCATTCAAATTGAGTGTGTTTGAAAAAAATGTCTTTTAGATGTTTTACCAGTCAGTAGATGATATTTACGGTTTTTGTTTGACTTTTTTATGACTTTTCAACTAGAAGAAGAAGAAGAAGAAGAAGAAGAAGAAGAGAAGAAGAGAAGAAGAGAAGAAGAAGAAGAAGAAGAAGAAGAAGAAGATGAAGAAGAAGAAGAAGAAGAAGAAGAAGAAGAAGAAGAAGAAGAAGAAGAAGAAGAAGAAGAAGAAGAAGAAGAAGAAAAGAAGAAGAAGAAGAAGAAGAAGAAGAAGAAGAAGAAGAAGAAGTAGAAGAAGAAGAAGAAGAAGAAGAAGAAGAAGATGATAACAATGATGCTCTCTCTCTCTCTCTCTCTCTTGATGGGGGGTTCACTATCGGTTATGTCGAGTGAGTAAACGTGTGTCAGTTCGGCTCCGTCTTCTAACAGATATTTCGTAGGGTTATACAGTTCAATTCACTTCAAATTATACATCTAGTTATTCAGTTTCTCGAGCTTAATTCAATAGTGAAATTATATTTTTGATTAACTCACACTCTTTTTATTTATCTTGAAAAAACATTCCTAAATCTTCAGTTCACCTTCTCGCCTATAAAAGTGTAAATCCACCTAACGGTACACGATGGGTCGACCGAATAGAGGCACACCGAAGAATGAGGTCAATGCTCCGAAGCCAGCTATTTCTGGAGCATTGTCCGAAGAGACCCTCCTCATTATTCGACAGCAAATCGAAGAGTCTGTCCACAGTGCTGTATCAATGGCTGTGAAATCTATTTTCGAGGAACTTCAGGCATTGAAGGAGGAGAACAAACAGCTGCACGATAGAATTCGTGATCTGGAGGTGTCTTGTCACCTGAAGGTCGACGACCTCGAGCAATATGGGCGCCGACATTCTATACGTATTTTTGGGATCCCGGAGAGCGACAAAGAAGACACGGACCTGCTGGCGCTCGATGTCTTTAACAAGAAGCTGAACGTGCCCGTGACTCTGGCAGATGTCAACCGCTCGCATCGCGTTGGAAGGCGTCAACCACCTCAACAAGGGCAAGCTAAACCCAAGGACCGACCCATCATAGTTCGACTCTGCAGCTACCGGACCAGGAAGATGATCTTTGACGCTAAGAGGAAGCTGAAGGGTTCCGGCGTCACCATTCGCGAGGATCTGACTGCGGAGCGTCTCAAGATCCTCAATGCTGCGGCCGACCGTCATGGGCATAGGAATGTCTGGTCATCGGACGGGAGGATCAAGATCTCTATCGGCGAGGGAGGATCCAAGAGGGTCCACACAGTCGAGAGGATGACCGACCTTCAAAAAATAAAGGTAAATTAAATAATTTCAGGATTCGATTACTAAGGTGCCCTTCACTACAAAAATAGGAAATTCTTATTAAAACATTTCACAATAGATATACCTTGGCATTTTTCATGAGCTGGCTTTCTGTTCTATAAATGAATCTTTCCACTGCTATTTATGATTATGTATGAGGCAATTATTTCAAACTAAGGAGATCCACATTTGTTAATACTGATTAATAATTTATCTTGATATTTGTTCCCAAAACTACGTTCAATGCATCAACTACTATACTCCAGAGGGTACTTAGAGAATCATTATCTCTATTCTTACTAATAATTATTACATCTCTTACCAAAATTATTTCCATAATTAATAATTTTCGAAATGCTGAATTTCAAATAAATTGGATGATTAACATACGTTATAGATATGGATGTAATCTATAGGTAAAGATAGTAATCTCTTCTATATTAGGTGTACATAATGATATCTCCTACTGTTGCCACAGCTCGAGCAATAGAAGCGAATGTGTGAAGAATTATTGATAGAACGGAGGGGTGGGTAGTCTGTTCATATGCTTATATAGGGGCTGTGTTTCATTTAATGTTATCTTAGACATTCATCACTAAAATATTACAGTTCTCAATTTACTACTTTTATTGTTATTGCAACTCCCAATAGTTAATTATACTTCTAATACTATATAATATTTTTCACACTTCACCGTTCAATCCTATTTAAAACTCATCTAAAATAATCTAGCACTTTCTCCATCGGCTCCTCTACTTCTTATTTTTCTTTCTAATTTCTCTTCTTGATCTTATATTTATAATGATTACTTGAATATTGTTGTTTGCGATGATGATTATTATTCTTTTCTATTCTTCTTCTTCTTCTTCGTCTTTTTCTTCTTCTTCTTCTTCTTCTCTTTCTTTTTCTTTTCTTCTTCTTTTCTTCTTCTTCTTCTCTCCTTGATTAATTCAAGATCACAATACGATGTTCTATTTCTTATTCTATAGTTCAGTTTCATAAGTTCTTCTCAATTTGTGCACATTCCTTCTTTCTCTTCTTTTCTTCCCCATTGTTATCATTATTTTCCCTGTGATTTTTTCACTAGCTATCCAGCATGTTCAAATGTTTATTTCTCTTTCTATATCTATTTATCTTCCTACCTTTTCTCTTTCTATCTGATTACCTTCTACTAGTATCCATATATTATATTATAATATCCATATATTTATCCATATAATATTCGATTCTTTCCCACATTGAATCATACTATTCCTCTTCAATTTTATGGGGATATTATTCATTATCAGTTGTATTATGTATCTTTTCTCAATTGATAACTTTCTTCAAAGATTTTTCGTTTTTCTGCTGGCTTTTTCTTCTCTTTTTCAGTTTTTACTGGATCCCATTTCGCTCTATCTCCACCATGAACATGATCTTCCACTACTGGATTCCATCTCTCTCTATCTCCACTTGGACTCGATTCTCCACCACTGGATTCCATCTCTCTCTGTCTCCACTTGGACTCGATCTTCCACTACTGGATTCCTTCTCGCTTACCTCCACTTGGACCCGATTCTTCCACTACTGGATACCTACTCGCTCTATCTCCACTTGGACCAGATCTCCCACTACCAGTTCTTCCTCAATCTTCGTCTTATTCACCATTAGGATTATTCATCACCGGAACTCCACACATCTACATATTATCGTGTTTAGTGAATTTTGTTTTGAACTAGTGCTTTAAATAGTGAAGGGAGCCGAACTGTCAAGGCATGCTGAATGCACTCGAATCAAGAGACTTTTTCATTTAGGTTAAGTTTTATCAGTTTCATCCCCATTTTCCCCGTCATGTGTCATTCTGAGGTCGGTTCACGATTGGTCTGCTGCTTCCATGATGCCTCTCACTGACACGTCAGCTCGCTTGCCCTCAAGTAGGTATGATTATTTCAATAATAGTAATAATGACGCAGGTATGTTTCTAGCAAATAAGCTCCACTCTTTCAAAAAACTTTTCAAGGCTGCTCACCTTAACGTACAATCCCTCAGTTGCCACATTGATGAACTCAGAGCAATCTTCCGTTTTCAGGACTCCAATATAATCGGAATTTCCGAATCATTTTTGAAGCCTAGTATTTCATCAAATTTTGTTGCATTGCCTGGATATAATCTTTTCCGGAATGATAGATTAAATAAAGCTTGTGGGGGTGTAGCAATTTATGTGAAAGAAGGTATCAAAACAAAAGTTTTAATCACATCTAAACAAGAGTATTGTTCCAGACCAGAGTTTATGCTACTTGAATTATCCTTATCTAGTACTGATAAATTACTCGTTGGTATCTGTTATCGCCCACCAAAAATAGGTCATTTCACAGATTTCGAAAGTGCCTTGCTTTCTCTTATGCCTTGTTATAACCGTATACTAGTTATGGGGGATATGAACACCGACTTGAACATGACAAATCGTAACTTTGACTACTTTCAACTGACTACAATTTTCCAATGCCTAAACATGACTATTCTACCTCTCGATCCAACTCATCATACTAATGAATCAGACACACTCATTGACCTTCTCATTGTTAGTGATCCCAATGAGGTTGTTCAAGCAGGCCAAATCTCAGTCCCAGCTATTTCTAGACATGATTTGATCTACTGTGTACTTTCCCATAAGATACCCAAGCCAGAACAGAAAATTATCACTTATAGAGACTTCAAAAACTTTGATGAAGCCGCCTTCCTGACTGATGTGGCTCAGACTCCATGGCATCAAATTGAAGCATTACCCTCAGTTGATGACATGGTCAAGACTTTCGAGAATTGGACTTTGACTTTGTATGACAAACATGCACCTTATGTGACAAGGAGGATTAATAGAAAACGACGAGTACCGTGGATGACTGAAGACATACTTAAGATGATGGGACGTAGAGACAAAGCACATAGAAAATTTAAAAAGACATTTGACTTGGACAGTTTGATAGAGTATAGGAGCCTTAGAAATAGGGTTAAACAGGAATTACGGAACTCAAAGATTAGGTACTTGAATTCGTTTATGACAAACAATAGACAAGACTCTAAATCACTTTGGCAGGGAATAAAAGAATTCGGGCTTGGCAAAGAGAAATCGAATCCACAAATTGACTTACCATTGAATAATATAAATGACCATTTCGTTTCACACTCTAACCAACGCGACGAAGTTGTCATTGCTAATCACATTGATGATCTTGAAGAGCAGGTTACAAACTTAGATTTACCAATCACTGATCAATTTCATTTCCATCCAATCTCAGAAGAAGACACTTTCAGAGCAATTCAACGTATTCATAGTAATGCTATGGGTGTAGACAAAATTCCTATTAAATTTATCAAGAAGATGTTATTTGCAGTTTTACCAACCATTACATACATTTTCAACAAGTCACTTGAAGAAGGCATTTTCCCTGAAAACTGGAAGTTTGCTCTGGTTCGCCCTCTAAATAAAGTTCCATCACCCAATAAAGTTGAGGATTTTAGACCAATCAGTATTTTACCTGCATTGTCCAAAGTGCTAGAAAGACTCATTCATGCTCAAGTTGTAAAATTTCTAGACAACAATAGTAAGCTTCATAACTTTCAATCAGGCTTTAGAAAATTCCATTCAACTGAGACAGCTCTGCTTCGTGTCACTGATGATATAAGGTTAGCTATGGACCAAAGAAAATGCACCATCCTCACCCTATTTGATTTTTCTAAAGCATTCGATACTGTTGATCATACAGTCCTTCTGAATAAGTTGGCTATTCTTGGTTTCAGTCACAATTCGTTAGTTTGGTTTAAATCCTATCTATTAGGTAGGAAACAATGTGTATCTGTCGGTGACAAAAAGTCAACTTGGAAAAACGTTATGCATGGAGTACCACAAGGTTCAATTTTAGGCCCTCTCCTCTTCACTTTGTATGCTAATGACCTTTCTTCCATTATCAAATCCTCCAGTTTCCATACTTATGCAGACGACCTTCAAATCTATTTAAGCTGTCCCATAACAAAAATTAATGAAACAGTTGGAATAATGAATCAGGATATCAATTCGATAGTGGAATGGACAAAGAAAAATGGCCTTAAGCTTAATCCCATCAAAACACAACCCATTATAATTGGATATTCTCGTCTTATAAACAATATTGACCTTGAATCGATTCACAAAATTAGTGTAGACGGTAATGACATTCCTTACTGTAGCTCAGTTAAAAATTTAGGCATTATTATGAATAATACTCTTGACTGGTCAGAACAAGTGAACAAAACTTGTAAAAAGGTATTCTCAGCCATGCATGCATTGAAGAAAATGCACGATATCCTCCCTAGAAACATTAAATTATTATTGGTTCAATCTCTCATCTTCCCACATTTAATGTATTGTAATTCTGTTCTTAACGATATGCAAGTCACTCTGAATGATAAACTACAGCGTTGCCAAAATTATTGTCTACGTTTCGTCTACTCTCTCCAACGCCATGATCATATCACCCCAGCCCACATTGCTAGTTCAACATTAAAGCTTCCCGATCAGAGGCTTTTTCGAATAGTCAAGCTTGTTAGAGATATCTTGATATACGGTAATCCAAACTATTTTAAAGATGATTTCAAATTTGTCTCTGAAGGTAGGAGGATAGATGCTTCACATACTAGAACCGGAGAAAGTACTTTAAGGATACCCAATCATCGAACTACTATTTTCACAAAATCCTTCTCAGTCAGTGCCTGTCGTGCATGGAATGCACTTCCTGTTTCTATCAGGTCCATCGAGAGCCGAGCGAGCTTCATCCTAACTTTAAAAAAACATCTTTTGGAACAAATGACTGAAACTGTCCGGCCCTAGAACGATCACATGACATCCATCCCCCACCCATCCCACAAATACAAACCTTTAAACCATGTTATAGAACGAATTGTATATATATATTATATAAACTCATGTTATTTCAATTATCCACTGCATAATGCTGTATATTACTGAAAGTTGATAACCCTGATCTACTTTCAGCCTACTTCATTTTATTAATCAATTATTTGATCTTATCTACCTATATAATTATTTTACTCTATCAATTTTCTGTTTTTTTTCTCTTTAATATTCATAGACTATTGATTAAAACTTTTACAATATTTCCATTAATAAATAAATCCTTAGTTTAAATAAAGAAATTAACGTTTTGGTAGAGAGTTAGTGGGGAGGATATTTTTAATATTCTTTCCGAAGAATGGACATTGATATGTCCAAAGCTCCGCCAATTTATGTAGATGCATAACAATATGATTATTATCTATAGTTATTATATTACAAACTGCTTTTTCATATCATATACAGTTCAATAATTATTTTCTTAGTCTATATTATGTAAATTCATCTATAATTTTGCTGTATTGTAAGCTATTGTATATAAGTGTATAAGCCAGTATATATTGTAATCTACATAAATAAAGTACTCAATCAATCAATCAATCAATCAATCTCTCTCTCTCTCACTTTCTCTAGTCATGCTCCATTCAATCTATAGATAGTCACGGTCTATGTTTACCAGATGAAATTGAGAAACCAAATTTTAACTACTTCACTAGTTCATGGTGTTATAATGCCTGTGAAATTCTTCATTGCAATCCAATGGGGAGATGTGCCCTCTACGTCGCGCTTCTTTATCATTCATTGATGATGAAAAATATGGACTTGTCTCCAAATTTCATATGCGAAAACAATAGAATGCTGAGCATGTGGAAATGTGAATTCTATTTAAATACAGAAAAAAAAAGCTTTGCATATAGTTTAGGTATAGGTTCCAAAATGCAAGATATGGCTTTTTCTATGACAGACAAAAAATTCAATGTGTTTATTGTATGCAAGCACTGAGATATCATACCGCTCACATATGTTGCATTGGTGGAAATGGACAGAACCCATTAAATTTCTCTATATTAGTACTGACATATGTATAGTTTCTTCATTCATTCTTGATGGATCCAACAAAGTGCTTGAGTGCAGATCCTGAGTTAGAGCTGAGTTCAGAAAGCTGCATGGATTGGAACATTGTCTGTGAGAGTGTAATCATACTTGTCAAAATCATTGACTGGTAAAACATCAAAAGACATTTTTTTTTCAAACACTCAAAAAAGGAGAGAAAGGTTACTATCAGCTTTAACTGAATCATCTTTGTCTAACTGACATATTTAAGTGGAACAAAGATCTCATCATGAGCAGGTGTGGTGTGGCAGGAGCGGTGATGGTGAGGGGTACATAGGATGGGTGCTGGTGGAGGGGGGAGGGGGGAAAAGTCGTAAAAAAGTCTCGCAAAAACCATAAATATCATCTAATCTAGTCAATGATTTTCACAAGTACAATTACACTTTCACAGACAATGTTCCAATCAATGTAGCTTTCTAAGCTCAGCTCCAACTCAGGATCTGCACTCAAGCACTTTGTTGGATCCATCATGAACGAATGAAGAAACTATACATATGTCGGTAGTAATATAGAGAAATTGAATGGGTTCTGTCCATTTCCACCAATGCAACATATGCGAGCAGTATGATATCTCAGTGCTTGCATACGATAAACACATTGAATTCCTTGTGTATTATAGAAAAAATCATATCTTGCAAAGTTTTTCTTTTCTGTATTTGAATAGAATTCACATTTTTCCATGCTAAGCATTCTATTGTTTTCACACATGAAATTTGGAGACAAGTCCATATTTTTCATTATCAACAAATGATAATGATGCGTGGTGTAGAGGGCACATCTGCCTGTCGGATTCCGATGGTGAATTTGACAGGCATTATAACACCATGAACTAGTGGAGTAGTTAAAATTTGGTTTCTCAATTTCATCCAGTAAACAACATACGTTTTTGTGTAACCTTCTAAGAAACTTTGCTTTTTTTGTACCTTTCATGTAGATTTTATCATATCCTTGAAGATAAGATATCAATAATTCGTCTGTAGGAATAAAATGACCATCTTCCCATCGTATTTTGTGATAATTGTTCTCTGCCCATGTCGCTTGCTTATGCAATTTGACATTCAATTCCAACTCTGCAAATGGTGACTTGAAATGCAACACAACAAAGCTATTTACCTCATTATTCATGATCGTGATTTCTTTGAAAATAATCTGATTGAAGTCCCCCTTGAACCAATGCATGTCAACTGTTGCGAATTTTCTACAGGAGAGAGTTTTTTCCTCCTTACAATTCGTGTACAATTCCTTGTGATAATTCATGATGACACCTGTTTTGTCCTCCATTGTCCTCCTTTGTCCTCCATTCTCCTCCTCCTTTGTCCTCCATTCTCCTCCTCCTCCTCCTCCTCCTGTGGTTTAGGTGTACTACATCTTGAGTGATAGTAGAAGAAGTCATCCTTGGCATCATGATCACACTGTATCCTGATAGAGTGCGTTTTCTTCTCAGAATTTGAAGACATTGTAGATGTTAATGGATCAAAGCTGAAACCTCAAAAGAGTAGAATTTGAAAAATGCAATACTTATATAGTTTGTGCTCTATCAAGAAATTACTGAACTTCCTTCACCATGGAATTAAGAGGACTATACAACATTCCCGATTCTTCAAACATGAATCTTATCTTGTCAGTGTTTTTTATCTGTTCTATCATCAATGAAATAACACATTTGAATATTTAACCAACCTAATGAATCACAGTAGCAAAGTTGATGCATTTCATTTTATTTACAATATTGCACATATGCACTTATATGTTTTGATCTTTCTATGTCAATCCTGTTCTAACCCTGTCTCGGCTGCAGAATCTCGTAAAAAATTCCAGTTGAGTTGATGCAATTGTTCTTCTGTTAAATGAGCATTTTTTTCTATGATAGCCTTCTCAATTCTATTGATAGACTGTTCAAGAATTGCACACTCACATTTATATGAATCTGGGTGGTTGCCATTCCCCCAGAATTCGTCATATGATGTGCCATATAAATCACAAACAACAATATGATCAAATCCTTCACTGAACCAAAAACCTAATTTTCCATAATCTCTCACAAAAGTTAAATATTGTAGATTTGTCCATCCTTTTTCTGCTAAATGCTGCAATATATCTAGGTGCATTTGCAAGAGTTCACTTGTACTTCTCTCACCAAGTGCTTTACTACAAAGTTGATATGTTATAATCAAAAGGGAATACAATTTTCTATCATCAATAGAGACTTGTCAAGTATGTTGTAATTTTTGTAGAAATTGCAAAAAATTGCACATTCATAAATCTATCTCTTAGACTAACATCGAGAGAAGCGCTTTAACACTTGATATAGAATAATGTTTGATTTCTTACTAGCAAGGATTCCTGCAACAATTGTGGTTTATCCCAATTCCTAATCTTATATCGTACATTTTGCATATATTCCAATATTCTCTTACTATCACATTTTTTCGAAGCAATATGGAAAAGTAATAGCATATTCACACAACATATCATAAAGAGAAGAACAAATACTATCCTCCAGATTTTTTTTTTTCTATTTTTTTTTTTTAATCACATTACTATTGCTATCTAGTCTTGAGACTAATGAGCAAATTTTATCAAACCTAATTTACTAATTGTATATAATATGGACTACAGTGAAACTCTCTTTAGAATTTCTTACTGCTACCTACTAATAATTATTATGTACATCTATTAACTGTACTACTTAAGCTAGATTACACTCAATCACTGCTCTGCTTTTTCACTAGACACCACTTTCACTGCACACCAATTCAAATGGTTTCCTTCTTTTCAGTCTCCACACCAACCCTCCATTGTCTAGCAGCTGGATTGCTTCGACGTTCGTGTGTTGGTGGAGCCGTTCTTCATGACTTTCTGCATACCTTTGAATCTCACAGGATACCATGTTGACTCCCAGGTCCTTATGGATGTCGCTGTTCCGCACATACCAGGGAGCATCAACGATGTTTCGGAGCACCTTGTTCTGGAATCTTTGTATGATGGTGACGTTGCTCTGTTTGGTGCAGCCCCATAGTTGTATTCCATAGGTCCAAACAGGTTTGAAGATCTGTTTGTAGAGGAGCAATTTGTTTGGTATTGAAAGTGATGAGTTTCTTCCAATAAGCCAGTAGAATTTCTTGTATTTTATGTTCGGTTCTTCTTTTTTCTTTTTGACATGCTCTTTCCAGCGAAGCTTAGCATCAAGAGTCATACCTAGGTATTTAGCTTGATTTTCATGTGGTATATTAATTCCATTGATGTTGATTGGAAGGTACACAGCTCTCTTGTTGGTGAAGTTAACATGAATCAACTTTTCCTCATTGAGCTTCATTCTCCACTTTTTGGTCCAGTCTTGTATCTTGTTGACAGATCTCTGAAGCTTCGCTGTTGCAATACCAACATCACTGTCTACTGCTAGTAGGGCGGTGTCATCTGCGAACGTGGCTGTGGTATTCTCCTCCAAATTAAGGATATCACTAGTCGAGAGAAGATAAAGGACTGGTCCTAAAACACTTCCTTGCGGAACTCCTGCTTTTATCTCTCTTGGATCAGAATATGAATCTTCATATTTGACTCTAAAGTACCTTCCTGTCAAATATGATTGCAATATTTCTGTAAATTGCTTAGGAAGCATTTTCTTCAGTTTATAAAGAAGTCCCTCATGCCATACTTTGTCAAAAGCTTGCCCTATGTCGAGAAAAACTGCTGAACAAACCTTTTTTTCTTCCAAGCTCTTCTCTATTATATTAACTATCCTATGTTCTTGATCAATTGTGGAGTGTTTTTTTCTGAAACCAAATTGATGATTAGGAATTAATTGCTTTCTCTCAATTATTGGCTTGAGTCTACTCAATAATATCCTCTCAAACAACTTTGATAACACAGGTAACAATGAAATTGGTCTGTATGAAGCTACTTCATGAGGTTCTTTTCCTGGCTTGAGTAACATTATAACTTCAGCTACTTTCCAGACTCCTGGTACAAATCTGAGTCTGAATGAAGCATTCAGGATGTTTGTTAGCTTGATGAGTGCTTTCCTTGGAAGATGCTTCAGGACTAAGCCAGTTATCAGGTCAAATCCTGGAGTTTTCTTAGTATTCATAAGTTTTATTCCCTTTCTCACTTCTTCTACTGAGACATTCATTAGTTCTTGATTTTCCTGCATGATGTTACCTTCAATTTCTAGATCTTCTTGAGCTGCAACGTTTCAAGTTTCAAGTTTCAAGTTTTATTGTCTACATCAGCAATACAACAAAATAAAAAAAAAAATAAAAATCTCATCAGATACTTATAACTAACAATTTAAAGATACTAAGCACTTCTGAAAGGTTAATTTGGCACTATATAATAATGTATCATTAATACAATAGAAATTAACTTTAAACTTATAAGTACACAATTCATATCAACATTTCGGAATAATGTAACTGATGGTGGAAATGAACCTTAACATTTTATGTGAGAACCGATGCAAACAAAAATACTATTCACAAAAGAGCTTCCGCAAAGCCCTTGTCCGTGAATAGGAGTTTGAATAATGGGACGTATGAAAATGATATGACACATACACACACGCATTCACACAGTCATCAATATTCGACAATTGACACATCAGAGCATTCCCCTCGTTACTTATATCTCATAGTGATATAAACTTCATGTGAACAGTGGGGAGGAAGCCACCACCTATAAATCGACCAATAGGTATTTTAAGGCAGAAAAAAGAATTTAAGACAGAAGAGAGAAGAAGAAGAAAAATGTTTAGGTTTTATGACAATTTATTTACTTAGCTTACCACTCTGAAGAAATTTTCAATTTCCAAAGGTGAATGAAGCCATAGCCAACACTTCGTTTTACGGATGAATTGTTTGCAAATTTTCAGTTTCCTTATTTCCTCAGGAAGGATATTGTGAAATTTTGGTCCCAGAAAAATGAAACATCTTTGGAAGGTGGTACAGTTGGGTTTGGGAAGTCTCACCAGCATTTGTGTAGTTTGCCGTGTAACCAAACTGTCTTGTCCAATATTTTCCATCAAATATCTATCCCCACTCATTTTATAAAACAGGGATAGAACTTTCAACACATACATATATCTAAAAGGGAGAATCCCCAATGATTTAAACATAGGGAAAGTATGAGCCCGTCTACTAGCACCATAAATGACCCTAATGACAGATTTTTGTAGAACTATAAGATTTTTAAAATGTGACATGAATGTGGAAGCATAGCAAGAAATGCCATACTCCAACCTACAATTGAAAAAAGCAAAATACATCATACGAAGAATAGATACAGGGAAGAACTCTCTCAATCGATAAAATGTCTTTACTAAATATAGAAGGTACCTTTTTATTTTTCTTATGTGAAAGTCCCAAGTTAAACTCTGGTCCAAAATCAATCCTAAATATTTGACGGATTCTGATTGTTTTATAACTTCACAGTCACAACCCACCGAATCACATCCAAATTGATGGTATTTAATAGGATCTGGGAAATAGAAAGTTGCTGACAAAGAGAAGTTTATGTAGGAGGTTTTAGCTGCATTAATTGCTAATTTGTTGCAATCAAACCAACATCGCAGATCAAATAGATCATGCTGAATCATTCTATGCAATTCTCTTTCGTCTTTGGCTGAGTATGCTAGGGCTGTGTCATCAGCAAAGGATGTAATGGATCCATTAAAAGTATGAGAAAATAAATCATTGATGTACACTAAAAATAGTATGGGACCCAAAACTGATCCTTGTGGGACACCATATTTAACCATTGCCAAATCACTATCACTGTTAGAAATTGAAACATATTGCTTGCGATCTGACAAATATGATCTTAGCCATATGTTAGCCACCCCACGGATTCCAGCAGCACGAAGCTTTTCCAAAAGGATATTGTGCTCTACAGTGTCAAATGCTTTTCTTATGTCTAAGAATAGACCTGACGTTCTGTACTTATGAGGTGTATTGATCCCGTCATAGATATCTGCCATAAACTTGTTAAGCGCCTGCTCTGTACTTAAGCCCTCCTGGAAACCAAATTGATCCCTATGAAAGAACTTTACTCTACTGAAAAAGGATATTATTCTTTTTTTAAAAAGTTTTTCAAAAATTTTTGAAAAAACTGAGAGTAATGAGATGGGTCTGTAATTTGAGATTTCTGTATTAGATCCACTTTTGAATATCAGGATCACTTTTGCAGTTTTGAGTCTAGTTGGGAATTTACCCTCTGAAAAGCTCGCATTAAAGATGTGACACAAAATAGGTACTATTGCATAAGATATTGATTTTATTAAATTAGATGATATATTATCCGGTCCCGGAGACTTTCCTTTCTTCAATATATTTATTTCAGTTAATAATTCAAAAAAAGTTATGGGTTTTAGAAAGAAAGAGTTACAGAAATTAATAGTTTTGAATTTTCTATTATAATTATCATTCATCAATTCATCTGGATCATGTATAGAAGAAACTATTTCTTGTGGTATGTTTATGAAATATTCATTGAATTATTTGCGATGAGTTTTTCATCAATCAAAACACTATTTCCGCAATGCAGATGGATAGGCTTTTTTTTAGAAATAGCTTGACCACAATGATCATTGATGATCTCCCACTGCTTCTTTACAGGAAAAGTCTTCAATTTTGAAAAGTATTTATATTTTTGTTCTTTTATCAATTTATTTATATTACTCTTTGCAGTTAAAAAATCATGTTTATAATTATTATTTTGGGGATATTTCTTGTGTTTTTTGTAAAGTTTATCACGATTTCTAATTGCAATGCAAATGCTATCTGTCATCCATGGTTTCAAGTGCTTATTATTTTTAAAAGAACTTTTGCGCTGGTAAGTGCACTGATTTATATAGTTGAGGAGTACATCCATGAATATGGAAAACTTTCCATCAACAAGGTTACAATCATATAAATTAGTCCAGTCGTGTTCCATCAATAAGTCAGCTAACTTCTTAAAATCTGTTATATTTTGAACTACTGGAGTAGCATCACTGTCTCTATATTCAGGTATTGACAATGAAGCTGAAACCGCTCTGTGGTCAGTAATGAGCGATTCAATCACTGCACTCCGAACTTTTATCCTATTATATTTCGACTTGAAGAAAATGTGATCAATACAAGTTGAACTCATATCTGTTACACGGGTATCAATATCTATGAGCGATTGATAACCGTTAGAATGCAAAATTTCCAAGTAGTCAAAAGCTCCAGGATTATTTATATCATTAATATTAATATTAATGTCACCCAGAACCATTGAGTCACCCTTACATCCTACACTCTCCAAAAATTGGCCAAAACTATTCAGAAAAACATCCATTCCAACAAACTGCCATCTGTACAAGCTCAAAATGCTGAAATTGTAGTTAAGAATTTTAAAGTGCAGTAAAACTGAATCAGCACCATCAATTTTGATTCCTCCCACGAACACACAATACCTCGGCTAGATGAGACAAAAATGATAATACCTGATGCCCTACTTACATCATTACCGGTAGAGTAATTATCATAACCTTCGATGTTGTAGGGGCTGGTATCATCGATCGGTTGAAACCAGGTTTCAGTCAAGATAATTACATCCGGCTTTACTTTCCAGCAACTAAGGTACATTAAAAATGAATCAAAATTTTATTCAAACTACGGATATTTTGGTGAAAAATTGTGATGTTTTCACCGTTTGTTAGAAAGCACGTGTTAACATTAGTGGTGTCCCCCACAAATTCACAAATTTCAACCATTACTAATGATGAAGTCATTTTGTATAGTATAATAACGAAGGTTATGCTCCATACTAATAGATGATAAAACATCAATCATCAAGATGACACACACACAAATCATTCGTACAACATTCATACACAACACATAAACACGATAGATGACGTAAGAAATACATGAGCATACAAAGATTCTATTAGCAAAAACAGAAGAAGATTCCTTTGTTCTTCTGAAATTAGAAAGAACTTCGCTCATATCGTCCTCAAACAGAACATTAGACACGCCAAGCACACCGGCACCGATGTAATAGAATATAATTATATGAGATGATGAAGTTCATGCATAGACTGAGTGTATTGAATTTTGATAGGGGTGATAAAAGTCAATAATAGTAGTAGGCTCGAAAGCAAGTAGTTAGCATTAATACTGAAATTGATAAGAAATGAAAATCAAACTATGACTACTACAGTGGATCACAATCTTATCTTTTAGCGAAAATCATTTTTGAGAGGTCAGCCTAAAGCTATTCTTATTTTCTTTACGTCATAACTAATTATCAAGCAGAATATCTTGAACGGGAGAAAGAATGCGAGAGTGATAGTGAGCGAGAGAGAGA
The DNA here is from genome assembly GCF_014356525.2 of Nilaparvata lugens. NCBI lineage: Eukaryota > Metazoa > Arthropoda > Insecta > Hemiptera > Delphacidae > Nilaparvata > Nilaparvata lugens. Next base: position 43,277,991 of record NC_052518.1, on the reverse strand, counting down.
GAGCGAGAGTGAGTGAGAGACAAAGTGAGTGAGTGAGTGAGTGAATGAGAGAAGAGAGAGAAAACCTTACAATTAGTTCCATCAATATTGTTTAGCTGGAAGACATTCACAAGATGATCAGCAAATGCCTGTGCCTTTTCTTCATTATTCTTGGCCCATTGTCTATTCAGTTTCCTAATAGGGGGAACTTGTTGGATAGGTGTTTTTATTTTCTTAGAAGCCTTCCATAGTGAGTAATCAGTGTTGCCTTGTCCTGTCAAATTACTCAAGTAACTGTTGATTGATTAATTTTTAATAAACTGTATCTCTCTTTTCAGTTCCTGTGTGAGAGTATTCAGTAATCTTTTATTTTGAGGAGAACGTGAATGCTGCCACCTCCTTCTAGCTCTTCTTTTCTCTGCAATCATTTCTCTTATTTCCAATGGATAATTATTTCCCACTGTTCTTCGTTTCCTAGTCTGCGGAGTATTACACCAGGCTGCCTGTTGTATATCAGTAACAAATTTTTCCAGCTTCTCATCTATTTGATCTGCAGTTGTTAATGGTGAATTCAGGTTAATTCTTTCCTCCAACACTTGCTGGAAGCCATCCCAATCTGTATACTCATTAACTAGTGTGGGATAATTATTTTGTTTTTGTAAAATAGTATCACTCAACTCAGGCCCGGCCCCAGGGGTGGGCGGACCGGGCGGCCGCACAGGGCGGCAGGTTTTGGGGGCGGCAAATTTAAAGGGACGGAAAATTTTAAAATACAAATAAATAATAAATTTATAATATCAAATGCGAATGGTAAAATTATATAAGAAGCTTTTCAACCTCGAGCTAGTGAAGACTTTTCTAAGATCAACAATGTCCCAGGAACGTCTGAGTGGTCTAGCGAACATAAAATAGTTCAGTCCTCAGATCTTGAAGAATTGGTGAAGGAATTTCTCCATACAAAGGTCAGACGAGTTCTACTTAATTAAACAGGTGTGTTAAACAAACTTGTAGAAATTGTAGTTCTAATTACTTAGCAAGTTAAGTAGGCATAAGACTATGTGGCAGTCTACGTCTTAAGGCTGTGCAAAGGCTAAAAATAAACTTTCTTGTACTGGTGATATTTTTCAAAGTTTTTCGATTCATATATATCAAAATGAAAAAGTTTTCTTAAGAAAAAGTTTTTTCCGATCATTACTTTTTGAGATATGAGCGCCTAAAGTCTAAATTTTGGGACAGAACATTTCAAATTCTGTACGAGATAAATTCTTCATGGCATTGTTGATTGAATAAAACAAGAAAATTTCGAAACATTCCCTGAAAATATCAATTTTTGAGAAAGTTATTCAATTTACAAAAAAAAAACTCAACTAAACGCTATTTTTGGTCATTTTTAGTAAATTGAATAACTTTCTCAAAAATTTATATTTTCAGAAAATTTTTATTCTATTAGATCAAAAATACCATGAAGAATTTATCCTTTGAATTTTATGGATTTACCTCGTACCAAATTTGAAATGTTCTGTCTCAAAAATTTAAACTTTAGACGCTCATGTCTCAGAAAGTAATGATTGAAAAAAATGTTTTCCTAAGAAAACTTTTTCATTTTGATAGCTTGATCCTCAAGCGATCCTTGATCGTGTCCTTAAGCGCGCCTCTCCACTATGAAATACTGAAATGAAGTGCATCTAACGGGTGATTCCCATAGAACATAATCTCATGAACTTAAATCATTGTGCAAAATATCACTGTGAGGACAATATAGATGGTGATGATGGTTGAAGCTGGAAATGAGGTGTTTTTAACAATACAAGGAGCATTGTTGTCAAGTGTACTTGGAAATCTATATGAGATAGAGCGCTCTACCTAGTCTCAGATTGTAGAGCACAAAATTACCTCCAGAGTGATTTTGAATTTCACATCTAGATTGTAATCGGGATATATTGTTGATCAAATACTAAATATGATCAAAATTGATTTTTTTCTTAAAATATCACTTGTATTTGAAAAATCATAGCTCAGTACTCATTGGAGATAGAGAGATCCGAATGATCTCATTTCATTCAGAATTTTATATTCTTAAATAAAGGCGAGAGCAAATTGTTTTGTCCGATCACTGATTTTGCCGGAAATAGCTGAAAACTGGAAAATGAACCTGAAATACGAGGTTTTTGGGCCACTCTGTATATAGCACAAGGGAATTCTTTTGCATGAAGAATTTGGTTCTGAACCTCTCTCATGTATCCAAATAAAATATTAAAAAATCAGAACTACGATATAAATTGCAAGCACACCCCATTTTTTATGTCTATATTGACTGGACTTTACTGTTCCCCAATATTTATATTTGTCAAATATTTGTTAGAATGTCAATTAATATTGTTAAACATAATTTTTTAGAGTTTACTGAGACTCTGTGGTGTGAATGGCGCAATCGCATCACAGCGGAGACACAATAGTAATGCTGGGTGGTTTCTGCCGCGGCGGCGAAACCGCCGTCGCCGCCTCGAAAAAAAGTCGAGCTTACACACTCAGCGGCAAAAATACCGCCAAACATTGAGCGGCAAAATTACCGCCACGTATGATCAGTAGTCAAAATAATTCTTGTAGTTCTTCATCGCAAATGTGTTGTGACTTCTCTGTTTCATGAGTGTTCAGTTAATTGTATTCTGCACATTTTTTCAAAGTATATTATTGAATGTTTAACTCAAAATGGAAAGGCAACAACTTTCACCACTTTTGTTGTACCGTCGAAGGAAAAGCAGACAGCAGAGAAATCGCCTTGTTTGGATTCATTGGAATGAACGTTTTTATTAAATCGACAGCGATATACAACATATTACAGTTTTTTCCTTGTCATCCAGAGTTTCAAAATCCCCCCTAATCTCCATACACACTTCCTTCCACGCATTCCTTATTGCATCTTGATCCTTAAATATGTCGAGGGTTTTATCCCACAAAACTGGTCTCTGTTCTACAAATGATATTAACAACTCATTGTCTATTAACTTACTCATTTTCTCACACTTGTCAACCACAAACACTCAAAACAATAAATAGATGTTATAAACAACTCACAAACTTTACAACAAGAAACAAATTAAAAGGCTGATTTTCAAAGACATCTGACTTGGAGCAACTGGGAAAGACGACTGATCAGCGGCGACAGTAGACAACCGCCAAATGAGTTAATGCCCATTTGGTCAGGTAGGCCACTACATAGTCAAGAGCGGCAAAAACACCGCCAGCTTCAGTGGCAGTGGACGGCTGCTGCATAGATGCCGCCAACGGCAATATAGCCGCGCGGCGTTTCTGCCGCCCAGTGTGTAAGCTTCCATTAAAGTCCATAGACTACTGCTTGAACAGCGGCGACGGCGAAATTACCGCCCCGGCAGAAACTGCCCAATGTGTAACCGGCGTTAGGCAATCGCTCAATGAAGGGGTGGAACCCGGGATTAGCAATTAAAGACGGGATACTTGCGGTGGGGGGGCGGCGGTTGCCAATCTCGCCCAGGGCGGCAAAGTCCCTAGGGCCGTGCCTGACTCAACTTCAGAATAATTGGAGAGTGGTCTGAATTGAGATCAAAACTTTCCTCTATTTGCAAATAGTTTACTGAAATGTTTTTGATTATGAAAAAGTCTATGAGATCAGGTATCTTACTTGTATCTGTAGGCCAATAAGTTGGTTTTCCAGTTGAAAGAGATTCACATCTTGACTCTCTTACAGCTTCGTAAAGTACCTTGCCCTTATGAGTTGTTAATCGTGATCCCCAATGAATGTGTTTTGAATTGAAGTCACCGCCAAGGATAAATCTCGTTCCCAACATATCAAACATTGATGGATGATCTTCTTTTCTGAATGAATATCGAGGAGGACAGTAGACAGCTGCAACTACAAATCGATAATTAACTGCTTCCACACATACTCCTATCAATTGAATTCGTTCAGTTTCTAATTTAACATGTTCATTATGAACTCCCCCCTCTCGCAACATTGTTGGGATGTAAGGCGTGGTAGGTCCTGTAACCTTTAAATTTTATATAGGACTGTTTTGTAAAGTGAGACTCAGAAATGAGACAAATATCTACATTATCTATGTTTAGAAGTGCTTCCAATTCCAGTTGTCGTTGTAAGAGTCCATTTGTGTTCCATTCCATTATGTTTAGTGAACGAATCATTTTGGTTTTTGTTGTCTATTATTGTCTAATTTCTCGATGCGAGATTGAAGGGATGAAATTATCTTCTCTTGTTTATCAAGTTTAGATAAGATGAGCTGTAGGATTTGTGAGGTGTCTTCTACTTCTTCATTTTTCTTCATCTGCGATTTATTTTCTTTGGATACGATTTCGGCGAAAGTCATTCTCTTTTCTGTGGACCTACTTTGATGTTGAGTGGGCCTACTTTGAGAATTAGCCACATTCCGAGCCTGAGAATCGACAACATTTTTTGATGTTATATTCTCACTGGCTACCCTACTCGAGTTACGTATTTTTTGTAACTCAATTGCTACAGAGCAACCTTGGTAGCTTGCAGGATGAGCTTCACCACAATGAATGCATTACTGGGTAGTAATCGGTAGTGCTTCACTAGGTTTCGTACACTCCTTTGATGCATGTTTTCCAGCGCACTTCACACATCTGGCCTCCTTGTTGCAATAAGCCTGAGTGTGGTTGAAAGCCTGGCAACGCTTACATTGAGGTATTAGATTAACTTTCTTCAATGCTTCAACTTCTACTCTGCAACCCAGAATATGTTTAAGTTCAAAAACCTTCTTAACATTCTCTTCTGCGCTGAATGAAACCATGAACATGTCTAATGATTCTTTAGTTTTCCACTTCAACTTATTCACTACATCTACCACTAGCAATCCCTTAGCCTTTAAGTCCTCTATTATGGATTCTATACTACAGGAGTGATGAAGTTCTTTTATCATCACTCTTATGGGTCTCACCTGTTTGTTTTCATACGAGTGCCAGTTGAAACCATCGTTGATTAATTCTTTTGTAATATATCTGTACATTTCTGAATCTACTGAATTTACTTTGAAAGTCTCTCTATTCAAGAGCTTTATTCTAAATTTTTCATCTGAAGTCACTTTTTTCAAACTTTTATGAAGAGACTCCAGGCTCTTTATACCATCCACTATGATTGGTGGCGGTGGCGTTTCTTTCTTCTTGTTCTTTACTTCCTCACCTTTATTCTTCTGCAATGAGGTGATTTTGTTCAACTGACAATGGTTACCAGTAGGCTCATTCTTTGGTTCAGGAGACAAAGTACTATTTAGTTTCCTCTTCTTTGAAGTATGTTTGTTACGGGCCCTGATCCACTCAGTCTCTTTTGCCAACTCCTCCTCATTAGTTGAGTAGTTTTCAGCAACTGCTGGACTGCATGGTTGTTGAATGTTCTGTTATAGTTTTTGAAATCGCAATTCTAAGTCTTCAATTCTCCGCTGAAGTTCTACATTGCTCTTCTCTAGCTGCTTTCTCTTCTCATCCGACTCCTTCCAGGCGATGAAGAGTGCATGCTCGGTGGCTGAATGGAGCTTATTTGATTTAATATAACGATCCGGTGAACACTGGATCTCTGATGGTTTGATGGTGTCCATGTTCTCGATGTTGCTTTCCTCGTCTTCTTGCTCTTCAAACTCCGGGGCAAGAAAACTGAGTAGTTTCAACAATTTTCCACTTGACGTAGCCATAGTCAATAATTTGCGAACATACTTTTCGAAAAGCCCTCGTACTCACTCACGATCGCGGAAATGCGAGTGTGAACGAAAATTGAAGGCTGCGCAAAAGTAGGTCACTCCAATTGCATAAAGACGGCGGATTTTAACCGAAATTTGATGCAATGTTTTGTTCTACTTAAATACCGTGAACAATCAACTGCTGACTCACTACTTCTACTGCACTACACTATGAGTACGTCTGCACTGTATGAGAGCTAACGCGATACTCAATTCTCCAGATGATTATGTTCATTGCACAACTTCATTGCACACTGATAAAAATTGACTGTTGCTAACACTGGGGTATTTTTACTTGTGGGAAGATACAATAAGTTGAGGTGAGCATATGCATACCACATAATTCTATTCTTATTTGAGTTCATACAGTGAATAAGTGCATCATTCTATTCTACAGAGTGAGAGTTCACTTTCATCAAGATAATTCTTCAATACTCATTTTTATATTGTTGACTAATCGTTCAAGCTTCAATATTTTTTGTAATGACATCATCTACTAGCTATGATAAATCACTCAGACAGAATATTATTTTTCCCCCACAGAAAAATAGCTATTTTCCATGAAACATTACGGGTGCTGAATCCAACATTGAGCAGTCTTGAGTGCTCACTCTGTTTAAAGCAAGCTTCTCCTGACATTGAGTTGCTGATTAGCCACCAGAACAAGGTAAGGATTAGGATCAAATATTTAAGATATATACATTTATTCAGACGCACAAGATTTTTCTAAGCAATTCACAAATAGTAATTAACCTGAACAAACACTAGTTTCACAATAGTTTATAATAATTTATAATAATTTCAGATCAGTGAATTTGTTAGTCTAACAAAAATTGTAAACTATTACAGTTTTCATTCAAATCTCATTTGTGATCACAGTCAACTTATTAGGAAGAAAAAATCTTCTCTCTTTGTCCTTACAAATAGAAACAAGAATCGTTATTCGGGATAAAGTTATTTGGGATAATGTGAATCTTTTTGGAAAAAATAATCACCACTGGAGAGATGTAGGAATGATTGCATTGAAACATTGCTGAAGCGTTTTTTCCAAAATTTGAATCAACATCTAAGAGGAGTGGGAACATCAAGTTTGGTTTTGTTAAATATTATCATACACACAAAAATAATCTTTTCATAACAGAGATTGTTTTAGGAGAGGACTGCATGAGTTGTACTGAATGGTAGATAACACATTTGGTAAGCATTAGGCTGTAGTCACTACATGACTATGTGTTTTTATCAAACATATTTTTCACAGATTTCGATGAAACATTTAACTTGGATGTATCACTTGATATTTTCGGTGCATTTTCATTATTTCTAGCTTCTGATAATTGTTTCTCCTCCTTGTCTTAAGTCTAAGTTATATAGCTATTCAGTATGTGATGAAAATGAAGGAACTGTAAATAAATGTGTAGCAAAAGGTGAACAGAGTGGAGTGAAACTCAGAAAACTCAATTTTAATTTATATAAGAAATCACTGATTGAATACTGTCATCAGATTGAAAAATATAATATGCTGAGATTGTTCAATCATTACATGTATCAGATTTAATGGACAAAAATCTGTTTGAGTCCTCATGTTGACAAAAGATACATTGCAGTGTGGACTCATTACCGTTAGGACATTACAGAGTGTCATCATCACTCTAACTGATTGCTCAGTATCTCCCGTGACGGTGAAACGATCATCCATCGCCACTAATTTGGTTTGTTGTATTAGAAATGAATAATATTAGATCTAAGATGGCATTAGAACTTCATAGCGTGCCACGTGTAAATTATCCCACTCATAAATATGAGCTGAAAAGTGAAAACGACTTGATCCAAGCTGATCTCGTTGAGATGGGTAGCTTATCACGATATAATAAAGGTATAGATATATCTTAGTTGTTATTAATTGTTTTTCAAAATTTGCATATTGTGTACCATTAAAAGACAAGACAAGTCAAACTGTATATAAAGCACTCGAACCAATTATTACTGAAAATAAGGGAGTTAAGTTTTTTTAATCAGACCAGGGTACAGAATTCTTTAATGCAAAAGTTAAGGGATTATTAGATATATATAATATTGTACATTACCATGTTTTTAGTGATAAGAAGGCTAGCATTGTCGAAAGGTTTAACAGAACAATAAAAGTCAAAATTTATAGATATTTAACTGAACATGGAGCCAAAAACTGGATAAGTAATCTAGCCAGTTTGGTTAAAGATTATAATGGAACAATACACACTTCAATTAGAATGAAACCTAAAGATGTATGCAAGAAACATTGTAATCATGTTTTAATGTCTTTGAATTCTGCATTCAATAGACAATATAAATTGAAAGATTTGAAACCAAAATATAAGTTGGGAGATTTTGTTCAATTTTATTTAGTGATTCATTCTATATTCCCCACTCATCCTGTAATGTACAGCTTGCGAGATCTAAATGGAGAAGTAATTAGTGGTAGGTTTTACAGAGAAGAAATAAAAAAAACACAATTAAATGAATCAGAGAGAGATGTATATCTGATTGAAAAAATATTAAAATGTGATAAGCGGGGATTACTTGTGAAGTGGATTGGATTTTCAAGTCCCAGTTATATTAGCAGGAATCAAATATTAGATGGTAAATAATCAATTGTAATACATTCCATTTGCTGTAAATATAGTGTACATTTGCTGTAAATAATCTATTTTAATATATTGTTTTAAATAAATGTGTTCGTAAAACAACACTCTTTTCAATATTCATTTTTGTAATAGTGTAGAGAATCTTTGAAGAGGGAGCCAGACAAAAGTAGAGAAGATTAGGGAGAAAAGACTGACTTTTTTGCTCGAGATCCCCCCCCCCCTCTCCCCCCTCGTCCATCCCTCCTCCCCTTCCCCCCGCCTGTAGGGCGGGGGGGTGTTCTAAAAATAGATTTCCCCTTCCCCCTGTCCAGTGGAGGTGAGGGGGAGAGAGAGAGAGGGAGATATATCTTTCTCTCTCTTTCTAAAAATAGATTTCCCCTTCCCCCTGTCCAGTGGAGGTGAGGGGGATAGAGAGAGAGGGAGATATATCTTTCTCTCTCTTTCTAAAAATAGATTTCCCCTTCCCCCTGTCCAGTGGAGGTGAGGGGGGTAAGATATCTCTCTCTCTCTCTCCAGGTGAGGGAAAAAAAAAATTTCCCTTTTAGGAGGAAAAATTCCCTCTCTCTCTCTACTGTCAAATTGAAGTGAATTCATATTTCTACATCTAATGCTATGCTGACAGATTGAGGTGAATCCTAAAGATGTGGGGAAAAAAATCTCTTTGAGAAATTCCTTTGGTGTCAAATTAAAGTGAATTCATATTTCTACATCTAATGCTATACTGACAAATTGAAGTGCATCCATTTCACTCTACTACGATGACGATAGGGATCTCCTTCTTTTACTAGTGCCATCTCTTTCCTGCACCCTTTCCGAAAGGAGATAAGAATCAATTCTTTCTACATCTAATGCTATACTAACAAATTGAACTGCATCCATTTCGCTCTACTATGATGACAGGCTCAATTGATCCTTATCTCTTTCCCACACCCTTCTCTAACCCGAGTAAAGGAAGAATGTTATGCTAATGGTATAGGCTTCTCACAAGCAGCATTTCTTCTTCTTTTACTTGTCACATCTCTTTCCCGCACCCTTTCCGAAAGCGAGTAAAGGAGACAAGAATCAAGTTCCATTTTGATTGATCGTTCCTATAGTGTGAAACGATTCTCACCAGCATTACGAAAGGAAGGAATCTAGTATGGGAAGATATCAGCTCTTTAGAGTAAAGTGAGAGGTGCATTCGTTCGCGCGTGCCTCTCATCTGCTCTGCTCCCTGTGAGGTCGCTTAATAACTCCTGCATCGAAAACCGTTGCATGAAAAAATCGATTTATGTGACAAGTGTTTAGTCATTAAAGTTACTTCACTCAACCTTCTTCAAGATTTATCGATATAGTCAAAAATGACTAGGGTGAAAACTATAGGTGTTGAAGTTCACTTGTACAACCTTTTTAAAGATTTATCGATATGCTCAAAAATGTCAATCATGGTGGTCTAGGGTGAAAACTATAGGTGTTGAAGTTCACTTGTACAACCTTTTTAAAGATTTATTGATATGCTCAAAAATGACAATCATGGTGGTCTAGACTGAAACTATAGGTGCTGTCTCACTCTACCTTTAAAAGATTTATCGATATACTCAAAAATGTCTAGACTGAAACATTCACTCTCTCACACTCAACTCAAGATTTTATGTTTTCGGCGCCAATATAAAGTCTTTATATTTGACCAAATCCATTTTTTCTGTAATAATTTGCACTACCTGATGTTCGTTAAGCCCATGATCCTTTGCCTCAATCCAATTCATATGGAAAGAAACTTCGGCGTATTTTGATACTATGTCCAGAGCCACTCTGTGTATGAATAGGCTTAGGTAGTCAATGAAGGGGGCCGAACATTGCAGTCTCATGACAGCACCCTCTTCCGAATTTTTAATTGCCTCAACTATTTCATCACGAACACTTTTCACAGCGTCTGCCATCTCGTTTTTCTTAATAAAATCTCCAATATCATTTTTAGTTGCATACTTTTCTGCAATTTGATTAATCAGAATAGCAATAGCATCTTTTGTAATAAACTGCTCAATACCCTCCATAATATTAGCTTTTATTGCACCCGCCATTTCAGATAATCGTTTTTCAAACTCTTCCTTTGTTAATGAAGAACTAATCAATTTCTGCAAAGTAGATTCTAAATATTGCTTATCAATTCCCGATGGGTGAGTTTCATTTACTTTAGTAAAAATTTCTGTACTAAGTTGTTTCAATTTAGTATTGAGATAGTTTCTGTCCAGCACCTCCAAATTCTTAATTTTATCTGATACGGCTTTTAATTTTTCATCTAAATAAGCCTTATCAACTTTATCGTTGTTAATACTGAGCAGCTGAGATGAAAAGCTGTCTGTTAAAGTTTTCACTTCACCTAAAGCACTCTCTAGAGTTTGAGTTCTCTCTCCAATAGCTTTATCGATATTAGCACTGAAATTTTGTAACTTGCTTAGAATATGTTCTCTTTCAATTATGCTCACTCCAATATTCTTTGTATTTTCCGAAACGAGTTTGGTTATTTGCGAATCTAAATAAAATTTCACAGCTTCGCTGATTCCTTGCTGATTTATCGATTCGATTATCTTCTGTGTTATCGAGTCAATATCACACATAAGACTAGCTCCGCTAGGTGTATCAATTCGTCCGAATCGATGTAGAGTCATCGTGACACTAAACAATTAATTTTGCTTCTTTTAGCTCTTCAATTATACTTGCAATTTCCACATCATGCCCAGTGTTCCCACTAGCTTTTGAGGAATAGAGTAAATTTAATCTTTGCACTAATTCGTCAAAATTATCAAAGTATTGATAAATTCTATCATGAGAATTATTTTTTGCAAATTTCAATAAACCCCAACCCTTCTTTTTACTAATTTTTTTACTGGGAAATAACTTTTGAATCAATTGCGATTTAATTCCCTGATTTCGTTTAACATAGCCTCTTCGATCTAAATGTATACCTGTAAGTGTTAAGATTTTTTTATACTTATCCAGATCTCTCTCATTATAAAGATTTGAGTTTGGTCTCACACTGAATAACAACTCAAGTAGACCGTGTGTTAATCGAAATCTTTCACTATCAATATCTATATAACCATCAACAAATATTACTTGCTGATTACCAATATAATACACGTCATCTTTAGAATTATATGAAATTCCATAACTGATTGAATTATTCAATTTTTCCGCATGAAACGTTTTTAGATATTGTGACAGCACATTGTCGTTTCTGCTAGAACCAAGTAAACTGTTTTCAAATTTAGTCGAGCTTAAAAAATTGTCTGCTGAACTCTCATAACTCTGTTCATCCCCCTCCTCATTATCATCAATTTCCATACTCTCCTCTTTTACCTGTTCCTTTTTTGGTTTTACATCAGAGTGTGAGAATTTGTTTTTTCCCAGTTCAATTATGGGCTCTATTAACGGGGAGAGCGTTTTCCTATTATATTCCTCCGATCGCTTTTCAAAATTGACTAAGCTTTTATGCTTCTCTCTAATTACTTTTCTCAATTTCTTAATCTTTTCGATTAAACCAACCTCCTTTCTATTCAGCTTCCTGCTGTATGACAACATGACTGCACAAAGAATTAATCTCTACTGAACGGTAAGAAACGTATCGAGCGAATCTCGGTACTTCCCGCTATTAATTCCGCACTCGGTCATAATAGTTAGAAAATTATGAGGTTTACGATTCCAAACTGTATGACAAAGTTTAACGAAATCTTTATAAGGTATATCTGCTCCAACATGATCTCTGTGAATTAATTTCAGACTCAATAAATCTACCTTGAAGATTATTATCATATTTGCGTTGTCCCTAGTGAAATGTTTCTGTGTGGCCCCATAACTCTGAATTAAATATGCAGTGTCAATATTACGATGCCGACCCATGGTAAAATATTCTCTTATTTGAGGCACGTGATTAAGTTGGAAGTCATCGAAAATGACAAGAGAATATTGTTGAATTTTGTTGGGGTGAGCTATAGATTCCGAATTGCTGTTTATATGAAATTCAATACCCTTCATTTTTGAAAAGACTTTTCTCAAAAACAAGTACTTATCTTGATACTCGCTCTTTGTGTGCAAGTATATAGTTTTAAATCTCAACCCATTCTTTGAAAAAATTAAATAAAATAGTAAATTGGTCTTGCCACAACCTGAAGAGCCTATTATAAGGATCCTTGCATTATGTGGTAATAACTTACCATTTTTACACCATGTTGGCATTTCTTTCTCTCTTATAACATTGTCGAAATTTACTATCGGAATCATGTTAGTCACGTGTACAGCATGCGATCTGATAAGGAACTGATAAGTTATCAAGGAGGAAGAGATTGTGGGCTAGACACCATAGCTTATCACATCGGGATGCAAGCGCTCTCCCCTTTCAATGCACTGATAGAAGTTTCTCACCCGCACCCTCTTCATGAGAACGCTTGAGCCTTAGCAAATAAAACTTCAGATTAAAATGAAACTGAGAAGCATTTTTGATAGAGACGTATTATATTTACACCAAATCTTTGTCATATTTTTACACTGAATGGAATGTATTTGCAATAGATTAACAATAGATTATTTACAATAAATGTACGTGATATTTACAATAGATTATTTACAATAAATTTACAAAAGATTATTTTTCATCTAATAGTTGATCCTTACTAATATAACTAGGAGTTGAAAACCCAATCCATTTCACAAGCAGTCCTTTTTTATCTCGTTTTAATATTTTTTCAATCAAATACACTTGTCTCTCCGATTCATTTAATTGTGTTTTTTTAATTTCTTCTGCATAAAACCTGCCACTAATTACTTCTCCGTTTAGATCTCGCAAGCTATACGTTACAGGTTGAGAAGGAAATATAGAATGAATTACAAAATACTCTGCGCTCCAGTTTATGTTATAAGATTTATCGAAAAGAACCCTTTTCTTTGAGATTCGTACAACATCTCCTAGCTTAAATTTCGGTTTTGAATTTTTCAATTTATATCGTCTATTGAATGCAGAATTCAATGACATTAAAACATGATTACGATCTTTTTTTCCCACATCCTTAGGTTTCATTCTAATGGATGAATGCATTGTTGCATTATAATCTCGAACTAATCTGTCTAGTTGTGATGACCAGTTTTTGGTTCCATGTTCAGTTAAATATCTATAAATTTTTGCTTTAAGTGTTCTATTAAACCTTTCAACTATGGAGGCTTTCTTATCAGTAAAAACATGATAATGTTTAATACTATATCTATCTAATAATGCTTTAACTTTTAAATTAAAGAATTCTGTTCCTTGATCTGTTTGGAACAGCTTAACTCCTTTATTTTTAGAAATAATTGGCTCGAGAGCGTTAAATACAGATTGGCTTGTCTTGTCTTTTAATGGTACACAATATGCAAATTTTGAAAAACAATTAATAACAGCTAAGATATTTTGTAACCCTTATTAAAACGTGATAAACTTGTCATCTCAATGAGATCGGCTTGAAGCAAGTCTTTTTCACTTTTCAACTCATATTTGCGAGTGGGATAGTTCACACGCGGCACGCTATGAAGCTCTAAAGCTAACTTAGATCTAATAATATTCATGATATTTACAACAGTCAAATCAAAATCAGTGGTGTTGGATGATTGTCATGGGACATACTGATCAATCACTTAGAGTGTTGAGACTATAATGACCGAAAGGGAGAGTATCAACACCATTCTCAGCAATATACCTCTTATCATCATAAGGGCTCAAACAGATTTTTGCGCATTCAACCTGGTACATGGTGTGATTATACGATCTTAACATATTAAATTTTTCTACATGTTCACTACGTTCAAACAATGATTTCATATATAAATTAAAATTAAGCTTTCTACATTTTACTCCGCTCTGTACACCCTTTGCTATACATTTATTTACAAGTTCTTCATTCTCGTTACAAACTAAATATGAGTAAAGTTTGGATCTAAGTCCGAGAAATCTATGGACAGGCTTTGACCCGTCTCATCCTTGAACTTTCCTACAACTTTATTCCTCTCCATGGAAAAGCAAGGGTGGGAAGGTGGATAGTTAGAAGTATCGAAAAGGGTCAAATTTTCTCTAATCAACTGATACACATCTTCGACTTTAAGGTTAAGAAGAAAACTGTCGGTGTCAGTCATGCACAATTCTATACGATCCCACGGTATAATTTTTTGTAATTTACAATAGAAAAAATCGTACATATGGAATTTACTCAACTCCAGTACGCTGAAGCCGGAATAGACAGGCTTGTTCATTTTAAGTTCCAACTTACGAGAGAAAACCGCGATCACGTTCGGACTAATTATTTGCCAGCGTTTACATAGCGGGTTTGAAATGTACTTATCTAACCGTTTTTCATCCGTGATAATTTTAACATTCATTTGCTTACGACTACTCTGAATTGTCTTGCCAAATATCAGATTGCAACAGGCCTTAAAGAAGGATATTTCAAATTTATTTTTCGCGTTCTGTCTATTCCGGATATTGAACTCGATGTAGCTTTTCAGCCAGGGAGATTGGGAAAAGCTAATGACGCGATGCACTTTCAATAATTTCAAACCGAGCTGGAGGTAGAGCTTTAAATTGACATAGTGAATAATGTACTTTTCACGGTCGAAAAGTGTGTTCATGAGCTTTTTGGTTCCAGTTTGACCGTTCTCATTTGTTTGGTAGTTCGACAGCAATTCGCGCGGGGGCGTTTGGTGGAGAGGAGCGAGGGGGAAGCTCGCATGCTTATCATGCAACTCTTGGGGGTACTTGAGATCGCATTCTATTATATACCCGGTTCTGAATTGCTGTCCAAATTCGCGAAATCAAGGCTGGAAATTTCTTCCTCTGAGAGGAATTTGAAATTTCCAACAGGCAAGCTTCGGCTCATAGCTTCCGAGTATAAACTGTTTGCATCGATATAAAGCAGATAATTAGACGGTTTTGAAGGATCGTATGTTTCGGGTAGATGTTTGTTATTCGCCTCACAATAACGTTTACCGATAAATGAGACCCCGCCTCTCATTCCCGCCTCAAACATAAGATGCATGTCGGATCTGTTAGTAATTCCAGTTCGACTTTAGTGTGTTTCAGCATGCAATTCCAGGTGAAGTGCGCGAGGGAAACAAAATGGGTCACATCGAGGCCATATGAGCTAAAAAGCGTAGACCTCATGGATTCAAAAACTACCGCTAATAGCATTACGTCCAAACATAAATAAAAATCTTGATATTCACCCAGATTTTTCAGCTTGAATGTTGAGAACACTCTTTGCGCATGCTCATATTCTTCGCGAGACAGAGGTGTATCAGTTAAGTCGTTATGAAAACATTCGATGGGAGGAAGCGATGTTTCCGCGAATTTTTCGGGACAGCTCATGTACGAGTAGGGATATACTCCTTTCTTCAACAAGAGCTGTCTGTGTTCGCGTGGTGGATCATCAAACACCGAAAATAATCGTTCGAACTTCTTTTCCATATCTGTACTCTCTACCAAATTACGCACCAATACTTCCAAGGATTCAGACATAAACTTGTAGGAATCTAAAAATTTAATTTTGCCTACTGAAAGTGTCAAAAATCTCTCTGACGTATTTGCGATGCAGGAAATTTCTTTTTTACATTTACCGAGCGATTTTAGAATAAAATGCGAATCAAAACCAGAGAAATTATGAAAATAACACGATATGTACTCCGGAGTACAAGCTGTTAAATTACAAGAAACATGTGCCGCACACAAGTAATTACTGGTTTCATGCGCGTGGTGACGACATTTAATATCGCTGTCTAAAAACGGTTCAGCACAAAGCCCGCAGTTTACTGAATTTTGAAATTCACGCTCTTGACTCTCGGATAAAGCTTGCATCGGAATTTCTCGTTTCATATCCTCATACAAAATGTCACCGAGATCTGTAATTTCCTGAAGAAATTTCTCCATGATTTTTTCGTCTAAACTACTCGATCTATGGAGTACAGGTCCGTGAGCGATTTCGCCGTTAACATCGATAACAACGAAACAATACCCGCAGGGAATATGTCGCGCCGTTTTCTTTGTGTAACTACGAGTAATTTCATCAGAATCGGAATCATCATCATCATTATCGATATTAACAACGTATGTTTCTAAATCCGCGTAAATGGTGTACTTTTTCTTCAACGTCGCGCCTAGTTTCTTGAATTTAATTGTCTCTCCGCGTTTAGGATATGAAACGCGCTGAGATTCAAACTTGGAACAAAGTTCCACATGTTTCAACAAATTTGCTTTCCCATCACAATTTTTGGTTTTGTTTGATATGAACCGGTGAAAACAGAAATTACAAACATGTACTTGACCGTGGGATTTTGAAAGGTGGGAGAGAAGACGAGATAGCCCGTTTTTCCCGTTCGCGGTATTTACTAAACAGAAATGAGTTTTTCCTGCATCGCCTTTTAGCATTAAAAGATTAATTTGGTGTTTACGCGTGCGGAAAATGCTTGTACGGAAGGGGAAAAACTTTTTGTTGTCATATGCGATGACGTGAATTGCAATGTCCGGATTGAGTATTTCAAATTTCTTAATATCGCGTGTCGTCACCGGGAAATTTACACCTCGCGTATTAAGTGTGTGAGCAAACTTGCTCAAATACTTTACACTTAAGTTCGAGTTCCTTGGCTTCTGATGGAAATACGCGAGCACTGACCATAAAAAGCATTTTTCGTCAGAGAGATTTTTCACATTTATAATACATTTTTTGTTTTTCAAAAACTGGGGTGTCTGAATGAAACTGGATGTGTATATAGGATTAAATTTAATCACATTCACATCCAGTGATTCAATTTTCTTTAGCACCCATCCACTGCCGTGTCTTACAAAATTTTCAAAAGATGAGAGGATTTTTCTCACGGCTAACATGAAATGCTCATTAAACTCTTCATAGTTCTCAAGCACATTTAGTGCTATGTTGGAGTAACTATGTAGATTTATTAGAGATGAGACAGAGTCACCAACCTGCTTGTCATCCATCACCACTAATTTATACAGCAAAACGTTGAGGACGATGAACCATTTTACATTGCCATCATAGCGTGCGGCATGTTCCCTAATTATATCGAAAACTCGACGTTTCGAGCTCTCGAGCACGCTGGTGATGTCGATATCCTCCTCATCGAGGCTGATGCGATGGCGCGCTGCTGCGGAATTGATACCACGTAGTCTGCGTTCCCTCGGCATGATTCTGAAAAAAAAAAACAAAACGATCAGGATGAGATAGAGTACAACAACATGTTTAGTTGTGAATTGTCATTGGTAGAAGAAGGGTGTGTGAAAATGATATCTCAAGATCACATAATGTTGCATGAAAGATTAAGATTATTATCTTTTGATAAAAGATGGTTGAAATCTTCTCCGCATTTGTCCGCGGAAAACATGGCGAAAGAGGGATTTATATTCTCATCTCCACCAGACATTGTGCGATGTGTATTTTGTTCAATTTATTTGGGAAAATGGGAAGAAAGTGACATACCAGCAATAGAACATGCAAGGTACAGTCCAAACTGTAGAAGGAAAGATAATATAACAATTGAAGAGGAGAATTACGATAATAATATTCTACGAGAATATGAAGAAAGATATTCAACTTTTAATTGTGTAGAAGATTCATCCGTGCAAGGAGAGTACTTTGAAAAACT